>NC_065530.1:55195921-55554730 GCF_020184175.1 Aphis gossypii | reverse complement strand
TTTTTTTTTTTAATAATAATTTTTTTATTTTGTTATATAATTTATTCTTTAATCCTATAATCTAAAATATACTACTAAAATAATATAGGTTTCCTCATTTAAATAAGGTAGATTGTAGATTATTATTTGAAAATATTGGTGTAACACAGTGGTGTTTTACGGGGGGATTGGTGATAGGTAGACTGCCCTTCCCTTGCACTGTGTAAAAACTCATAAATAATAGGAAAATATAAATGTGATAAGTATTTAAACAATATTACTGAAATATAACAAAGGTCTTATTTACAGAATATTTAATATATAATATTGTAAGACTATTTTTTCCATAACATTATCATAATGTTATAACACTAAGATTATTATAATATAATTGCAAAATATTATTATAATATTATTGTGTAATATTATTATAATATTATTGTATAATATTCTCAGAATGTGAAAATTGTTGACAAAAAACTTTCTGAGAATATTAAAAGAATATTTAAAAAGATTCAAGAAACTTTATGTTCATCTTTTAAGAATATTTTGATTTTCTAAGTAACATTGCTAGAATATTATTATAACATAATTTTGCTATCTGGGTACTTTATCATTAATTTTAAATTTTGGTTTATATAATGTTTTATTTGTTTGTATATTTGATTTGATTTTACTTGTATTTATTCTAGCTTCATATGGTGTACATTTAATTGATCTATGTTTTGTATGATTATAATTATAAATAATTTTTGATATTTTGTTATACCAATTCCATGTACCTGTTGCAGTAAAATGTTTGTATATATTATTTTTTAGAGTTTGTATAACACGTTCTCCAATTGAACACTTGATAACGCTATACGTACTATAATGTCTAATTTTTTTTTTTCATTAACTGTTGAAATTGATTATTATAAAATTCTGTACCATTATCTGTTTGTAATAATTTTGGATTAGCTTGTTTTAATATATTAAACATACCTTTTGTACATTCTTTTCCTGTTTTATTTTTCAATGATTCTACCCATACATATTTCGTGTATGTATCTATAACAACTAAAATATACTTAAAACCAAGATTTTGTTTAGAATGAGATTGCATATCCATTAAATCAGCTTGCCAAAGGTCATCTTTAAATCGTGTTATTATACTACGTCTTGGAAATACTTTTCTTGCAGGTCGATGTAGCTCATTAGCTAAACCCTCTAATGTAGACATTAAACTATAATATTCCTCTCACGTAATTCTTCTATAATAGATATGATTTCATTATTTACACCAGTATTACCAGCATTTTGGGACGATGTTAAAAGATTTAATCTAACAACTAATTCATTTGGATCATCATAATACACTAATTGTGTACGAGGTATTACATCTTTATATAAACCAGATCCTTTCTTAACTGACGGTGATAAACTAAAGTTAAATAGCTGATCAGTTGGAGGTTCTTCAAATTTAGAATTAATCACTGAAGAAGAAAAATCAAATGGTTCATTTGATATGGCTGTATCATTAATAATGTTTCTTCGTTTTGCGCCTGAGCTAGATAAAAAGTTATCAAATTCTTTTAATTTTAATTGAGAAGGAGTTTTAACTTTTGTGTTATTTATTTTCAATACTTCCTCATTTAATTGTTTTTCATCAATTTTCATTCGATCATATAGAGGTTTTACAACGTTCATCCATTTGAAATATCTTGAGGTTTTAGGTTTCCCGTCTGCCTTTAAATAAACTTTACTTGTTTTTAGAATATTATAATATGATTCCATATCTTCTATCGTCATATTTTTTGGTACTTTCTCACATAATAAAGACCAAAGTCCTTTAGTCCAAGGGTAGTAATTATCAAGCAAGCGTAAGTTACCATGATCAAAAGTGACAGGAATATCTGATATTTTAAGTTGATCATTAACCGAATCATAATGCATGCCATACGATTTATCATATCGCTGTAATTTAGGATTAGAAATTAAAAAATTATCGAACGATGAATTTGATCGTTTTCGCTATCTCCATCACTAGTGATCAAGGTATTTTTTTTTTTAGTAGTGTCAGAAATAAATGAAGTGTTTTTTTCTGGAATTGAAGTCAATGGTTTGAGTAAAGGTATAAATGTTTCGCGAAAATAGTTATCAGAATCTATAACACCACGCTTCATGTTCATTATTTTACGTTTGATATTTTTTTTGATAATATCAAATTTTTTAACAAAACTTTATCTTTATTCATTGAAAATAATGAACTTAATATATCTGTTTCTTCAACTAAAGATAATGCTATGTAGATTTTGTCTATATTACAACTATATTTATATACTTATTTTTTTTTAATAAAAGTATGAAAACCACATCTATATCTACCTTCATTCATTTCACGTGTTTTATCAATAACCATAAATCCGTAATCACTATGATTCCAGCAGAAATGAGAAATTTTCCGAAATTCTGAGAAAACCATATCTGCTGATGAATGATCATTGAATATATGTTTTAAATTTGTATCATCCTGTTTTAGAATTATTAATAAATTTGAATTATCTCTTACCAGTTGCTTCGGAATTTTAGAATATGTTTGTGCTAAATAGAATACAGAGCTAGCACCTGAATGTCTACACATTCCGAAATATTCTCTTATTATCGACTGCGGACCACATTAAACATCATCGAAAATTATTACAGAATTCTTTTTAGTTAAATTCGGTTTTATAACTTTATCAGCGTCTGAAAATATAAAAATGTTAGCACCTTTTATATCATCTATTATTTTTTTTTAATAAAACATTTTTTCTTGATTAGAAGTTTTTGAGTATAAATAAATATTTTCAAATCTTATTCCGTTTTCATGAGTGATTAGATTATACATTATATTTGTTTTACCTGAACCACTAGGACCGACTATAATAGCACGTATAGTATCAGGTAATAACGGTCCATGTCTTGACGTTTTTTTTATTATTTGAGTATCAACGTTCGAAATATCTAATTTATCTTTCTGTTCAATCAAATCCATTTTTTTTTCTTATAAATACTCTGGATCTTTTAAATTTATAACCAGTGAAAGATAGTGTGCTCAACCTGTAAGTAGAAATCAGATAAGACTGGTGAAGGTTTTATAAACTTCTTTATAAATACTGAAATAAAGTATGATGAAGGTTAAACAGAAAATAGGTATGAGTTATAAAGGTAAACATAAAAGTAAAAAAAATAAAAAAGAGAACACTAGCTGCAAAAAAAGGAAAGGTTAAGAAAAATCCTAATGGTAAAAGATTGATTTTAACACCAGGTCAGACAGGAGGTGCGATTCCTCTAATTCCTATTTTCGCAGGGTTATCAGCTCTCGGTAGTTTAATGTCTGGGAGTGCTAGTGTTTATAATGCAATTCAAAATTCGAAAAAAAAGAAAGGTAGCGGATTGAATTTAATCAATAATGGATCAAGGAAAAAAAACTGATAAAAACGTTACCTGACAGACCACTCACATCTAGAGACATTATAAAATACATTGCAAAGTTTAATATCAATCATTTCCGAGGAGTCTTTTCACGAGATGACTTACCTAAAAAACCACGAACAATTGAATGTGGTATATTAAACTTAGACGTATCTTCAGGTGATGGAAGTCATTGGGTAGCGTTTTACAAAATTAAAGATAAGGTTGTATATTTTGATAGCTTCGGTGATTTACCTCCACCAATTGAATTACAAAACTATTTCAAAGGAAACACGATTATATATAACTATTCAAATTATCAAGATTTTAATTCATTTAATTGTGGACATTTATGTCTTGAATTTTTACAATGTATGAATCAATTACATTAAGTTTAACTGGTAATACAACTACATTATCTGTACATTATTTTCCAGCAATTGATGTGTACGATGACTCGGAAATTGCTTTGTTAAATTTACAAACATATAATACATTTCCAAACATAAATGAAACTAATAACCAGTTTGAAATACATTTAGAAAACCCCGATCGTTTACTAAATAATAATAAATTTCCAACCTGTTTTATCACACTGAAAAAAGGGTGTTACGGTATTAAGGATATTAAAAATCAAATTTTAAAGCAAATAGATGACTTTCATAATGTTAACGAATACATTGGAATACAACTAACAGAGAAAATAACTTTTGATATCGGGATTGATCAAGTAGATTTTAAGACAACCATATTCAGTAATGCAACAATACGTTTTAACGTAGCAAACAGTATAGGACCTTTATTAGGATTTGAAAAAACAAATTATGAACCACACTTGCAAAACATTGATGGTCATCGTTCAAAGAAAGTGGTAAATTTAAACAATGTTAATTCAATAAAAGTAATGTGCAGTATAGCTCAAGGTTCATTCAACAACCACATGCCAAGTCATTCAATTTATGAGTTTTCTCCTACTGAGAACATAGGGGCGAAGCTGATTCAATCTCCAACTAACCTAATATATTATAAATTAAATAAAACAAATATCGATTTAATAACTATACAATTAGTTGATCAAGATCATAATCCGATAAACAATTTAGGTGAAAAATTAGTAATCAATCTACATATTAAACGTTACGGATCTTAAGATGGGATTAAAATTTAATATAAGCCCATTACAAAAGATAAATCTTGCTAGTCATATAACTAAAGCGTTACCGGTAACATCGAATAAAGTAAAAAAAATAACAACGAAAAATAAAACAATTTTAAAGGCTTTAGGTTATAAATTAAAGCAGAATGCCAGAAAGTGATATTTTAGATATAAGTTCACCGTTTGAAACCGATTCTAAAATTACGAAAATCGAATATCATTCATATACACCGTATACAACTTCATTTAATAATAATGATGAAATACGTATATCAATCCAACAAACAGATGTTTATCCGTATCTGAATGAAAGCTTTATATATTTAGAAGGTGAAGTATCAGATGCTGGAAAAGTAAAACTTACTAATAACGGTTTTTCCTATCTCTTTGAACAAATACGACTTGAAATCAATGGAATAGAAGTAGATAGTACACGTGTACTTGGTATTACCAGTTCGTTAAAAGGTTATTATCAGGTACACCTGATAATTATAATTGTTATGAAAATGCTGGTTGGATATTTAAAAATAGTTCAAACCCAGCAAATAGTAATGGAGAATTTAGTGCATGCATTCCGTTAAAATATTGGTTAGGTCTATTTGAAGACTTTAAAAAGATATTAGTTAATTCTAGATTAGAACTAATATTAACTCGAAGTCATAGCGATTTAAACGCTCTAAAAGTAATTACTAGTGGAAGTACAAATTCTGGAAAAGTTGTTTTGAAAAAAATAGTTTGGAAGGTTCCACATATTACTGTTGATGATGAAGAAAGGTTAAAATTATTAAAACTTATTGAAAAAGAAAAAAGTTTGTTTATCCCGTTCAGATCTTTTGAAACTTTTGAATATCCTGAACTCGGAACCACAAAAAAAGTTGTATGGAACCTAAAAACTGCTTCAAAATTAGAAAAACCTCGATTCATTATAATCGGATTACAAAAGGGACGTAAAAATTCGTTAGAAAAAGATTGTGGTGTATTCGATCATTGTAATATAACTAATGTAAAAGTATTTTTAAACTCAATAGCATATCCTTATGATAATTTAAATTTGGATTTTGCTAAAAATAATTTTACCTTATTATATGATATGTATACATCGTTTCAAGAATCGTACTATGAAAAAAGTATTCGGAACCCGATATTAAGCCCATCTACATTTCTAACGCAAGCTCCAATTATTGTTATCGATACGTCAAAACAGAATGATTCAGCTACAGCTTCATCAGTAGATGTTCAATTAGAAATTGAAGCATCAGAATCTCTTTCAGGTGTAACTGCTTATTGTTTATTAATTCATGATCGCATTGTAGAATATGTACCTTTTACTAGAGAAGTAAGAAAACTAGTTTAATCAATTTAAAATTAATTTAGAATAATGAGACAATACATATAAATATATATTTTTTATTTTGAACCAAAACGTATTATTTTTTATTTTTTAAAAAAAACATGACTAAAAAATATAATTATGAAGTGTGTATATACACTGCTTAAACTTTATGTGTAACATAGAAAAAAATTTATTGGTTGTAGCGGAATACTCCGTCTGTGATACACGGGAAATAAATAGTGTATACACTGTTTAAACTTTATGTGTAACAGGGGAAAAAATAATTGGTTTTAAATCAGTGTTTTTTACTAGTACAGCGGAGAAAAAAAAAGTTTGAGGGGGAAAATCCCCCTTAAAATTTTACAATCTCCGCAGTCAAAAGTGCGCAGAACATACATTATGGTTTTTGAAAATCAGTGTTTTTTTACTGGTACAGCGGAGAAAAAAAAGTTTGAGGGGGAAAATCCACCTAAAAATTTTAAAATCACCGCAGTCTGGTAGAGCGGAGAAAAAAAAAGTTTGAGGGGAAAAATCATCCTTAAAAATTTGCAATCTCCGCAGTCAAAAGTGCGCAGAACATACAAATGTATACTACTTAAATAGACAAGTAGATTTTACTCAACTGCCATGGTATAAAAATAATACATTACCCAAACCTCACAAATTTACATCA
Organism: Aphis gossypii; assembly: GCF_020184175.1. Taxonomy (NCBI): domain Eukaryota; kingdom Metazoa; phylum Arthropoda; class Insecta; order Hemiptera; family Aphididae; genus Aphis; species Aphis gossypii. The sequence goes on along the minus strand of NC_065530.1, from coordinate 55,548,154 downwards.
ACATCTAGTATGTCCAACAATATAAATTTTCAGTCAACTGAATTTGATATTTTTAATATTTTTTTTCCAATTCAAATGATCAAATTAATAAAAAAAGAAACAAATAGATATGCATTTACGTGTATCAGATCACTTCGAAGAAAACATGCTTTAAAATATAATTGTATTTGGCAAAAATGGAAACCCGTAAAAATATCTGATATTTATGCATTTTTTTCAATCATTTTACACATGTGTATAATCCCAAAACCTCATCTTAAAGATTTTTGGTCAAAAAATCCATTTATACATAGTTCTTTTGCATCAAAAATAATGTCAAGAGATAGATTTTTGTCAATTTTTTCGATGTTACATTTAAACAACAATTCTAATTATGTCTCGAGAGGAAATAATAATTATGACCCTTTATTCTAAATACGTCCTTATGTTGATTTTATAAATAAAAAAATGAGTGAAACTTATCAACCAGGCAAAAATTTAACAATAGATGAAGGAGTTTGTCCATATAGAGGTCGAGTTCATTTCAAAGTATACATGAAAAATAAACCTAACAAATATGGAATGAAATTATATATTTTATCTGATCCTTTGAATGGCTATACATTAAAATTTGAAATTTACTCCGGTAAAAATGATACAGATAATTCAATTACTGCATTATTTGATAGACTTTTATCTGAATATTATTATAAAGGCCATACAGTTTATATGGATAGATTCTACACCAGTCCGACAGTTTTAAAATCATTATGGGAAAAAAATACTTATGCCGTTGGAACAGTTATGTCAAATCGTCGAGGATTGCCTAAAGAAATTGTAAAAGAAAAATTAAAAAAAGGAGAAATGACATTTGCTAGACAAGGACCACTAATTTGCATAAAATGGAAGGATACACGAGATGTATTAATGTTATCAACTGTTCATAATGCTGATATGACACCCGTAACAGTAAGGTCTAAAATAGGTCCAATTGAAAAGTTTAAACCATTAGCGATTGTCGATTATAATTTGAATAAAACCGGTGTTGATCACGGTGATCAAATGGTTTCTTATTATCCTTTTCAAAGAAAAATATTGAAATGGTGGAAAAAAATATTTTTCCATTTGTTTATGATAACTGTTGTAAATAGTTTTGTATTAAAAAAAAAAACTCATCAAAAAACTACTTTACGAAATTTTATTATAAATTTGGGTCAACAATTGTCGGAAAAAGCAGGAAAGCATACAAATAACGAAAGAGTTAATCCCATAGAAAGTTCAAATAGACTAATCGGTCGTCATTTTATTACAAGAATTCCATCTACACCTTCAAAGAAGAACCCTAGGAGAGTTTGTTAAGTGTGCGCCGATAAAGGGAAATATATGAATGGTATACGAGGAAGAAAAGAAACTCCTTACTGTTGTAAAATATGTGATGTACCATTATGTGTTGATCAATGTTTTGAAACATATCATACAAAACAAAAGTATTGGTTGTAATTATTATATTTAATTTTTATTTGTAATAATATTGATTTTTTTTAGTTATTTGAGCACTTTTATTATGCTGGTCGACTTTTTTTTTTATGTTAAAAACAGTACATTTTGATAAAATAATTATATGAATAGAATAATTTACTATTGTTTGTTGTATATTTAATAATATTAAATAATAACTGTTTTGTTAATAGGTTTTTTGTTTTTCAAAATCGGTTAATACTAACGAAGTAATAAGTATTTGAAAAAAGTTAAAAACGCCCCGTCAGTAGTATAAATATGGGGCGTCTGGCTCCATTTTTCAGCGGAGATGAAAAAAGTTTGAGGAGGTATTGGCCCCTTACAGTGTAAGAAATTCCCGCTGTAAAATGGAGTCAGACGCCCCATGGTTTTTCTGAAAAAAAAAACCTAGGTAAGTAATTCTCCCTTCCACACGTTATTTGATTTGATTCACATGCATTTCAATTTTTTTAATATAATAAGTTTAGTATATAACTATACATGCACAAGTAATATACTTAGTTTATAAATATGCGTTGAAACGATCATATCTGTGTAAATAGCATCTGTGTTTCACGTTTATTTAAGTTATTACATTTATTTCTATTCGTGTTTAATTTAAAACATTTAGTTTGTTACTAACGGTTGAACAATTAAGTCGTGTTATATTTTTTTTATTATTTCTCTGGTAAATTACCCGAGTGGCAATTTCCGCGCAGTAAATGTGTTGAGTGTGTAAGTTAATGGTTAAAAACACGGTGCAAATATTCTTCACTGCACTGTGTTTATGTCCATTTTGAATACCGATTTTTTATATGGGTTACACCGTTATCGCTTGGTGTTAAGGTCAGTTTAAACACTGTGTATGTGAGCAAAATTACACCTTAAATTTATAATATAGATGATGCAGAACAAGTGTTACGGTGGGTGTAATCACGGTGGAAGACATCAGTGCCATAACTGTGCAAACCGGCAGTGTTATAACCGTGTTAATAATCAGTACCATAACTGTGCAAACCAGCAGTGTTATAACCGTGTTATGACTGTGTTAATGATTGTATAGATTACCTTTGAGTAATGAGTATACATTTATTTATATTTATTTATTCAATAAATATTTATTATATTAGGTATTACATTATTACACAACAATAATAATGCTAATTATCGCTTTTTATTAGACTTGATATTCTTTCGTCTGGCACCTACACATTATATAGCATCTACAATAAATTAGTATAAATATTACTTTTTTCTCATTTTAAAAATTCCGTGATACATATTTAAATAAAAATAATAATATTATTTCTGTAATCGTTCTATATAGTAAGTATAGTTTTTAATTATTAGTATATAATAATATTTTACAACATTATTGCAAAAGCATATTTTTTGTTATTTTAATTATAAAAAAATTATGGAAATATAAGAACTATCATAAGGCATGAGGATTATATATATGTACTGCATCAAACAGTAAAAGTATTTTAATACTAATTTATCTATTTAACAGCAGGTTAGGTTAAACAAAATTTAAAAACTTTGATTGTAGCGTATATTCAAATGAACTTTATAAAATAACTGCGGAAATGCTAGATACTCACAGATACATATACAGGTATAATGTCCTATAATAATAATAGTTAGTTAATAGTAGAAAATATTAGTCTTTAAATTGAAAAAAAAAACTTTATTTTCATTTTAACAGCAACTGTAATAAAATACAACTTATGAACGTATTTAAAATTAAAATCAGATATTTCTTTATACCTACCAGGTAAAATACTACATATAGAATTAATAAGTAAAAAATACAAATTTTGTTTTCTTTAAATTATAATATCAAAATAAGAAAAATAAAGAGTTTTTATAACATACAACTAGTATATAGTATTTCTTCATACTAGAAAAAATTATACAATATAAAAAGGTAATACAACAATGTTTTATAAGGAAGTATTTTCTGTACATTTTGTTTTAGGAGCGTGTCTTATATAATTGTCGGTAACAGTATGGAATTGCTTTTCGTCGAATGGTGTTTTTCTGAACCCAGACAAGGCTTCTAAGTTAAAATAGCACATTATTATTTTATAAATTATACAATACTATCACTGTACAAATGATACTTTTGACACTTACCATAAACAACCAAAAACAATTTTAAATCAGTAAATTTTTTTTTAGTCTTTCCTTTGTAGCTAAAATTACTTAGAAGATTGTAGTTGAAGCAACAATTAATTGCTTCTCGTATCGCAGCACTAAATGAGGACATACTACCAACTTTGATGAGAAGATAATTTTTCTGTAAATAGTAATTTAAATAAACTTTAATAAATAAATAATATTATTATAAGATATGCATAATAGTTTCTTAGATATACACAATGTGCATAAATATTATTATTATGTAGGTATATAAAATAGTATTGAATAGTTTTGAAATAATAATGAAAACAATAAATCTGATTTTTTCAAATTTAAATTACAATAAGTGACCTAACCCAATCTTGTGTTTACCATCCCTAAGTGGAACTATACATATAGTATTTAACATTATTTAGTTTAAAATATTATATTATTATTTTATCAAACAAACCTAGTGAAAATGTAATAATTAAAACTTTTTTTTTTTTATCTAGTATCAAAACTCTGATATAGAAATGTGCATTATTATGTATTTGAAAATAATGTTGAAATTGTGTTGAAATTTAAAATATACAAACTTAATAATTTAGTAATGTGATACCTACACTAATACTCGGGTCCCCCACATCAAATGTTGGGCCCCCGTACTAAATGTTTTTGAGGGATCTATACATTTTCCAATAATATACAACCCATTACAAGCAATGCGAGTGTCCCATACACGATTTTCATTAAATATATAATACTATACATTATTTATATCAGAAAATAATGATTTATATAAAATAAGTAATCCCCTTTTGTGAGCGCTCTGCTAATACTAATAATAAATAGTTTACATTTAATACTTTTAATTTATGCAAATTATTATAGGTACTCACTAATTGTTCAATGTAATCTATTTCATGTTCACCAGATAAAAGTGATTCAATAGTATATACTTCATCCATATTTTTGGCTGGTAAAATATTAATAAATACCGGTGGTAGAGTAGGAATTGGCAAAGCTAATGCTCTCATTCTTGAATCAGCTTTCATAATTACTAATAGTTTTTGATCTAAATTTTCGACAGCTTTGCATATTTTTATATTAGAATTATTAAGCATAGAAAGCTGAATCAACATTTGTTTTTGTATAGATTTATTGGATTTATCTATCTTAGTTATTTTAGAACTAAATTCTAATAAGATACTCTTGAAACATTTTTCTAAAACAAAAATATCAACCATCATATATTATAGTTTACCAAAGAAAATAAGTAAAAAAGTAGAAAATAAGGTATATTATAAGCATGTTTTGAATTACCATTATCCTGAAGTTCAGATAAATTCAAAGCTGTATTATTTAGAGAATTAATATTAGCATTCAATAAATCATTATTGTTTTCTATGATGAAGTCATTTGATCCCGCACCAATTAAAAAATCTGTTAAATGGTTTATATCATTATTATAATTAGATTCAAGACATTTTGTTTGATTAGAATCTGCAAATATAATATTTTTAAAAATGAATTAAAAGCATTTAATGATAAATATGTATAAATAATTATTATATTGAACCTGCAGATATCATCTCATCATCTTTGGTTGTAATCTGTATTTCGTCAAGGTTTAATTCATCATCATAGTCTGCAGAAGATTTGAATAACGGCATTTCTACATTGACTGATTTGACTTCTAATAAGTATAATAACAATTAAAAAGATTATAACTGAAGGAATTGCATAATACTAACTAAAAATAATAATAATAACCTTCATTTTTATCTTTATAATATTTACTACAAAATGCACTTTCGGTTTCTTTGTCAAGACTTAACTCTTGGTCAAATATATCAGCAGAAGATTCAAACAGTGACTTTTTTGCATTCACTGGTGTCACTTCTAAAATAAAAACAAAATTTTAATTAGAAATGTATATCATACTTATTATATTTAAAATATAATAACCTTCGTTTTTATCTTTATAATATGTACTACAAGATGCACTTTCGGTTTCTTTGTCAAGACTTAACTCTTGGTCAAATATATCAGCAGAAGATTGAAACAGTGACTTTTTTGCATTCACTGGTGTCACTTCTAAAATAAAAATAAAATTTAAATAAGAAATATATATATCATACTTATTATATTTAAAATATAATAACCTTCATTTTTATCTTTATAATATGTACTACAAGATGCATTTTCGGTTTCTTTGTCAAGACTTAACTCTTGGTCAAATATATCAGCAGAAGATTTAAACAGTGACTTTTTGACGTTCAATGGTGTCACTCCTAAAATAAAAACAAATTTAAATATAAAAAGCATTTGATATCAATATCGAAAATTTACCTGCTATTTTTTTCTCTTTGTCAAAATGTAATTTTTTTAAATTACTAGGAGTATATGTATGGTCGTCAGTATGATTATGATGATCAACAACCATTTAATATAAAATAATATTTAAAAAATATATATAAAATAAAACAGTATAATATTAGGTAGGTATATACTATATACTCACATTTCATTTTAACTGCTGAATTAGGTGGTTTTGGTAACAATATATTTTTACCAGGGTTTTTATTCAAGTTATAGTTTTTCGTAACTAATTTTCTCTTTTTTGGAGAAGGCTGTTTTGAAGATTTTGGGAGAGTTTCATTATTATCTGAATCATTAGATGACTCATCTTTTTCAGACCACGCTTTCGATACTTTTTTTGCCTTCCTAATTTTGTCTATATAAAAGGTATAAGAAATAATTTTAAATGAATACATTTACACTTTTATCCTAAATGATGCTTACCAAATGGTCCTGCCAGTATTGAAACTTCATAATGTCTTCCATCTTGCTCATTAGGTGGCACACATTTGTTTATCATGTACGTTATTTGAGATGAGGTAAATGATTTTTCTTGATTATCACATGTGGTGTATGGGAACCAACAACATGTTGGGTTTATTTGCCATGTAATGGGAACATGATTAATTTCATTAGTTTTTATAAACAAAACAACATTCCAACTCCTATAATAATATAACAGAATGGTAATATTAATAATATATATTTTTATAACTTAAATTAATATTATAAATGTCATATATAAGTTTAAAATTTAACTTAACAATATCTATTTTGATTGAGAATATTACCAGGTTACTTAAAATCAATAGCATATATTATATAATATATAAACTCTTACAAATTACAATATACATTTTATACACTAATAAGTAATATTGTGTGTGTACCCATAATACTGTGTATACAGTATTTCTGAATACCTATACCTACTATATTATTTGATTCAGCTATCTACTTAAATATTATGTACCTAATATTATATTAAAATGATTATTAAAGTTATATATATATATATATATAATTACCTATTATAATAGGTTCATATATGAATGTTCGACATGATCCAAGTATAAATCCATATTTTTGTAGTATTAAAACTTATGTTTAAAATGACTTAATAAAAAAAGTTTTTTACAATAAATAAATAAATAATATACATAAAAATATAATATAATATATATATTTACAATATATACAAATAAAAGTTCAGAATTAAAGGAAATATACTTTAAATTAAAATAGGAAGGTGTAACTAGTGAAAATAATGAAGAATGTAAGTATAATTATTGCAAGTGCAACAAAGGCAAAATTACAAATCCTATACTATTGCTGATCGGTAAACGCATCATTTTTTCTTTTATATCAGTTATTTTCCATGACTGAAGATGACCAATTTGTGTTGCTTTTTGTATACTCAATAAACTGGAAAGGCACGGTTTATCAAAAAACTCTGAAAGCTTATCATACTTACGTCCAATATTATTATAACATTACCATCTAATTTTGATGTAGCAATGTTTTCTATGACAACTATATCGTTATTTTTCATTTTTACACAAGTATCACAATTGTTTAGTTTTAAAATAAACTGTTTTGTCTTCCAGCCAGTGAACTGCGGTTTATTAGCAGCATCTAGAGTAATTGGCCTATTTTTGAATTTACACCGACTGCTATTGAAAGGTCCTAAAATACTAGGTTTACATGTAGGCTGTTCACTTTGTAACATTTTATCCTCGGTATATCGCCTTGCCAGTTGTTGTAGAGGTTTAACTCCGTTTTTTATTTTTTTTTTTATGGTTTGCATATAACTTTCAAAAGGAAAAGCAGAAAAGTTATTAATAGACCCAAATTTTTTTGCGTCATCAGCTAAATGCAAAATAACATGTATATTATGGGACATATACATTTTTCCATAAATATCTCCAAATTTGTCTACAAAATGAAATATTAAAGATTTTGCATACTGATTAAATTCCTCAGTGATATTGTTAATAGACAAAATTCTCATTGCAATGCAAAACTCCATAAAATGATCATAGACTTCATTACTGATTATTCCTTGAAAAACCACCATACCAGTATACAGAAGTGATTGTCTCAACTCGGTTGCTTTCCAACGGTTAGAATCACGAATAGGGTGTTTTCTACTGTTTTCATTAGGCGATCGTTGAAATTCATCAGGGATATATTGGCCTACCTTGTTTAATCTATCATCTAGTATGGATAATAAATTACTTGGAAGATTTAGATGGTGTCTTTTGATTCCTCCTATCCAAAATCTTAGTATTTTCTTCATCACACCGATGCATGAACAATGCATAAAGTCAAATGGAATTGAAAATATTATATCAAATTTAGGTATTCGTGTAAAAATAGTTTCTCCACAGTGAAATTCTGGATCAGAATAGGATACAAAGTCATCATGGTTTCTTAATGATGATGATCCATCAGGAAAATATACACTTTTGTTCTCATTTGACCATAAGCCGACTGTATGACACCATAAACATGAATGTTTGCCAGTATGGCCCTTAATATTTAATATAAATGACTTCGCAGTTCGCAGGTGTGTCGTAAATTACAGCGGCAAGTATAACATAAATTTTTTTACAATTATGAACAAAACCAACATTGATTAGTTCACACAATTCATCAATAAAGTCCTTTAAGTATTTATTACAATCATTTGGTTTGGTTTTGCCATAATATGCACCAATTATAAAAACTTTTGGTTTCTCTAAATGTAAATTTGAAAAGTAACCAAGTATTGGCCACATCTGACTAGGTGGATTTTTAGATATGGGTAAGCCATCAATGCTTACATGCAACAATAATGTTGATGGCAAATGTTCATACAGCTTAAATAAATATTCAATCTCATTTTTTATTCCAAAATGATAGTATTCACCACCATTAATGGATTGTAATGATGTAGTTTTTGGTGTGTTTAATAATGTACGAGCATCTTTAGGTAGATTAGTAAATAGATGGCATTTTGATAAACTAGTAAGTAAATCATTCAAAGCAGACTGTGTTATACTGTGGCGAATAGCCCAACATGCAATTATTTTTTCAGGATCTTCACTAGTAGCATTAAAAGGTACATCATTATCACTACTTGAGTTAGAACTACTAAAATCTTCGAAACTGTTATACGGTGTATTTGAACTAACATCTTCATTTTGTACAAATGTATTTAAAGTGGGAGTGTGAGATGTTGATGAATGAGATAACAATGTATTACACTCATCGTTGTCTTCACTACTCGATGAAAATAGACTAGCAACAGACATGGCAGCTCTTTTCCGTTGGCGGTAGCGAGTCGATTTTGATCTACATGAATATATTGGTTCCCAATTAAATAATGGAGGTATTTAAATACAATATGACAAGAGTATTATAATTATATAGGTAGGTATTCTGTATTATTTTTATTATTTATGAAAATGTATGTATAAAAGTAAATATAATATATGTATACACAATGAATTTTTTTAGTTAACTATAACACATTATTAATAATATGGCAATGTCATGGTTGGTTACAGAAGGGAATTAAAAATTCAAGAAATTATAATAGTAGTTCAAGTAGTTCAACTATATAAAATATTTGTATGAAAAATAGGCATTATATAATTCTAAAAATATAAGCACACAAACCTACTATGCATATTACAATTTACAGTACCTATATAATTAATATACTTGGGTATAATTCCATTTTTAAATAAATGAAAACATTTAAGTAGATTATAGCTGTATATAGGTATTATATAAACTATATAAAATTATAATAAAGGTATATAAGCATATATATAAGTATATTTCTCAATAATTATTATTTAAGTTATACCAAGAGTAAAGTTATACTAGTATAATATAATATAGTACCTATATATATATATATATATATATATATATATAACATCTCAAACAATAAGTATAGGGAGATTTAATATTATAGTTTATTCTGTAACATATTAATGATGATAAACATAAAATAATTTATTTTTAATAGTAAAATTATAAATCATATTATTTTATATAAATTAGGCACATTACAAATATATTAAATATATTGGTCATGACTTAAACTATATTTTCACCTCCTTAATTCAACAAGCTTTTTATATCAAAACAGATAATGAATATATTTTATAATCATATAATAATCAGATTCTATGGATACTGTCTAAATAACTTTTAATTCCTTGCCAAGTGTCACCAATGGGTGATTTCTTAAATCAAAATATGCATGTTACTATATAATATATCATATATAGGTACTTATTGTGCTAATAATTATTGTACAGATTATGTATTTCAAATTGTAAAATAAAAAAATATAATAGTCAACAACAATACTACATAATTTACTTATTATTTATTGGTATAATACCTAAAATCTATTTAGTATAGTTATTTTAATAATGATATAGGTACACAGTATATATTTATATTCTACACTTGTAATTGTTATATTTAATGATAATTTATGTTTTATTATTGATTATTTTAATAAATATTATAATAATTATTGAATACTTACGCCATGATTATGATGATTGCAGATGTTCAGTTAGGTGAGTAGGTGACACACGTAGTCTGTGTCTTAAACTACAATAGCGTCAATAGCGAACATAAATTTAAATAATAAATATTGTCAAATTGATAGAAACACAGAATAGAGCGTGTGGTGAACGGCCACCTAGATCACCGTCCAAATAGATCCCCATGATCTAAATGACACTAAGAGATCTAATTGACAGGGGATCTAAATAACCATAGGGAACTAGTTGACAATATCGGATCACTACCTTTTGTTCCACAATTTTTTTTTCCAAGTCAACTTATTCCAAGGATATTAATTTCCAAATTTTATCTTTGTTCATATGTACATTTGTTCCAATGCATATTAGTCGAAAGATATTTGTTCCAATGGATATTTTTTCCATAAACTATTTCATCCAATTATATATTTTCCCATATTATACCTTTGTTCCGATGAAACTAATTTGTTCCACTGGATTTATTATACAAAACGCTTGGAACAAATGTTCATTGGCACATAATGGTCTTAGAGTAAGAATTAATCGGATAATAAATGCGGGAAAATAAATTAACTGCATTTTTTGCCTATCCATAGATTTTACGGCTTTACACCATACGAGATTAAGGTTACTATAATAAGAGACACTATAAAAAATAGCTATTGGTAGTCAGAAAAAAAAGCCACGGGAAAAATAATCCACAAAAAAAAAGCCATGGGAAAAATAAGCCACGGAAAAAAAAGTCAAATTAAAATAATTAAATACATAACAATTAAAATTAAAGTATAAATTAGGTATTATTTAAAAATTGTTTACACATTATTGGTCATATTGTATACATACATACATATATATATAGGTAATAATATAAACGGTTATAAACGGTTTACATTGGTTTTCATTTTCACATTTATATATTAGATATTATATAATATTATTAATACACAGGTATTATATGTTATTATTTATTATTTATTATTCCATAGTACCTAATAAATATATTTTAGATTCTAAACAGTAATGAATATATTGATTTTATTTATTTTACAACCTTTATTTTTATTTTTTTGGGTTTGTCATCACCTTTAGGGAAAATAAGTGTTTCGATTTCCTTAATTAAATATATTAAGGAAATTATGAAGTTCATACAATCATACTGCAATGTACATTTAAAAAAGAACCACCCTGTACAAATACAAATTTTAATCTTAATTTTGAAAATTAAATCGTTTAAATAAAATGTTTAATAACTAGTGAAATTTTCAAACATCAACGACTTTTACTTTTTGAATAATAACAAATAGGTACTTAAAATCGTTAAGGATAAATCGTTATCGATACGCAATTTTGTAAAAATTTAAAATTCAATTGCTCATAACATTTTTCCTATAATGACGCTTCGAGTTTGCTCTATAGCTATTTGAAGGAAAACTTATGGAAAACTTAATGTTTAATTTGTTAATCTTAGATATAAATAAAAAACATTTTATGAATTTTCAACTTTAAAATTACTTGTAAATTTTCTCGATTTTGACTTATTTCGTAAAGATACCTTTATAAAAAAAATGTGATTTTTGATTTTTCAAACAACAATAAGACCAATTTATGATAAATCTGGTATTAAAGTTTCAAGTATTTTGGGCACCCGTAGTTTAGGTTTATTGATCTCCGTTCAGAATCGTTTTTCGTATACAATGATACTTATCATTGCATTCAAATTTAACCTACCCTAGTTCGAGGTCCACCGCACCCCCTAATGTACAGTAGAGCGGTACCCACTTGCCAACTTTTTTTATGTTCCTATTACCTATAGTCTGTCTCGCGAAAGAAAGGTACCGTTTTGCACATGTAGACTGTTGACTACGGTAGGGTGACGTCCAACCTGACCATACGTCCTGTTTTAAACAGAATTGTCCCGTTTTTCGTAGTATTTATAATACATATATTATATAAATATTGTATATTGTTTCATGTTTTGACAATCAATATACCTAATTTTACTCATTGCAAAAAAGTGTCCTGTTTTTTTTTTTTTTGGAAATATGGTCACCCTAGACTACGGACCATCTGCGGCACGACGCACCACCAGATTAGGAAAAAATAACTTTACTACCGAGCTGTCTCGAATTTTCCCAATTTGGTGGTGCGTCGTGACACAGATGGTCCGTGGTCCACAGTCTATACATGTGCGAAACGGTACCTTTCTTTCGTGAGACAGACTATATATACTTGGTACCTCAGCTAGAATAAATTAGGAGTAGCCACTAGAGTTAGTAGGTGGAAATGACTAAAAATGTTTGTTTATTCGCTAATGGATAAGATAAAAATGTTAAGCCCCCCCACGGATGTGACCAAATATCCGCCTATTCATATATCATATTCATATATCATTTATTTTCATATTCTAAATCTTATTCATACTTATATTTTTATTGTTACATGAACATCGCTTATAAGTGTAATTTTTAACTTAACCTTATACTTAAACTGTTCTATCACAAAATTTCGGTAAAATATAAAAATTTAGTCCACTTTTACCCTTTGCCACAGAATAATGTCTTACAATCTATACAATCTATCTCAATAATCAGTCTCTCATTTCTGCCCAATGTATGTTATCTTAGCATTCACATTGACCGTCGACTTGATTATCACACATCAAAAACAAACTTCTTTACTTCTCTCATTAAATAACCGTCTTCAACTTCTACAAGTGGTCATATAAGGCGTGCGCAGACTTTGCTGGCAGGGGGGCAGAATGTATAATATATTACACATTATTATATTGGTATTATTATATTATACAGTAGTGAATATTATACTATATTTATTAGTATTATATACTATATAATATTTAATTGAATATTATTTTGGTTATTAGTTAGGTAGTTCAATCAATATTAGAAATGGAAGTATTTTATTTTATATATCATTAATTATTTACAAATTTAATAGAATTGACACTTTGACACTTCAAAGTTTATTTTTTAATATATTAGTATACAAATTGAATATAAAATATAAATAAGTAAATCTTAGCTCTTCGTTTCTTTAGAGTACCATTCTTCATACAAAATTAAATTATAATGTTTTTTTTAAAACTATATTTGGGAGATAAAATTTAGCCCGCAGGAGGGGCAGCTGCCCACCCTGCCCCCCTCGTGCGCACGTCTATGCAAGTGGTATGTTTATTTGTATATAGAGAGCATATTTTATAGAGTCTGGTTCCAAACTTGACCTTTTTACCGTTTACAGTACATTATCACTGTATGATAAAATATAAGCTGATAAAATGGGAGCTTGAAAATATACAAACAAATATTTGAAACAATACAGAAAAAAATCAATTTAATTTAATACTTATTATTGATTTAGAAAGTGGTTTCTATGCATAATATTGTAATAATAATATATAATATAATATAATATATTTAATAGTTCAAATCATGTTTTTTTTTTTTTTAATTTAGGTATTTTTCTACTTAAAGTAATTTATGACTAAGTCTTCAAGTGCAAAGTTAGAACAAATAAAACTATGACATATTTTTAATTCAGTATCTGATAACCAAACATTGATTGTCTCTATAATGTGTGGTACCTATATATCTGTGTCCCCATAGCACCTTTATTGCAGGGAGATTTCATTAGTTTAAGTAGTAATTTCTACGTGTTAGGTACCTAATCATAATCATAGTTTTTTCTCAAAAAGTATAATGTAAATATGACATATCGTATTTTCACAGTCTCTTTTTTATACATACATATTTTCTGTAAACGCATTAGCACATAATCGTATGTTGTCCTATGTCCATAATTCCATACAGGAATTTTGTGTAATGTTAATTTTTTTTTAAATATAAATTTATAAAAAAGAACAGCAATATTTAAAAAATAATACAGAATTATAATTTATATTTATTGGCTTATATTGATAAACAATTTTATTTAAAATTTAAAAAAATACTCTAAAATGTTTTTACTCTGGCAAAAAGTTAACACTAGACAAAATATCGATACCTACTTATCTATCGGCTTTAGTTTTTGTAAAAAAATTAGATATATTTACAAAAGGTAATTTACAATGATATGGACACAAAAATAGCCGCTGACATATAAGGAATTAAGATGTATTAAAGGCTTATAGTGGCGTAATTTTGTTATGTTTGCAGGGGGGAGGTTATAGGTTGTTAATTTAATTTAAAATAGCAACCTATTGTTATTTGTTCCCCGTTCCTTTTTCAAAATCAACATGATTTTATAGGTACCTAAACATTCATCATGCACTATAATTTATCTTTAGAAAAAAATTTAATACTTAACTCATATTTGATTCTATAGTAGTCTAATGCACAAACTGATTATATTATTTACCTATACTGCAGACTTCTCGAAAGCATTTAATCGTGTTAATCTTGAAATATTGTTCTGTAAATTACAGTATTTTGGATTTTCTGATTAGGATTTTATTACACTATAATATGTTAAAATCTCATAAATAAAAAAAAATTTAGGTTTTTGACAAATATTCCATCAAAATCACTAAAATAGTAAAATGTATAGATTATTTTGAGTTAGAAATTTTTAAAAATGTTTCTTTATAAATTTAAGAGTTGAAAATATAATACAAACTTTCCCATAAGTTTCCCTGCTTTTATCAAAGCAGAAAAAGCTTATTGGAAATTATTTTTTTTTTTTTATGAGCGTTTTAATACTTTTTAAATAGACATAGACACATAGAATATTTATTTTTTAAATGTAGGTATACTTGTAAATTAACAAAATTCTCATATACAGAACGACTTTTAGAATTTTTTCTATAATCAAAAACTATGAAACGTAGATATTTGAAATTTTCACCAAATGTTTAATTTATAATTTTCAATTGTTATTACGATAATCCTATTTATATCAGTATATCACCAATGTATCTACTATTCAATTTTAATAAAATAAAGGCACTACAAATTATTAATTCACAAATATAATTAATACAAAATCAGGCATGTACCAGTTGCCCCCAAAAGGTACCTTTTTTTATACCAATTCCCCCCAAACTACCTAGAGGAAAATGTATCAGTTTCCCTCACATGTTAATATGATATTCGATGAGAAATCTACACTAATACAACCTTGTTGTTATACTGAGTACTTTATGTTTTATTTTAAGAAATGGCCAAATATTTTAAAATAACATAAACTTAATGTTGTCATAAATATTTTATTAGTTGATTTAAAAAATAAATTGAAAAAAAATACAAAAAATACAAAGACATGGCTTTTGATCAACCGTTATCCATATCGTAGAATCGTTCTCACTACCCCCGGGTTATTATGAGTTCCTACCTACCTATCAACTACACCTATTCAAATGATAATATGTAGCAAAATATGGTACTTAGGAGAATGTCAAATATAGATATGTAACCATTAAAAAAATTAATAATATAAAATAAACACAATTATATTAATATATATTTTGTAAATAATATGTGTGGATCTTTATTGCTTTTAAATATATATTTTTACAATTCTACGTATAAAGGCTGTATTATATTACAGTAAATTAAAAGAAAAAAAACTTAACTCTTTTATTATACATGAATATTTTAAGTATTAATTATTTTGTATTTTAAATTATGAAAAAATATATAACTATTATTTTAAATTGCAATACAAACGCTATACTTACGTATTTCAGACATAATACTTACCTACAATTTAAAATTAAAATTATAGTACATATCTCAATGATGCATACGCCATACATATTACCATTACCCAAAACTCTAAGAACTATAAGCGTTAGATCAGGTCAATCTTTTATACAACAACATTTTAGGTTATTTTGTTTTTCATATTTTATTTTATTTCATATGCATGGAATCATGGAAATGAGGTTCACACCCGACAGTAAGAAAAACTTTACACAGTATGAATGGAGTTCTTGAATTACCAAAAATTATATTTATTATTTCACCAAATACCTATACAATTGTTTTAATTGATTTCCTAAATCACAAGCATACCTGGTTTATAAGAAATTCCTTAAAGTTATATCGAAGTTGCTGAAAATATTTCATATTTTAGCCCGATAGGTAATGAATTAAACAAATGATGATTAAACTCATCAAAAGTTTTTAAAATTTTACACGATTCTATACGTTTAATAAGTCCGATTTTATACCTGTTTGGCTTAAAAAACGATTGACCATTAGAAAAAGACTGTTGATGACTGATGTTGAAATAACAACAGCGCGTTGTTAATTTTAACTCGATAGGTAGTCAAAATGAACATTTCATTAGCTAGTTAAAATGAACTAACTATAATTGCTAAGATAATTACATTTCATGTTATTTTTAAGATATGAAGGTTTTATATTAACAAGATTATATTCAAATCAACCATATTAATAAAATGAAACAATTATAATAACAATATTGTTATTTTAATATTAACTATAGTCAAACAATATGGTTTGAAGTTTGAATATACTCCTTTTGGTGTTAATTCAAGTACAAAATTTGTAAATTTAACAACTACACTGTCAACAATATTGTCAAAAGTTAAATCAACACTAATATTTTTATGTGTGTAGGTACAAAACTATAGTCAAATTCATAATAGGTACATGATCTAATTATAATGATAAGTGGCGGCATATTCAATATAATAATTAGTCAACAAAAAATAGTACAAAATTAAAAAGTATTATGTTTTTTTATAATTATTTATAAAACAGTAATTCACACTATTGACTCCAAACTTTCAGATTATTTTAAAATATTATAAGTTATATTCTTTTTGTATTAATTATCATAATTTAATATTTATAATATTAATATTATTGATAAAAATGTTAGGGCGTTGAATAGGTAGGTAGTAGGTACTATTCAATATTATTGGACTTTATTATGATTGATTTATTGTAATTGCAAACATAAATTTAATTTTCCGGTAACCAGATTTTTTCAGAAATGTATTATTTTAATATTCTTCATTTTTCTATATTTTTCGCGCTCTAGGAAAAACTGTTTTTTTTCCAAAAGTTTTCCTGAATTTTCGTCCCCTCTATGAAATATCTTAAGAGAACGCTACATCCGCATGAGTTATCTCCGTCTACTCTTACATACATAAACAATAAACATAGCAAATTTCCGTTCGGCAAAATCAATCGTTATGCAATTACTTTTATTAGTGTTCTGCTTTACATTCCAAAACGCATCGAGACGGTTCGACCGCAAGTCACTTCCAGACGGTTTTTAATCAGTTCGCAAATCGGTCTAGTCTGGCCCCTATAACGCGTTTTATATTTAAACCTATTTTATATTGGGTGTCGTGGTTCAATTACCGATCGGCTCCTGTTAGTCGGCAACCGACAAAACGCATCATCCAAAAAGTCTAGACATAGACAATACATATACGGGCGTAGTGCACTCTTAATTATTTTTATCATTAGGTAGTTTTATATCTTAGAATAAGTATACATAATACATAATTTGTAAAATTCTTCAGTATAGTTATAGTAGGTACATTTAACTATGTTCTATATATTGAATTACCTGTAATTAGGTAATATACAGTGAACTGTAGACTGTACTTGTATATGTAACCTATACTATTATAGGTATAGATATTATGGCTTAATATGGCATATAAGTTGTAGTCACTGTATAGTATATATTGTATACATATAACAACTTAAAATCTACACTTATTACTTTTTCTTATAAATTAATTACATATTTTATTTTATTTTATGTCGAGCTTAATGACTTAGACGACATTTTAATTTTAATTATGAACCCATTCAGAGGGGCTCGGTATATTTTCGAAGAAATAAATAATAGTATCATAGAGGTTGATTGAGGAACAACTGGAAGGAGTTACTAGTGAAAAATAGTTACTTCCATAGTTCCATCAGGATCAGATATCCACCAAAGTTATCTGAACAGTAAACGTAGTCAAACAGTCGACCGACGATCTATAGTTTTCAGACTTCTGCTAGATATTAAACAATTTTATAATGAATCCAGTTGATCAAATCGAACCACCTCACCATGATCTACCGTTTTTTTCTAGACAAGTACGTGGTCTACGAGGGCGTTCAACAGTCTATATTGACAATATGGGCTATGCTTATTACCAACACTCAACTACAAATAATATTCGGTAAATTTTTAAAATAATGTAAATCAAAATTGTTTTTTTTTTTTTTGTTTGTCCAGGGCTCGGATTTTATAGCACTAAAAGTAACTGAAATATGTGCTTTTATATGTCCTTTAAAATCTTAAAATTAGCGCTATAATATGCCTTAAAGACACGATAAATAGCAAAAATTAAAATTTATTCTGTTCATTTATATATTTTATTTATTTATATTTATATAAAAAACAAATTATTGACTATAACTTCAAATAATTATAAAATAAAACTGTCTTTAATATCTTTTCGATATTTTAAATTGCAACTAGAACATAGAATCACATTTTCAAGTTTTAAATATTTAAATTGAAAATGTTTTTTAATTACCTAAAAGTTTTTAATACAATATGAACAGGAACGAATACACAATTTATTCAATAGTTTACTCGTGTTAACATATTATATTCTTTTTAATTAAAGAATTCGTATAAAATATTTACATATTAATATTTAAATAAAAAATATTTATATATTTAATAATTTTATAATTAAGATATCTGAGATGCGAGAGAAGACGCTATGACTGTCATGTCTGTGCTCAAATGCCCCTTTATGACAACGCTCCTATTACAATATCTTCCGCTCACACTCACAACCATATACCTACTCCACGTTATTCAATCGGGATAAGACAATTTATGAATAGATTACGAGAAAGAGGAATGATGGAAAACATTGCACCACACTTAATAGTAGATCAAGAAGCTCACCTGTAAGTTATTTAAAATAATATACCAATAATATGATGTATGAACAAAATTATCTTTTATTTTTCTATTTAACACAAATAAACAATTTTTATAGCAACCCTGAAATAGCAATGGAAATTGGACGTCCAGCAGCAATAAGATCCATTCACAGGGCAAGACGTAGAGTTAATCCTTCCATACCACAGTTATTAAGTGATTGGCCGGATATCATCAATTCGGACGAATTTGGACCACAACTATTATACGTCAATGGGACGAGAGATTTTTTTTTTCAAGGTTCTCTTGAAATCCTAAGGGATGATGGCAGTATCCGATTTGTTGGTTTAGTGTTCACAAATGTCGCATTTCTGCAGCAAATGAATGCACATATCCAAACTGTGAGAACACTATGTATGGATGGTACTTTCCAAGTTCGTCCAAGACAACCGCCAGATATTGAACAATTATTCACGGTTCAGATTATTTTGAATAATGTGGTTAGTATTGAATTAACATTTCTGATAGTCATGCATATTGTAAAAGCATACTATTTACAATCATACAACACATGGAATTTATCTATTCGTAGGCAATTCCAATAGTTCACATCCTCATGGTAGATCGTCTGACGGAATCATACTGCAGAGTCTTACAATTTTTACGGGAAGACTTGGATTTGAATTTAGATTACCAACAATTACAGATCATAACTGATTTTGAACAAGCACTTAGAAATGCTATTAATAGAGTTATGCCTGAAGTCAACAACTCTGGCTGTTGGTTTCATTTCATCCAAGTTAGTGTTAAAAATAGATATAATTCAAAATTATATGAGAATAAAATAATACCAAATTTTTTTCAGAGTATTGTCCGTTTCATAAGAAGCCATCAGCTTACACAATTAAGTACTACAAATGAAGATGCGAGGAGGATCTTAAGAATGGTAATAATTATTCAAATTTTTTATTCTTATTTTGATCTATTTACAATTTACATTTTCACTATGTATAATATACCACTATCCATTTAAATAGTTGGCAAGATATAGCTGCAAAAAAAAACATGTGTAATGTTAAATTAAAACCGATAAAAGACTAATAGTGATTTCTATAAATAGCAATAACAGTTTTAACTTTTTGACAATATATTTATCAATATAATTGCATTTAGGTAACTAGGTATGTTAAATTAACTTAAGCATTGAAATAACATATTGATTAAACCGTTACATACATATACATTCATGTTAATTAGAGAAGTTTAAATTTAAAATATTAAGTTAAAATATTATTGCATCAACTATTACTTAGGAAAATATGAATTATGATAGCAATTATTCTTACAAGTATTTTTAATAATTTCAGTTGATGTCATTAGCACATTTGCCTGCCGATGAAATAAGGTATCACGGTGTGGCATTTTCTATCCAGTTGGGATTTCATGTTATTCAAGACACTGGTAAGTAAATCTTGTATTATACCTAAAAATTATATTATTATGTAGGTGTTTATTAATATTAATACTTATTATATTATAGTAACTGAGTACCATCTTGATGTGGAATTACATGAGCTTATGCAATATTTTCAACGGTATTGGATGGACACAGTAACGCCACAAAGATTCTCTGTTTACGGCCTCCAACATAGGACGAATAACTACATTGAATCATATCATAGTTCACTCCTAAGATTGATGGGTCAACATCCATCTCTCTACCAGTTCTATGGTTAGTTAAAATCTAAAATGTATTATGTATAGATTATTAGTCATTAAAATTTAAACTGAATAATATTTTTAGATCACTTACGAACAATAGAGGAGAGGTCAAGAAATGATCTAAGAAGGGCGGTAAATGGACAGCAGGTATAAAAATGATTATTACTTAATTTTATAAATACACTAATGTTCATTCATAATTTATTGTAATATATTGGCCAATTATAATGTTTATAATGCTTGGACTTGTATAATATGTATTTAATTGGTTAATGTAATTAGACTAATTCATACTTCATAGGTAAGACAGTTGAGCTATTCTGTAAATAATCGAAGTACCACTACTATTAGAAATGCATGGAGATCAGTAGAAAATGGCAATTATGATTTACGTGCATTTTTAAGAAATGTGTCTTACATACCGGAACAAATCATTAGGAACCAAATAGGAGAGCAAAACTTTGGACTAAGTAAGACAATCACATGCAAAACATATATTATTATTACTTTACAATCCATAAATTAGCCTAATTTTGTGATAATCTTTACCTGGAGCAGCTTCCTTCATTTTTTAGTAGGATCCCTTTCCTATATCCAACATTGTTTGACAATATGTTCTTTTCCCTGGTTTTCTTTCAAATTTTTATTCTATTATGGTAGTTACATTTCTTCTTTATTAAGTGCTCTATCCGTGTATTTCTTCTTTAAAAATGTATCATCTTGCCATCATTATTACAGTTTTTCAATTGACAAATTTTCTGTCCAGGATATTTTTAACACACTATTGCTAATATAATAAGTATCAAACATATGCTTCTGTTTTTTTTTTTTTTTATCCTCTTGGTATTGTCCAAAAATTTGCTCCACACCATTGTTTTTCTACTTGGAATTAAAACATTTAATTACAATATGATATTTAATTAGTTTAACCATTAAATAATATTATGTAGTGCCGGAAATTAACAACTTGGCAATACCCCCACGCGCAAGGGTTTTACGACCACTATTACTGGGTCCACTGCGTCCACCACCGTTAGCTGTAGTCCCAGCAGTTCAGCCACCACTATTGCGGATTCAACAACCTGCAGTTCATCAACCACCACCCATTGAACAAGCGCCAATACAACTTGCAGTTCATCAGCCACCACCCATTGAACAAGCTCCAATACAACCTGCTGAAGTGGTTAGACGTAGAAATCGTCAAAGAAGAGGTCAGCCTTATTTGCGAGGTACAAATCTACATTTATATTTTAATTTCATATAGATACAGGATATATTTCAAGCAACTATTTATTGAATTACCTTACTTATAAAACCAAGTACAACACTTTTTAAAGCTTAACTTGTTTTAGCCAAAAATGTCTTTTACTGTGCACTAGACTTGGTCAATGATCATTGTGAATTTTTCATTGATTTGATTTCATATTTTCAGGTCATCATGAACCTCAAAACCATGGTCGCCAAATGGTAAGGGTGAATATGGAAGAGGCTTGGGCTGAATTTTTAGTAGACCGTGATGCAAGATCGATATCTCCTGACCAAGAAAGTAAATATTATGTTTTATTAATTTAAAATGCAATGAGTTTTGTTGTATTATTTATTTTTTATATCTGAATTTTGTTATTTATTAATTCAAAATTATACAAATATTGAAGTATATAGATAATTTATCTGGAGAATTAAGATAATGAGAACTTGATATTTTTGAATTAAGTACGTACAAAATTATAAGTATATCATAATAATATAATTTTGTTTTTCTTAGTGCTGGAGTTGTGCACTATTTGTATGGATAGAGTGGTGACAGTTACAATAAGACCTTGCAACCATACATTTTGTAGAACCTGCATAAGAAGGATGAGACAAGAACTGTACAATGTATGTCCTTTATGTAGAGGACAAATAAATAATTATGAAAATTATTAGTTTTTACTATAATTTTATACTTTTATACAATATTATGTTTTTTTTTTTATTATACCTAACCACTATACAGTTTTTTTTTAATTTTCCAATCAGTTTGTTTTTTTATTTGTGTTTATTTCATCCTGGCACCCAACAGGTAGGGGTTTTTATTTTTTAAGTAATAAAATCAAGAAAATTTTTG
The DNA here is from genome assembly GCF_020184175.1 of Aphis gossypii. Classification (NCBI taxonomy): domain Eukaryota; kingdom Metazoa; phylum Arthropoda; class Insecta; order Hemiptera; family Aphididae; genus Aphis; species Aphis gossypii. The sequence continues at coordinate 55,524,919 of NC_065530.1, read as the reverse complement.
GTGATTTAAAAAAATAATAATAAATAAATTGCAGGTTAGGACATAATCATATTATTTTTATAGAGTATACCAGTCATCGGGACTAATTCAAAGAATAATTTATAATAAATACTTCCTTTTTTTATTGAGAGAATCTTAATTATATTTTTTTAATATGATTTGTAGGTGTTACAATAGTTTGTTTATTTGGTTAATTTAATTGTTCCATCTTTTATTTTAAAGTGCATAATTTGGGTATATTTAAGGATACAAAATCATTGTATACCTACTACTGCCCGGGCCTATCAAGCAAGGCCAGATTATGGTCATAATAAAAGGGGGCTATTACTTATTATTAAAAATAAGTTCATTTTTCATTAGTAAGATTTTTAGTAATTTGTAATAAATATTAATATTAATTAAAATAAGTATAGATAGACAGTAGAGTATATATTTATCAATTGCAATATCACAATTAGGTAGGTAATTGATAAAACAGTTCCAGTACTTACTATTTTATATTTGTTAGTCAACGGTAGTAAGTTAGTGTTTCAAAAAACTTTTTTCTGGACTTTGCCACGCAAATGTTCTTATTACATCTTCAAATAGAATATTCATTGTCAAGTTTCAAGTCAAACTTTATTGATAGAGATGTCAATGGTTAGTCCAATATATCATTCAATCCTCTTGGCTCAAGTGAATGACAAAATAATTGTATTTGTTTCTTTAATATTGTCCATTTTTACTACAAAATGTTCATGATTAATTGCATTCGTACTATACTACTATAATATTAAATATAATATGAATTTAGGACGTCTGGGGTTTCCTACAGATAAAAATAAAAATATTTAGCAGTAATAGTAAACAATATGAATATTATATAAAATATGTAAGTACTGTTTACGAAAATTAAAAAATTTTAAGTATCATTTGAAAAACTTTCATAATAACTCTTTTAACTTGTCATCTTTACCTAAATTATTATGAAAAGTTCCTGCTCTTTAATTAAGTTTTTATTGATGTACTTGAGATAAATCATCTGTAGAGCTTCAATAAAAAGTCCAACCTATTATTACGAGTAGCCAGTAGGTAACAAAAATACCTGATAATCTGTAGTGTAAGACTGGGTATCCATTCTGGTTGGACTTTATTAATTAAATCAGCATGCAAACGCAAACCCAATGAGGTATGTGGTATCTTAAATCGTAATGTACAGTCGAAATTTCGAACGCACGCGGCGCGCATAATGCTAACTTAACCGGTCAAGAAATGGGATAAATGGGTCCAATTGTCCAAATGGGAAAAAAGAATTAATGGAACATATTATTTTTGGAACAAACGGTTGATTCCAAAAATACAACTTGTACATTTGTTCTAATGAACATTTTGATAAGTTTTGTTAAAACCCAATGAATATTTATTCCAATGATATTTGTTCCCAAGGATAAATATTATAAAAACATTTGTTCCAATGTTATCTTGTGCGAATTACAATTGTGCCAATGACAATTTGTTCCAAAATTATATTGGAACAAAAGTTTTTTGGGACAAATGTCTATTGGAGCGAATAATTGTGGAACATAAAATACAGTCCCATAAATTTATAATAGAGTTCAATGATTGGTTATGCCACGAAAACGGTATTCAATTTGTTATCATTAAACCCCACAAACCAGTTAGAATTTTATCAATTCTGTGATAAAATTATTAAAATTATTTAGTTCATATTTTTTATTTTTTATAGTTTAATCAAATTTAAATATTAATTTAGGTTTAATATTAATTACTACATTGAAAAATAATAATATATTTTTATTTTGCTATAATAAATAAAAACTAATAAGTTGTGCTTAGTTGTGGACAAAATATGAATTTAAAAACACTTCTATAGTTTTTATATTATACACATTAAGTGTTAAATAATATAATGGCTACTGCTCGACAAATATTACAACAAGAAATATTCGATCAATGTGATCAAAAACTTTTGGCATTTGTTGGTGTTAGTAATGATTCAAAAAAAAAGAAATTTGGATACTTGTGTCTATCAGACACCAAGGAACCACCTTCAAATATATATATTCATCAGGTATGCAATCATTTATTTATTGCTAATGATACAATTTTACAAATTATACATTTTTTCAAACAAAAAATTGAAAAGTCACCAATGTACAATAGTTGTTGAGGTTATACATTACTATTGAATAAGTAACTATAATTTATGTGTTAAATTTGAATTTAATGATAAATTATTGTATACCAACTATAATTCTGAGCAGATATTGTCTATTATCCTATTTTCTAAGATTATTTATTAGGTATATAATATTTCTATTTCCATTAATATCCAATTTGAATATATTTATCTATGTATTAGGTTCAACGTATTATCAAAAACAAAAAAATTCTTTTAGGTGTATTATAATTAAAATTAAATTAAAACTGGTGTTATTGAACCTTAAGGAATAATAAATTGTATCCATTTTTACTATGTAATAATTTATTGAATTTTGCTATTCTAATAGAAAACAAAATATGTATCTCAAATGGAACTAAAATTCCCTAATTTATTTTTGTTTGTTCTAATTATTTGGGAAGTACTGAAAATTATTTACGTTTCAAGTTTCTAAGTACTAATTAACTACCAAAAAAGAACTTGAATTCGTTGATTGAAGCATATTACTGATTCAAAATATGATGACAAACACTAAAGAAACTAAAACATGAATTGTAAAACCTATGCATTTATTTTGTATTTTTCTAAATTAAAAATAAAAATGTATTATTACAAATATTAATATATATGTATGTATATTAAAATTAATTGTATTTGATCAAGATTTAATGGTCAACGAAAACATTATAAATTTAAATTTGAAGGTAAAAATTTGTATACAGATTACAGACAATACAGTGGTTATAAAATATAAACACTTGTAATTTCTTTGAGGAGTATTAGTATTTATATTTTATACAAATATATTATGTGTTATATACACTAAAATATTAAGTTAAACTTAAACTTTATAGAATAAATGTATAAAATTGTTTTGTATATTATCTAACAATTTTGCATCATAATATTACAAACCTATTTTCTATTTTTCAGATAAAATTTGATAATAAAGTTGTGAAAAAAAAAAGAATATGGTCATTGAATGAATTAATTACTGTTGATGGCAAGACTTCATCTCAGGTACCTACTCTATATTTTTTTATTTTTAATATAATGTATTTATTTTTATTTTTATAGGATTGTTTAGAAATAGAACTGACATTGGATAAACCATATAAATGGGTAGCAACTAATAATCAAGAGCGTAAAATATTTTTGATTTCTTTGTGGAAGGTATAATAAAATTTATGTTTTATAATTAATAAATATGATTCTTGATAATTATTAAGGTTTGTTTATTATTTTAGCAATGTGCAAGCTATGTATTTGACAAAAAACCTGAATTCAAAAATTTGCCTCTTGACTGGACATCTGGTGATTTAGTTGTTCTACCAGCTGATCGTAAATCAAAACTTTCTTTAGGTATGCATTATTATCAAAACATATTTTAATATTTTGCTAGTATTTTATTAACTTTTTATTGTTTAGCTGTATCACCTATTATAAGCGCAGAAGATTTTCAACCTTTATCAGAAAAAGAAGAACAAGATTTAGAATTATTAATGAAAGAATGTGGATTTGCTGCCAAGGATGCTAAAGCATTTACAGATATGTTGGCCACTCAATTAATGGCTCTAGATGGTGTAAGTAATTAGTTATTTCTAATTAGCATAATAATAAATTTGAGTAATACCTTATCAAACTTTGGTGAACTGCTTTAAAATGGTATGGGTCTTTGGTAAAAAATCATAATTTTAAAGAAACATTAAAAAACAGATATATTTGTAAATATTTATAGTAATTGTAATTTCTATTAATATGTTAAATGTTTATTTTGTTCTATGCCCAGTCATGAAAATTATTGAATAAAATATTTTTTAGTTATAAAATTTAATTATTTTAAAATATAGGAAAATGTACAAAGTGTTCTTGCCTCAGAACCACAAGTTACAAAATTAATGGATCAATTAGAAACTGCTATTCAAGAAATTGAGAAGGTAGAATCAGCTTTAGACATGTATGATGAAACCTTAAGACATGTGCGTGATACTATTGATAAGATGGATCAGAAAAATGCTAATATCCAAACAGCTAATAAAAATAATGAAAAATTACTTAATGAACTACAAAAAGTAATTGTAAGTACTAATGAATCACTTTGATCCAAACACATTTTTGAAAATAAATATTTAATTAATAGCATCAATTAGAGCTGTCTCCAAAGCATCAATTAGCATTAACAGATGCTGATTTAACTACATCAACTGGATTACGAGATGCTATTGAGGCTGCAAAAGAATTACAAGCAGTTATGAATGCACAAATTCATCCAGCATTAGTTCGGTTAAAAGCAATACAAGAACAAAGAAGACGATTTGAAAAATGGAAAGCAAAATTTTCTCAGATTCTCTCTAGACATCTTAATAATTTGTTTATTCATATGGTATGTTTGAAAATAAACAATTATTACATATATTATACACGTATATGTTATATTTGGGGTAATCGGGTAAAAAAAAACAAGCCAACTTGTTAATACATTTAAGAGGACGCTACATCCACATGTGTTATCTCTGTCTTATAAAATATATAATATGTGAAGTAGCAAAAACTGTTTAGTGCAGGAAACGACCAAGAAGTTATATTAACAAAAAAAAATATTTATGTTTGAAAAACAAAAATTATCTTGAAACAATAAAAACATTTTTTGTAGTTCCTATATTAAAAAAATAAATACAATATTTCACATCCTAAGTTCTTCTTTTTATGTTATGAAAATTTTGTTTCTTAGTAAGTTATGACTGTATTCTTCTCAGTTCTTTTCTGAAACAGTTTTTGCTATCTTTAAACATTTGTTAGACGCAGACAACACAATATTATGTTGGTCTAGCGTCCTCTTAATAAATTTAAATAGTCACATTCATGTATACTATGTATAAAGTGCAGTGTAATATAATATAATATAATATTTTTTATAATCATTGATGGGTAATTAAACGGATTAGGTTAGAATGGTTTATCTCTTTAGATTTAGTAATTTATAAGGATTTTAATTGTTACCATGGTCCATTAAATAATGTGGTTTTGTCATTGAGGTATTATTCAAAAGTGCTGAGTGTGTGGCGGCAAAACAGAAGGCACTTTACACTCGGTTCAGTTTAAATTCATACCCACACGTGTTGTCTTGGTCTTGCAAACGTACAATATAACAAATTTTATGTTCACAAAAATTTATTTTACTGTTATTTTTAAAATTAGTGTGAATTCATTTATTATAACATTTAAAAGTAAAATGATTATATAACCTTATATCTAGGAGGTTTTTATCAATATTTCAATATTAAAACAAGTAATGATTATTATACAATCGTGTATATATAATATATTCTTTTAATTTTTAGGGAAATGATATTGGAGAAACAAAAAGAAATTCAAACAATGAATTAACCATCATGAAACATACTTCATTGCATCGAGAACTTGCCGCTTATACAGAACTCATGCATTGGTGTAAAGCAATGGATCGAAAATCATTTATGGCGCTTAATAAAGTTTATACATCATCTTTATCTAAACTTTATGAAAGAGATATAAAATTATTTTTAGAAGATGCAAAATTACGTATAAATGCTGGTAATATAAAATTAATAATTTAATTAACATTCACAAATAATTAGTTACCTTAATTTATTATTTAATATTTTGATTAATATTTATTTTTTTGACTTTAATTTAATTTTTGTATAACTTATTATTTAGTGTACTTTATTCTTAAAGTAAGTATTAACTTCAAGTATAATTTAAAAAATGTATTAAAAAATTAATTATGTTATATATTATGTATTTCAACTATTGATAATTTAAATTCTATAGTTTTTTTTTTTAGGAAAATAAATAAATTAAGTAGCTATTTTATAGTGTTTGAAAAACTTGTTAGTATGATAAAATTGCATCCTATTTAATATATTGTATTGCTATTTTGATCTTAGGTCATTTATCTAATTCTAAAGAAGATATTAGGAAGTCAACTGGTCCACCATCAGATTGGTTATTAGGTGTAGATAAAGAATTTTGGGCTCAAGAAAGTGATACACAAGAACGACAAAGATTCGACCAAGTTTTGGAAGCAGTTCTCTCTGAACTTGAACCAATTTGTTTATCTGAACAAAATTTTTGTGTTTCATTTTTTCAATTGGATATACTCAGCCCTACCACCAAAGTATATAATTGATGATACTGTTACAATTTAATTTTACTAAATAATAAATATAAACAATTGAGTTGGACTTTTCATTTTAAACAATTTGAATTAAATTTTGAGGTGTTTGATTAAACTTGTTAAGTTAACTAGAGTATTTTTAAAATAATATGGAATGAAACTAGAATATTGTTTAATTAAATTAAATTAAATTAAATTAATGTTGTAATATATATTTGTCTATATTAAATTAACTAAACAATTAAAATGCATATTATTTAAGAATTTTTGTTCAAATTTAAATTTAATTTATCATTATTACTAGAACATCTGTAAAAATATCGACAAAACTAAATATTTTAAGATATCTTACCATGTGTTTCAAGCTATATATAAATTACATTTTTATATATTAGTATTCTTTAATTATGATATTAATACTTTCGTACTTACCTAGAATACTCAAACAACCTTGGATGGAGTAGATGTAAAATCAAACCAAGAAATATTACCATCTTTACCAAAAACTAAAATTGAAAAAAAAATAAATGAAGAAGTTAGAAAAATGATGGGTGAAATTTTTGCTTGTATAGAACCTGAGTTAATTGGATTCATACAATATCACGAAAGAATGGATAGCACGTAACTATGATATTATTTTTGTTTTAATTATTAAATGTAATTGAAATGAAAAATAAATACAATGAATATTATTAATATTATTTTAGTTATTCAATGGCTGTTTTAGTAAGATTAGGTCGTCATGTTATGTCTGCTAATGATACTGGTTCCTTTTTAAGTATGACCTATGGATCTGCATTAGTTCATGTAAAAAGAAATTATGATAAACTCATGCATGCACACTTAAAATCAATTCAAGACGTAAGAATTATTAAAAAGTCTAAATGTGGTATACTTCCCTTTGTTGCTAACTTTGAGGTAATTGCAATATTATTTATGATTTTTGTTGATAATTTGACTTATATTAAAGTATCTGTATAATTATATTTATTGTTGTAGTATTTTGCTAAAACAGCCGAACAAATATTTAAAGAAACTGAACGTCGAACTGATTTAGATAAATGGTATGTTAAACTCTTAAATATGATGTTTGAAACTATTCATTCAATTGCCAGTGAACATCCTAAGACTCCTGCTGAAGTTATTAGAATGGGTAAGACCTATAAAAAATTTAAACTTAATTAATATAGTATATAATAGTTCATTTGTGGGTTTAGAGAATTTTCATCATTTGTATGCATTGCTGTCTCAATTAAAAATTGGTATATTAGATCAATTCAGAAAAGATGCAAAACAAAAGTATAGTGAAGCATTAAGTGCTTACGTAACACGTTACTTTGGTAGACCTCTCGAAAAACTGAATGCAAGTATAATTAGTTAATAGTTTATACTTTATAGTATAAACTTAAAATTATATAAAGTTTATTTTGTATTTGTATTGTTGATCATTTTTAAAATTTTAACATTGTTTTTTGTTTAGTTATTCTTTGAAGGCGTGGAAGCTAAGGTAGCACAAGGTATTAAAGAATCAGAAGTTGGTTATCAAGTGGCTTTCAGTAAACAAGAATTAAGGAAAGTAACTAAGGAGTATTATGGACGAGAAGTGAAAAAAGGCTTAGATCATTTGTATAAAAAAGTAGAAAAACACCTTTGTGAAGAAGAAAATTTACTACAAGTAATAATTATTAATTGTTATTATTTCTGTACTATCTATGTAATTATGTGTGATTCACTATACCCTATTATTTATTTTTGAATTTGCATTAACATTTTAATAAAATATAATATATATATATTATTTTATGCTTTAACTATATTTTATACTGATAATTGATAAATATGCCCAAAACATCAAAGTTTGTTTTTCTTTTATTAATAAAACTAACAACAAACATATTTTGATCTAAATAATATTATAATTTTTTTTCAGGTGGTTTGGAGAGCTATGCAAGAAGAATTCATTCAACAATATAAATATATTGAAGACTTAATTCAAAGGTGCTATCCTGGTTCCATGATTTCATTGGAATTTTCTATTGAAGATCTATTACAGTATTTTTCTGAAATTGCTAGATCCCATTAGAATATAATCAAACATAATAATATACTTTAACATGTATAAATTGGTAATCCATTGTATTATTATCTTATAAACTTAAATTTTACCATATTTATATTTTTATTTTATAAATAATTAATTAAATAATTATGATTTGAATTTTTAGATGACATTTAAATATTGTTATGTTATGTTTAGAAGCCTTGTTTTTTTATATACAATTCAAAATGTAACTTATAATTTAAAAATTATTTGTTTATAATTATTAAAAACTATATATTTATTATTCATATTTTATTTGTAGCAAAAACAATATTACTGGTTGTAAGTATGGCATATGATACAAACGTAGGCATGCACAGCATTTTTTATCTGACGCAAGCACGCAGCACATAAATATTAACCTTCCCGACAGACTGAACAATAAGCAGCCAACGTATTTTCCTCATATCGTATGGCATAGACAAAACTCGTAAAAGGTGTAGAAGGTAAAAATTATGTACTCCTAACTCATATATCATTCTATAATTTATTATAAAAATAAAATGTCGTTAGGATTAGCACATAGACATAGGTATGAACAATTCCGTTATTTGGGCCCCTAATGGATTATGTTTAAATTGTTGTCCCTGTGTGTATGTGCCCGTCGAAGTCGTCGAACACGTGAGGATGGTAAACGCAAATGGACATTTTGTACCTACTTTGTTGTATGACGTATATGTACTATTTATTGTTTGATTTACATACTGTGACATTTTGTAGGGTAATAAATAGGTAAATTGGTAAGTTTTACAAACCAAAAAAAAAAAAAAAAAATGAAATATTATTACGGTATATTTCTACTTTACCGGGCAGCTGGCACCCTAAATGTACAGCCATTAGAAGTGGGTCATTATTTGTAATTGTTGCACTTTTTTTTTTAAACTTCTTAAGGTGGTTTTATACAACGAGCAACGAGTGATTAGTTTTTGATTTATAACCATGTAAAAAAATCCAAATAATAACCCAAAATTTACCTGAGTAGAGCTGTATCATTTGGGTGCGAGAAATTAATCGATCGTTTAGGGGAATTTATAAATGATTGAATAATAGGGAAGTAACATATAAATATATAATAAATACGATCATACTAAATATGCATTAAGCTCAATATATGCAAAAACATGCAAAATAAAAATAATACCATCTTTATCACAATAATATAAATCGTGGACATTATTCATTTAAATTTTAAATTTCATTTGTACGTAGCAAAAAAAAAATGCTGTTGCATACAAATCCTAGCCCTGGTGGTAACTATTTTAAAATGTTAAAACCAATTTACAAATATAGATATTAGATAGGGAACAATAATTTTTTTAGATTGCAATAAGACGGAGACAAAGTTTATCCATAGTATATGATCCTTAGATATGATCTAAGGTTTTTATGTTCTGATCATATCTAATCTAATCAGATACTGAATGATGACATTTATTTTGATGATAAACGCAGTATAATATTATATACAAGAATACAAGAATATAGAATAGTTATAATACTAACTAGGTATTTAGTCTTTACGTTAAAGTTGTCAGGAGAGTTTCTATAAAATTAAACGAAAATTTTCAATTTCTAATAAATATATAATATCTTATACATTTTTAATAAAATGGATACTAAAGTTGAAGCCAAAATCGATTCTATAAGAAATAACGAAATTATAGTAATTGAAAATTATAAATTTTGCCGATCAAATGTTTTAAATAATAATACAGTACATTTTCGGTGCGCAAATAAAAAATATGGATCTAGTGTATTAATGTCACTAAATAAGTTTTATATTATTAAATTTAATAATACATCTCATAATCATCCTGCCTGTACTCCGAAGACTTTAGCATTGAATCAAGTGAAAAGTGCTGTAAAAAGAAAAGCAGATACAGATTTAAACTCAAATCCAGGTAAAATTTTACGATAAAATTAAACTTTACTCTCGAAGTCTCGAAACCTGAAGACGAAATTTTGTATTCCGATTCATCATATATTATAGGCAGTGTATATTATATCGTATCAGAAAACGTAATTTTCCTACTTTGCCTCATACCATAGACGAAGCGTATAAATAGCTTTTTTAAATTCAAAAAAATATTATTGCTTTTAATGATGAACAGTTTTGTTTTGTTAATCAAGAAAAAAATATGATAATAATAAAATGCTCAACTAATCTTAAATTATTATGAGATTCTGAATATGTATTTGGTGATGATACTTTTTCTTACTCCCCAAAACATTTTGTTAAGTTATAAACACTTCATGTATACAAGCAAAAGATTTATGTACCCGTTGCATTTTGTTTTTTATAATCTAAAGCTACTGAACAATACGAATTAATGTGGATGAAATTATTCATTTATGTAATACTTTAGTAAATATTAAATTAAATATTATTAAATTTTGTTCGAATTTTGAAATTGCCGTTCATAAATCAGTACTTAAATGTTTTCCAACATGCCAAATTATTTACTGTGTCTTCCATCTTGCACAAACTTGGTTTAAGAAAATTCAGCAAAATCCTGTTTTACATAAGCATTACATGAATAATAATTCAGAAATTGGTGATTGGTTGAAATTTTTCTTTGGTTTACCGTTATTACCATCAGATCAAATTCAATATGGATTTATAGAGTTGATGTCTATTTGTCCGACCGATAGTTCTGAATTTTCAGATTATGTTCTAACCTCGTATTACTAATGCGACTGAATCATTTCACAGTAATTATAATTCGAAATTTTATCATCCACTTCCTAATATTTATCAAGTAATTAATATTTTAAAAGAAATTCAAATAGAAACCTTACTAAAAATTAATTCTATCAACAAGTAAAAAATCAATATATTACGTAAAAATAAACTAAAGAAAAACAAGACTATACATTAAAATTTAAAATCATGGGAAGAATATCAAACCGGAAAATTAACAATAATAGATTAGGTACCTATAATAAACAAATGGGTATGCGATACCGCATACTAATAAAAAAAAATAGTTACTATTTTTAATAAAATATTATGAGGTATGAGAATATAATATAATGGGTATAAGGTACTATACTAATAAAAAATTTAGTTAAGATAATAAATTATATAACAATATAACACACTTTTAACCATACCAGTTAGAATTAACTAACAGTCCTAAGTCTCTAAAAATGGGAAGGAAAACGTATATTATAGGTATAGTCTATAAGTTATAATCAATATGTTGTCTAAATATAATATTATGACAATTCGTTATAATTTTATAAATGATTTTTTAGGAATAATATTATATGAAAATTATTTTTTTTAATAACTCTGCTCGCCCAAACGATGTATAAATGTATTAGGTAGATAAATTAGGGTTCTGTGTAAATTTCGCCCAAATGAAAGCCGCCCATGTCATGGTAATAAAATTTACCCCATATTTTATTACCTACCTAATACACCTAAAATATATAACATGACAATACATTTCATAATTTAAAGTAGCTCTATTAACCTTAATTTTGTTATTATTTCATATCATTTTAATTAGTTTACAATGTAAAACAATATGTAAATTAATCATGTATGGAGAATTCTCTAGTTTACCAAATTTAGGATAAAAATAAATGGGTAATGATAGTTAATATTATGGACTATGCGGTAGATCAAGCATTTTATATATTATACTCTACAATATACAATACACAAACTACCGTCTACAACTGTAAACTGTTGAATTGTATAAGAAAACGTAGGTATTCCGGTAAAATTTCACTGAATGTTTTTTCCGTTTACCTACCGTTACATACGAATTCTATCGATTTACCTGACAAGCCCATCAAAAGTGAAGTACAAACTTAAATATTTAATACTATAAATACTATTTACAGCACATAAATAAAATAAAATACAAACATATTCGAAATTCAAATTTCACTATTGTACATATCAGGGCCGCAGCCACACATTATTCTGGCCTCTGGGAGGGGCAAACTCTACTTTTGCCGCCCTTCTTTCCATCACTTAACCCCAATAATTTTATATTTTCCCCCATAGCTGCGCCAATGCGGCCCTGGTACATATTAGTACACATCCCGACATCCGACATCCCCATTTTCGATACAGTGCCCAATAATGCGGCAATACGCCATGCGGCAAATGGCAATGCGTAGGTATCTAAAATCTAAATATTATAATGTTATCCAGTGTAGTCAGTACCCAATACCCTGCAAGGACGTTACAACTTACTAATTAAAATTACTTCAAGGAGTAATGTGGTTGAGCGGGAAGCTGCGTATACCATAGAACGGGTTAAAAATGTGTTTACATTTACTACCATAGATAATAGATAATATGAACTTGGTTATCTTTAATCGTGGTCTATACCGAGCACGGTCCCGGTGTGTTGCCGCTCTGAAACCGCATAACCAAGAAAAAATAGGGGAAAAGAAACAAGCTTGAAGCTACTGATCACCTTCCACCGATATTATTCTGTTATATTGCTTATATTCAGCATTTCAGTTGTATTCGGTATTCCTACTAATTGTACCGGAACAATCTGAAATCACAGTTCAGAATTGTAAACAAACAACTGTCAGTGAGGTAAATCGCGTGAATATTTCTTATTCCGTTCTGTGTTTTAGTGACTAGTGTTACTATTTCGTGGCGGCAATGCTATCGCGCGTTCTGTTGACATCCGAAACGTCAATGTTGCTTGTTAGATCGTACGTCAATTTTTTCTAGTCGTTTAAAGTTCGTTGGTCAGTCCTGCGGACCATTCGAGCTCATCCGTGGCGTGTCAAGCCACATTTCGACAACTAGCTGAGCACGAAACAACGACCGAATTCAATCATATTTTGCAGGACGAAACAGACGACGGCGACCCGTATTCGACATAATCCGAGAGGCGAGAGTGAACTTACTCCGGGTTGAAACAGGTTGCGAAGTCTCCAAAAGTAGAGAGAAGACTGTCGCTATATTAAAAAACTTTTTAAAATTAAAATTTAAACCAAACCCGACGCAGACTGATTGACTTATGGAAACCTCGGAAGTTGACACGTCTATACTGAGTTCGTTGCACGGTAACCGATACGATTACTTGCGGGCAGACGACAAGGAGAGCTTTAGTGACTCGGCATTCCTAGCCGAAAACCTTGAAAAAGAACTGCCAAAAACACTGCCTGAACTGTCTGAAATCACAGACAGTGATACTTATCTGCGCAACAACGAACCGTCGCAGATGATGACTATTGATAGTTCATGGTGAGTTATAAAGAACCTGTTGATTCAATATTATACTTTTCTACAACATTATTTAATATTATATCTGATCCTTGGTGTAGGTTGGGTTTAATTGAAAAACGTTTGTACTGATACATTTTGATTTTAATGCTGATTTATGTATAAACTTGTAAATCAAATGTCTTACAAGTATATTTTATAAGTACATGACTACAAATTAAGTTAATATTTAAATTAGTTTTAGAGAATTATTTGTTTTTTATGTCAAATAATAATAGAATAGATTTCAATAGGACAGTATTAACTATTAGACAATTATGAGCTTAAAGAATTTTTTTACTGTTTTTTAGGAGTGAAGATTCAACGTCATGTTTTCCTACATCAACAAACTCAAGTTTTCCTATTGCACTTCCAGGTCCTAGTGATTTTGAAGAGTTCAATAGTATTCAAACTGTTCCCAGAGCTGAAACACCAGGATTAGGGTTAAGCTCAATTTTTGCTGGTGATGCCGATTTATCTGATCCAACTGCTGAAATTGGTGTTTGTGGTCTTCGAAATCTTGGTAATACGTGTTTTATGAGTGCTGGCTTACAAGCTCTCTTATCTACAGAAAGTCTTGTGTCATATTTTTTGGGATTTGACAATGATGGATCTGAAGACACATTGATTGGACAATTTTCTGATCTTGCTAAACGTGTTTGGCATGGACAGTACAGTGTTATTAATCCACATCAGTTCAAAAATGTGTTGGGAAAACGATATGCACAGTTCAGGGATTGCAGCCAGCATGATTGTCAAGAATTCTTGGCTCTTTTATTAGACAGCCTAAATGATGAACTATTGATGCATTTTGCCAAACACTGCAAAGTAACATCACGTAAAACTCGTAAGTCTCCAAATCCCAGAAAACTTTTGCCACGTGAAGTTGATGAGTATGTTATTAGTTCATCTGAATATGAAATACCTCAAACTATATGTGAAATTATATCAGAAAAATTATCTGAGAATCAAGACTTCATGACACAGAAAGTGGATAATTCCGACTCAGACGCTCTTGTATCACCAAATAATGGTACCACATCTTGTGAACCAGATATTTTAAAGGCCAAAGTACAAATTAATGATTTGTTGAATGGAAAGAGAGAAATATGTTGTGATTCCTCCTCTGATTCGAGACTTATGGATTTGAAGCGTGTAAAATTAGATGACAATAAAATATCTAAGTCAGAGCTTGTAGAAGCTGATTCAATAGGATCTACTGTTCTTGAAAAACGTAGTCAACAAGAATCCATTATCAATAAAATATTTCAAGGACAATTTGAAAGTTCTGTAAGTAATAAATTATATCTTTATATCTTAAAGAAATAATTAAAATTATCTCATTATTAATTAAACATTATTTTTCTAGGTTACTTGTCTTGAATGTAATTATGTGTCCGTTATGCATGAGCCTTTCATGTATTTATCTGTACCTTTACCATATGCTACTCAACAACAAATGTGTAAGTTAAATATAGGTATCAAAGTGTTATTTGATATGCTAATATTTAATTTTTTTTTTTTATTAGATATAACATTTGTTAGTGCTACACATAATCCACCAATGAAATATTTGATTACTGTTAATAAACAAGATGATATTAAAAAGGTTAAAAGCGAGTTGGTAAATTTGATAGGTGAAGATAAACACCCTGACATGTTGGTTGTAGCTGAAGTTTTTAATAAACATATTTCAAAAACATTAGTGAGTTAATTGAAAAGTACTAAATTTGTGATCATATGATTTAATTGATTTATTAATTAATATTAAATAATATATTTAACCAGAATGATGACCATCAAGTGAGGAGTGTTGATTCTAATAATCGTGACTTGTATGCGTTTGAGGTGTTAGAAATTAATTTGGACCTTGTAAATGGCGATATTGAAGAAATAATTGAAGGAAATACACAAATTGTAAGTACATTTTTTTTTATAAATAGTTAATTTAGGATTAAATTGCCAATAGGTATCCATGTAATTTAATTGGTTAGTAAATTAAATCTGGGCCATTAATGTATTGGATAATATTAAAGTTGTTGAATAATCTACCCTATAGTGTTATTTAATTTTCATTAACATTAACTTATGTGATGTTCAAGTGTTCCATTTAATATTTTTACATTCAATTTACTATTAAGTATACTAGTATGTTTTGTATTTCTTAAAAATATTCATGTTATTTTAGGAACCAATGGATATAGACTCTGGAACTATTGAACAAGGAGATGTTTGTACCATATGCTTAGAGTATAAACCTGATATGGTACTCCACAAAGATATCAAAGATTGCACTTGTGTGTTGTGTGAAGAATGCATTAAATCAAGTTGTTTTCATTCTAGTGGAGAAAAAGATCAAATGGACTGTCCTGTTTGTAGAGTAAGAATAGACCCTAAGGTGGATTTAATTCCAATTGAACAACCTTCTGGTAATACAAATCAAGCTATACGACGTTTGACTATTCCAATTGTGTTTAAACAATCTGATGGAAAAAGTTTAATTGGTCGGCCAGCATTGGTTCGTTTACCAAGTGAAGTTCCTGCTGAAATACTTTATGTTGAAGTGGCCAAACTTCATCCGTACTCTGAAGATTTCTCACTAGCTTTAGTTGATGGTCAGGGAACCATGTGCTCTAGATGCATGTGGGATGTCCATTGTGGCGGCTGTGTTATTCCCAAAAATGGCGTTATCAAGTTTCGTAGCGGTGATACATTAGCTGTTACATTTGAAGATTTTGTAGATACATATTTGCTAGACACTAAATTGCACCCAGAGTCTACTGAACAAATGCGATCAAATAAACCTCTTTCAATATATGATTGTATTAATGCTTTTTGCCAAAGGTAATAATCTAATTATTATTATTTTTTCTTATTCAACATTAATATTCTTTACTAGGAGTCGCCAAACAATTGATTGCGATCGACTGGTCTCTCTTTCTAGGAATAAAGATCGATCACCAAAAAAATTAATTTTACCATTATCGGTCGATTGCATAATAAATAATCGGACAGTTAAAAATTTTTTTTCACTCAAATTTTCAAATGTAGCTCACTTGTTTTAAAAGTTTAGTGACCTCTGTTCTATACTATGTATATCTGTAGCAGCCAAATGGTTGATTACACAAAATTTCAATTGATCTATCTATTAAAATTTATTCTATATTCAATAGCTTTTAAAAGCCAAAATACATAACATGTTCATCTCTGCCACTTATGTCTTACATACCTAATCTAGTGCCATACGTCATGTAACTGTTGATAATTTATACACATGACGATCCATAATCTGTGGCAACCACTGCCTATATAAATGTAGGCAATAGATATGGCGCTGATCACAGATTGTCATATATTCTAAATTCTAATATTTAGTTTTTAAATTATAAAGACGTTTTTGACTCTTTATGGTCTTGCAGGAAAGTTCATGTTTAAGTCTAATATAAAATAAATAGATATTTAATTATAGAACACTAATTATAAAATGAATAATAAGTCTAGAAAAACAAAGGTGTGTAAAGCTCAGATACTAGAAGAAAATATACGAGAAACAAAAACCGACTGCTACACATTGTTTATTAAGACATTCTAAATGGCCATGCTAAATATTAAAGCAGTGTGTCTATGGCCAAATTGTTTATTGGCATATCTAAATATATGTACTTATGGCGATCACAGATCGGTGGTAGTTGTCACTTGTCAGTACTCTACTAGCAACCATCCGTGATTGGCAGCAGCGGTGAATGTGTTACTAGATCATCTTAGTATATAAAAAAATTGGCGATCTTGATATATAGTAAAGATTCTAAAAACTAATTTAATGGTCTTGATTTACAGTGAACTTTTAGATGATAATAATCCTTGGTGGTGTCCATTCTGTAAAAAAAATCAGCGTGCCACTAA
The DNA here is from genome assembly GCF_020184175.1 of Aphis gossypii. Classification (NCBI taxonomy): domain Eukaryota; kingdom Metazoa; phylum Arthropoda; class Insecta; order Hemiptera; family Aphididae; genus Aphis; species Aphis gossypii. The sequence goes on along the minus strand of NC_065530.1, from coordinate 55,507,350 downwards.
AACATTGTCCATATCTAAGTATCCTAGATGTCTCATTGTATACTTAAAAAGGTAAAAAAAATACTATTTAATACTATTTAAAAATTTATTCAATAGGTATTATATCATTTTAGATTTGTTTTCCATGAAAATTGGGGAATAAAACTACAAGATAGTGTAGCATTTCCTTTAGATGGATTGATATTGGACATCAAACAAGAATTAGTATATGATTTATATGCTTGTGTTTGTCATACAGGAAGTATGTTTTTATATTAATTTAATTTGTTAATTTTTTATTAATTTATTACTGTTGTGTTAGGTACTTCTATGGGTCACTATACATCTTACACTAAACACGTCGAGTCAGAAGAATGGTATTATTACAATGATGAATCAGCCACTAAAACAATACCAGGACAAGAAGAATATTGCAATGCATATATTTTGTTCTACAAGAAACAAGGCATGTAGTATATTTGTCAATTATTTTTTAATTCATAGTATTGTTTTTAGATTCTACTCGATAACGACATAAATAATATTATATTTTTATTCCAGGATTATCTGATGAAGATGCGGATTCCTCTGGACTATGAAGTTATTTTTAAAAATAAAATAAGAATCTATGAAAAAATAATTGCTATTTTATAATTTTTCTTGTGTTTAATTTACTAAACAAAAGAATATTTTTTAAGGTAAAGGACTAGCCAAATTTAAGCTTTAAAGTCTTGTCCTTAATTCTCATTACTGTTGATGTTACTTATATATTATTATTTTTTTCTAGTAATTATTTATTATTTTTTTAGTACCTTTGTGAGAACTTTTTTCTAAAATGCAATTATGTAAATTTTTAATGGAGTAAATTATGTGTTATTTTGTATGAATTCATTTTTTACTATATAAACAGTATTATTATTTAGTTATGTTATTGATAAAGGTTGGAATGTACAGAATATTATAAAAGTTAAATTAGTGAATTTGAATAACACAAAATTTTAAGTTATATTTCTAAAATACATGTTTTAGAAGATTTATGCATGTGTTTGGCAATTACATTTTATTATAGATACCTTTTTGTCACATTAATATCTTACGACAGTTGATACATAATTTCATCTTAAAAATTAGTAGTTGCGTATAAATCAAACAAACATCACATTATAATGGACTTTTATTGCATCAATTTGTTTATTTGTGGTTGAGTGTACTTTTAACAAATGAAAGATGAAATCTAAATGGTTATTTCGTTAATGTCTAAATTGTATATAAATATTCACTTATACAAAAAAAAAAAAAAAAAATATATATATATATATATAATAAAGATAGTTGATAGATTATGAAGTTTAAAAGACTAAAATTATTTAACTTAACATTTTTTTTTTGTATATATAATTTATTAAAAGTAGTGTTTTACAATAATATGTTCATTATATATGTATTAACAATAGAGAAGTAATTTCATAAAAAAAAAATCCTTCAAATAACACTTCATAAAGTTTGAAGAGAGTTAGCGCACGGGTTTTGTACTGGTTCTATAAGGTCAGGATGGTGTTTTTTAATGTGCCTCTGCAAAAATGTGTTGATTACAAATCTATCGTCGCATACTTCACATTTATATGGTCGGTCTCCTGTATGCCATCTGGTATGTATGCGTAAAGATGTCTTTTGAGTAAAACCTTTAGAACACAAGTCGCATTTAAATGGTCTTTCACCTGTATGTATTCTTTTATGTTCAACTAAGTACTTGCTAACTGTGAACGCTTTGCCACACATTTCACAAACGTGATTTTTTTCACCAGTATGTATACGCACATGAAGTTTCAGATGGTGTGCTGAACTTAGCAGCTTATTACAATAGGAGCATTCGTATTTCAAACCTAAATGTGACTGAATGTGTCGCCTGTAACTGCCTATGCGCCTGAATGCTTTTCCACAGGTTTCACATTGGTAGCTGACCGATTCAGCCGATGTGGTGTGTACTTTCATGTGGCTGTACAAATTGGTCTTGGACGTGCATAATTTGCTGCAACGATCACATTGGTATGGTTCGGCACCATGGTTTTTAATTTCATGCGTAGCCAATTCGTCTTTATTAAAAAAACCGGCTTGGCACGTATCACAGAATACACTGTAGACTTTTTTGTGTCTATTTTCGTGATATTGCATTCGACTTTTATAGGGTGTACGATAATCACACGTGTCACACGAATAAGTGACACTAGGATGTTCTTCTTTTTTGTGCTTTTGCCGTGCACACATTGTGTCAAACGTTTTATCACAACAATTGCACTTGTATGCGTTGTGTGGATGTGCATCGTTTTGATGATCTTTTAACGCGTGCTTAGTACTAAAAGATTCTTCACATTTTTTGCACTTGAAGCATTTTGTTTTAGCCTTACGAGGTGTCTTAGTCCTATCCGATCTTTGGTCATCATCAATTTCCTCAGTGCTGTATAAAACACAATAAATCAATAAATGTATGAATTTATGACAAGTGATAAAGTTATATTTGTTTAGAGATTTATTTATAATTAATAATGTACATATTTAATTAGATAGCATACCAAACAGGCAACTTCTATTATACTCAGATCTAAAGGTATATTATAAAATCAAAAGTCACAACTAAATAAACTGATACCCGACGTTATAAATCATGATCAATAATTTTAGAAAGTAACATATTACTGTAGTATAAACTTACGGATCTATTTTCACAGTGTCTTTCGTTTCGATTTCTGATTGATTACTTTCAGACCAACTTTCTGGTTCGTTGTATTCAGATTTGTATTCTGTATTTTGGTCATAATTAATGGTCACCACTGGTTCAAAACTACTGGAAGCCTGTTGATAAAAGACATTTTTATAAATCTAATGTGTATATTATATATTTTAATGTGTTTAATATGGGTAAATTAAATACCCGAGTTGCCATTAAAATGTCTGAGATTCACTAATTTTTTTTTTCATCACATTAGAACATTTTAATAATTCTACTGTGGTTATATGGTATTTTATTAACAATTTTTTACATTTAAATTGAAAATAAAAATTGTATTTGTTTTGCAAACATTTATTATTACTTATTAGTGTATACAGTTCACACTTGACAAAATACAAAAACATACATAAGATAATGATATTAGGAAGAATAATTAGGGCAATGTGTAGATAAAGGTAGGCTAAATAATTGATTTATATAACTATTTAGTACTAAACGAATTAATATTAGTGTTAGATTAAAACAATATAAACTTTATAATCAGATCGGTAATGCACCTAATATTATTAAAGATGACTTTCAAACCACGTTAACCTAAATCTAATTAACCTTTTCAGTTAATAAATTGATGTGAGAATTTGTTTCTAATACCATCATGTAATTGTTTTCATGAAATAAATTTTTATCTAATCATCGGAGACCGTTTTTAGATAATGGACACACCTTTAAAAAAAAAAAAAAAACAATAAATATTAAATATAATATCAATAGTTTGGGCTAAACGAATCAGCAGTGGACTTGACCGCTTGTACGACTACTCGAGTAGTAAAACGATGAAAAAACAATAGCGATCTAAACGGTACAGACCGCGAAACATCTAGACGATCAAAAACAAAGCGATCGAAGTCAACGATCGTGGTGGAAATATATCGTGTGCAAGACTACGACTGTGCGTGAGCAGACGAGACAGATCTGTGACGGTTCGCAGTTTCGCACTACTGCCTACGAGATCGGCTTACCATGTTGTGCTGGACGTCGGCCAGCTGATCGAGCTGTTTCTGGCATTCGACGGCGTTGGTGTAGTACGCGTAGAATTCGTTGACGGTGTCTTTGCACTTGACGCACACGTGCTTGGGCAGCTGGTCAGTGCGGGATATGTGGATGTGCAGACATTGGGCTATCTTGTCGGCGAGTCCGTCGAAAACGCTGACGGGCCAGTCGACCGCGGCCAGGCACAGCCGGCACACTTTGGTCAGCTCCATGTCGTCGTCGTCGTTGTCACCACCACAGCCGCCGCCGGTCACATTGACATTGACCGCCACCGCCGCGGACGTGGTCAACAGCAGAGCGTCGTCGTCTCGGCCAGCGGACGTGTTGCGATGTCGGTGGTCGTCAGCGGTCGTCGCCAGTAGCGCTGGGCAATGCGCATCGCTCGGTTTACTGATTTTTTCCGTTCATTTGCTCCGGTTCGGTCGTCCGAGCTCGCGTTGTTTACAAGACGGCGGCGACTGACGGCCGACCTGATAACGGGTACCACCACCACCGCCGCCGCGCGTGATAACGTCACCGACGGCTCAGCTGCAGCTGCTGCGGGCCCACCGAGTCCGAGTTTGTTGTGCGATAGGCGCGGCGGCGTTCGTGGGCTGGGTTGGACCGCGGTCGGGTGGGTAAGCTTTGATTCTTTCATCCACGGACGTCTCGATGGCGCGCGTGAAATTTTCAAATATACTTTTTCTTTTTTTTTTCGCTACCGTACTTGCGGGTAATCGCGAACAACGCGAGAATGAGACGTGGTAACATAATACGCGTTAGGTTTGGCTAGTAAGTTTCCTAATTGTGCATTCGTTTTTAGATATTTGTGCGTGTTATCTATAGTGTTTGATTTGAGACGTACCTGTAGGGCTTAGGCTATTAAACAGAACGTTTTGCTTTGAGTTATTCGTATTTTGATTTTTACGCGGTACACCACAATATTATAGAGGTTTAGTGCAACGTAGAATTCATTTTACGTTTAGGAATTAAACGCATTTTAGTTTAAGTTCGGCGATCTGCATAATATGGTGGGCCTGAATCGGCCACAGTCAATATTTTATCGAAGTGACGGTGTAGTGACTCCGAAGTATTTTGAAGTGAGTAAATTCAGATGTTGTTAAATATAATTCGAGGACACTTTTTGTGTTTGAGAGCAAAAGCGATGTGACCGAAATTGCTTATATTGATTTTTACTTTACAGTTTTGACACAAGGCTCTATATAGGTATGAGGCTGAAGATGATTAGATGCGATAATTGGATCTCTATGCACCGAGAAAATCGTTGTATTGTTGGCCTATTTAGCGACAAAACTACAAAAGTATAAGGAGAAGGTTGATTCGCTGTTAAATTGTTAAATACGAGTGATGATTTTGTAATTACGCCTCGCTTACATTATAGAAATGGCAGAAACGATATCATTGTATGGTTATTAAGGTAGGATTTAGTTTATTTAAAAAAATAGACCGGATGTCTTGCTCGGTAGAACGCCTGTGTGACACCGAGAAAAGCTTTGGCGCTGTACCTACTAATAGCTATTTACTAATTGTTTTTTAGGCTGTATCCTAGTTCCGTTCTATACATCAACATTGAATTTAAAGATATAGTGTTGTATATAGTTCTGTTCCGGGTTTTTAAATGAATATATCTACCAATTCCGTACTGTGTCAAATATTTAGTCATTCCAGTTTAGTCCCTTTTCTACGCTTTTTTATATTATGCTATAAAATATATATATATAAAAAATAGTGTATATCAAATATTAAAATCTATAACTAAATAACTTACTAGAGCAACTAGATAATCTGATGCCAGTTTGACTTTAATTAGGTACCTATTTAATATTTACTAATACTAAACTTTGAATTATTATTTATATAATTACGATTAAAATATTATGAAGATGTAGGTACTATAATATTATGAATCGGTACCAAAAATGCATTTTATAGCAATATTTATACAACATGTTATTTATCATTATTATTTTAATTATACCTTTTTTTAACTGGGACTGAATTGGTATGTAGTATGTAGTACCTTTTTTTTTAACCGGGACGGAATTGATATTAAAAAAAAAGGTTCTCGGGACGGAATTCGGATGCAGCTGTTTTTACTCTATAGGTTAGTGTCTATTTTAGCCTATAAGTACGGTTTATAACGTATCATTTTTATTGTAGATAAGTGAAGTATAGATATTTTAGAGTTATAATGAAATAATCAATATTTTGATTAAACAATTGTGTGGTAAATGGTCGTAATTTTATAGAAAACTAGTGGTTAACTACATAAATAATATATTCTCTAAATAAAAGTTGAACTATAATATTTATTTTTTATTATTTTTATTGTGGGGTACTGGGATGTAATAAACCCCAAGACATTAAAGATGCAAAAACCGTCTACACACTAACGAAGGGTTAAAATACTAATAGGTAGTTTAATTCTCATTTTTCAATCTATAAATAGCACTATACTATAATATATTCTAAGTAGGTACATAACACTTTTAGAATTGAAGCACATGACGTGCACATTACTTTTTGAATTATAGAGTTAAAGGTTATATTTAAAAGAAAATAATAATACCTATAAATACATCATTGAAAAACTAATACAATATAATTCATTTTTTGGTTTGAAAATATTTTCTAAATAAAAACTATAAATACAACTCAATCTATTAATAATCAATAATTATAGTTTATTCATGTGTAGTTAGTGGATGATTATGATGTAGGTACCCTGCAATTATGTATATATAATGTATGTGATTATGCTTTTAATTGAATATTTTACATAATAACCATTGTCTGATTTAATATATATATCGATTATAATTTTATCAAATGATTAATGAAATATGTTTGTTGTGCATTGATAAAATTATAAAAATGAATTTTAAATTATTATTATTTTTTTTTATTTCTTACTAATAATTAGGGGTTATTTATTTGATCTTGTTTAATTTGATTTATTTTATTTTTTTAATTTATTGTCACAAATACTTACAGTATACTGTTACATATTAAGTATCAGGATAACATTTTTTATATTTATCAATATTTCATTGTAATGATATGCTCAGTGATCACATTTCATTGTTTAACAATTTAAAAATAATAAATAAATAATGGTCAGGTTGTTGAGCTCAGATAATGGTTACTCCCAATAGACCCAATATAAATCTTCATCACTGATGAAAGGGATGATTCGAATTGTAAGATCATGTAGAAACAGACACGTATTTGTGACAAGATTTGTGACTTTTTTATAAGTTGTTAGAGATAAGGGAATGATTGAATAAGGGTCTCTGCCACTATAAGGATAAAACTAGTTTATTGGAAACGTAGAGGTCTTTGATAAAGTTACCAGCCACTCTGGTCAGCATGACTGTGTCGTCTTTTTCACTAGTGCATGCGTATCAGCTCCATTAGCAAAAACTCTCACACCGAAACTTGCGAGCGACAACTGGACCTTACTTTTAACTAGCTAAATAAGTGTTGTACTGTTGTTATACACTGAGAGTCTGAGACATACATTTTCACTTAACAACGCGTTTGTGATTATTTACAGACTAGTCAGATCACACAATTTCACCCAAACAACTAATTACTTATTGACAGACGAAAATTTCAACACATTATTATTATATGTAAATAAGAGGCTTACATTTCTGGGAAGGGGGGTATTTGTTTCACTGAAGAAACTTCATTAAAAAATAGTGTCCAATGTGTTAAATAATTTTGTATACTTAAAGTATTAGTATGTGAATTCGCTAATTTATAACTTAAGACTAACGATTATGACCAGAACAGATTTGCACATTATATGTAAATATATAATACACAGGAAATAAAATTTGAATAAAATTGAACCTAATATAATTATATTATAAGTATAATAATTAGTGCTTAGGTTTGTTTTTAGTAAGAATTGTATTTCAACAATAGAATAATATACATCGGGTTATTTTGTACCAATCCATTGTCGTGTAGAATGCAGATGCTTAGTCGTAACACAGCGACCCAAACCGTTTCTGATATTATAAAAAATAGTTTACCACGAGCAACAATATTAACAAGCAAATATATATATTTTTTTAACATTATATATTTACATTCCTCCAGCTTCCGTCTACATAAATCAGGAAGTGTTTATTAAAAACTCGTGCAATGAAAATTATTCAAAAATTTCAACAAACTAACTTTGAAAATTTGATGGCTATAAATAAGGTTATATATAAAAGTTATTTAAAAAAGTAGTCTTTCTGAATCTGTAAAAAGATGAGCATACTTTAGTAGTAACATCTTATGATAGTTAATTTCACGTACAGCCATGTTTAATTAAATAAGTTTAGGTAACTATTTATTACAACCCACCTACACGATATGATAATTTAATTTTGTTATAAGAGGTGACTACTACATTATTGTATTACCTAATATGTAAATTGTACTTATATTATACACATTCATACCACATATGTTCATGTTCATTGTTCATAATTTCATATACACTATATATACCTAATATAAACTTACTGCATTACTCATTTGAACTTATATCATATAACTGAGTTATATATATATACTAAATGATAAATTCAATTGTACATATTATAAATTACCTAAAAAAAAAAAAATAATTTACAGTTTAAAATTTTTAATTCAGAAATTAAATAATATATATTATGACACTGTATTACTCAACCTTGAATGATTTTTTTTTTATTCAAGGAATTATTTTTATTTTTTTTCTAGGGATTTTTGTGGTAATATAAATTTTTTTTTGTCGTGGTAGGTCTTTATCTCGTGGTGGTGTTAGCGATGATCGGTGGTAGCTGGTATACGTATTATTATACCTCTTCTACTCCATCAGTGTTTCTCAGTTTCCTCATCAATTCACCTAGGTGGTTTATTTATCGTTTTGTCATTTCCATTATAAATTAGGATCTTTAAATAGTTTAAACTTGTTACGACCAAGCCTGAGCGTTGTCTAATTGGTTTTGGAATTGCAAACACGCGTGTTATTAAATCTGTTAACAAATGTATTTATTTATTAAGACACCATTACAATGTGTCACCGTCACATACTCGCTAGTCACATTCATATATACCTTATACATACATATATACTATATTACATTTTATTAATGATTTATACAAAACAATTTCCAACTGCTTGTAATGTTTTGTGTTTTAATAATTATATTTTTTTTAGAGATATTAAAGTAAATTATGAAAATGTAAAGTCAACAATTAACCATAGAAATACATATTGCAGTGAGGTTTTTATATTTTTTTTATTAAATGATTACCTAATGGGATTTGATTTACTAAATAAAATTAATTAAAAATAAAAGTGTCTTAATCTCATACATATTAGTTATTAAGTTTTTTTTTTAAATTTTTTATTGCTAGGTTGAGGTAGAAACATTTATGTAGTAATTTACAAACTGTTAAATTGTTCTATGTTATATACATTTATATAAATAAATAAATATATAAAAAAAAATACTGAAATAAAATTTTGTAAACAATAATATAAAATAAAACTAGATACATTGAACAATTATATTTATTTATTTATTTAGACAGGCAGTTTCCCAATAGTGAAATAAAATTTAACATGCATTTTAAGTAAGTAAACTATACCTATTTAAATGTGTATTAAAACATTAACAGTTATACGTGAGAATATTCATCATTATATTTATTTACTTATATTGTTTAAATCTTGAACAGAAAAATCAAGATCATAGTTTGTAGACTAAAGTTATATTAAAATAAAATTCACAACCATACCCCCTTAGCCATCTTTTGAAATCTTGATGAATTTTTATACACAAGCTTCTCCAAATAAAAGGTATATAAGTTATCTTTCATACACAAACATTCATATTAAATTAAATGATACCATACATATTTTTAAGCAAAATTAATGCATTTAAAAGTATGTTTATTTTATTTTTAAAATGAGAATCTACAGTAGTATATAGTTCTTCTTTAAAAATGTATTTAAAATAAATTTCATAGATATATTATTGAAAATCTTTCTTTCTATATATTGTATTAAAGAAAGATTTGAAAAATCTGTCTTGATGCATTGAAGTTCTAATCCATGTTCTGTTTGTTTGTATTGCAGAAAACAAGTGTTCATATGTAGCTGAATTGACGTGAACGGCTAATACTACTTGTAAAAGGGAGTACACATGTGAATAGAGGGATTTATCCAAAAATAATCAATAATATAAGTAAAGTTAATGGCTGTTAACCACAGTATGATAATATTAAGCAGTAGCAGTTCTTGCTGGCTGCTTTCATTCCATCAAAATTCCCTATCGCATTTATAAAAAAAAATTAAGTATATATTAATATTATTTTATAAAATTAGAATAAATTTGCCAACGTTAATATATGTATGTAAAGATTCAAACTTTGGTCTACTCCGTCACATTGTTATATATAATATATACCTACCTAAAGATACGACCAATCAATTTTAATTTTTAAGAAAGTCAAATAAACTAGTTTATAATGTTTAAATTTTATAAGTATGTTTAATACAATATTATTCATTGGTATAAGTTAATTTACGTTTGCTTTTACATTTACATAAAGTGTAGTAAATTTAATTTATTTAATTTCAACTTTGGTAATTGTTTTATGTACTTATTTATGAGATAAAATGATAAAACTAAAATTATTGTGTGATATTTTTGATAAATTATATATTTCTTATTTTTCCGAGTGATTAAAAAATATATGGGAATTATTTTACGACGAAAACTTTATGACCAAAAAACTGGACAAATATTGATGTATCTTTTTGACTTTATAATAATAAATAAATTATAAAAGTACACTTATTTTAATACTCCATTAACTGTTTCTTGGAAATTTTAATCTCATAATTGATATTTATTAGGATTTTTTTTTTATATACAAGCGTAGTGTTTTTTGTTATACTTATATGTAATTGAAAATTTAATCATAATTTTACATAAAATGAATTCTATATTTTATAATATTATGAACACATTCATAAATTATATTATTATTTTTTATTTTTCAAATTTATATTTACGTTTTAAGAGATATGTTATGAAGAATAAGACCATATCATGATTTAATATTTTTTTTTTATAAAAAAATAAGAACTTCGTAGGTATATAAATTCCAAGAATCTAGAATTAGTGAATCGCAAAATGCTAAGTTTATGATGTTAGATTTCATGATGTATTTAAGAATTATTTTACTACTTTGAAACTAAAACTTGTTCTAGTAGATTCTATTATAGTTGAAAATGTATAAACAAAAATTGTAAAAATTGTACAAAAATTAAACTGAAGTTTATATTATATTATATTATATTATACTGGCTACAGAGTCGTAAAACTATGTTAGGGTATAGCCGTCTAGTTATGTTTCAAAATGTGATTAATATGTACAATATACATAAAATATAATTAAAGTAGCCCATAGGTACATTTGAAGCTAACTATAAATTCATTATTTTATACAATTTGTATGAAAGATCGTTTCAGCGTATACCTATTTGTTTTATTATGAGCTTGTTCATAGATTATAGGCTGGACCGAAATAAAATTTATAGAAGCTGCAGTAATAAAAAATAAATACATTTTAAAGACATTGCGAGACTTCAGACTCTAACATAAACGAATATAGGAAAATTAATTTACAGGCCATCCATATCGTTTATAAGGAGTTAGAACATTAAAAAAAAAAAATTTAAAAAAATGTTTGAAATTATGTTTGAGATATAATTTTATATAAAACATTCCTTTACTATGATAAAAATTTCATAATCAAAATCCAATAAAGACAATTATTCATTAACTCTAATTGCTTCGGGGATTGTGTGGTAAATAGTAGATTAGTACAAATTATAAATAAACTAAATGTAGAATCTGATTTTTTATTTTTGAAAACTCAACTCTATTGTCTCATTAGTTATTAATCATTTAATCCCTTTGTGCCGTCACGCGTTTTATCTATATAATTACAAATTTAAGAAATAATTTAAAATATTTATTAGTCATCAGTGTTGAAAATAGGAATAAAATTACATTTAAACTAGAAAACGCGCATGAATATGAATTTTAATATTTTATTAAATGTATAATATATGAGATAAATATATTACATAAATATTAAAAAATAAAATATAAACGAAAAATAAAAAGATTGACTGACATGTGTTCATTTAATTTCAAGTGTAGGTAGTAAAATACTGAAAATAAATAATTTTGTGAATTGAAAGTATATTGATGTGACTATAAGAAAAAAGTTGTAAAAATTCAATTTAAAAACACAACGTGTGATATATTTTGAAATAGATTAAAAATATTACTGGAATGACTCGATGGGAAACAAGTAAATATTTAATATTCAATAAAACTAAAACTATACTTTTTCAATATATGCGTTATTAGATAATGCGGCTATATGACAAATATAAGAAAAAAATTATATAAACATAATAAAATTTAACTGTAAAAAATTGCAATATTTTTAATTTACCCCTTTTTTTTTATTCACAAAACAAATTTTTAGCTATCTGCGCTATATTTTTTGTTATTTTCTTAAACATGTATAATATGATTGACGATTACTCATATAGTCGTATATATTGGTATATATAAAAAAAACATGAATACGAATTATAAAAAAATAAATATTTACATATTACGATTTTATATTTATTGGTTGTCTTGCGATAATTTATTGTACTGACGGCTTAGTTATATCTATACAGTATACACGATTTCATTTAAAATACTTTTAATTAAATCGAGATAATTTTAAATTGCGTAAAAATTTGATTTTACTCTAATACCTGGTACCTATAGTAATAAGGTGTTCAGGTAAATTATATTTAAAAACAATAGGAAATTGAACAGATTGATCCCTTATACATACGCTGCATTTTTAAAACTTGACATAATACCTAATATGCTTAATGAGTATCATCTATGGATATGAATGCAAACTGCTTATACACTTTTTAAGTTAATATTGGGACATTTATTGTAGTAATATATTTTAAATAAATAAAATAAACTTGATGGAAGTTAGAAAATGTATTTAATTGTCAATTTGTCATACAAATTTAATTATATAGGTATCATATTTAAAACTAATTATAAAATAAAGTATTATTTATATATTATTTATTATCAATATAATTTTTACAAAACATGAATATATTTTATAAAAAAATTAATATTAATATACTTATAGAGTACACAACACTTGTGTTTTCTTATATATCTACCAACGAAAAATATTTAGTATAGTTCGTAGCACATTATCAGTATGTATTACATTATTGTATTATAAAAAAATCAAATAAAAAATATAGTTGGGCGTTTTATTAAAATATGTAGGTTTATCGACAAGAAACATATCTATTAGGTAATTGTGCATATTCATTCCATGGTTTAAATATTTTTTAGGTTTAAATTTAATATTTTAATTTTGATGTAGGTTCAATAAACAAAGATGAGATAATAATAAATAGTCTTAGTAGAGATTTCGCTAAATTTTTTTTTAATAATTTTAGACAAATGATACTTGATATGTTCTTGTATATTTTTATTTAATACTAATAATTTATAATAATATATTATGTCGAAATTGTATTAAAAAATATACTTTTGATTGGCTTATTTTGATAATTATATAGTATACACCAGGTATGCGCACTTCATTTTATCCTTAAATAATGACGAACGATTTAATCCTATCTAATCGTTATAATAACTACATAAAATATAAAATAGATTTAATATTTAGTCTATAGTACTTATTATATTTTTTAGATAATTTTCCTTAATTATAAAATGTTTATAAAATATAATTCATATTATTTAACTTTAATTTTTAAATTACCATGAAAGACTTTATAGATCAGCTATTATCATGGACTATTATTTTTGGTATATAATATGGTTTTGAAAACTTAGAAGTTAAAAACTTAAAAGTAACAAAATTTGATTTATCCATTAGCATTAAAAAAAAAAAATGTTTTGCTTATAAAGGTATGGTTACCCTGTCTCGTTTGGACGTGGCGTCATAATGCCGCGGCCGTGGTGTTGTTCCACTGTTTGACGCCTCAGGGAAACCGTACCTTAAACAATTTATAGTAATAACAGTCTATTTTTATTTGAAAAAAAGAGTATGTATCACCATAGGACACTTTTTAAATAGTATATAAAATCGAAGAGTACTTACTTTTAACCAAAAATCATAATTTGAATAAATGCTTAATTAAAGGTATATAAATAAGAGGAGTATGCTTGCCGCTTGGTGAATCACCTAATAATTTTTAGTATACAATTTAATATTTTATTACATTCTCGTCGATTATTAATATACTTTTGGTTATAAAATAATTTGTACATAAATTTATTTGATATAATAAAATACGATATATATATATATATATAAATAGGTAAACGCACATACAAAAAATTCATATTAGGCATATTTTGTAGGTATTTATTGATGGTCAGCCCAAGTGACATGTCTTGGTTGAAAGTCAGAATTTAAAGTCACACGATCGTTAATGACCTTTTGATTTGATCGGCGAAAAAATGACCAACAGCCTAATACAATTAATGTTTGCATAGTGACTAGAATTATAGCGATTGCTAATCCTATAGGCCAAGTAATGCACCATTCATTGTTGCGAATTACTGTAAAAATATATAATTAATTGTATATTAGAAGGAATCTAATAATCATTATTTAAAACTAATTATAGTTATTGGATAATTTATTGGTTATATTATTATAAAACATATTTATAATTTTGTAATAATAAATACGTCGATAAATTAAAAAATAATATATACTATAGGTAGATAATACTGTAATAGTGTATAGAAAATCATCACATCAAAGATGAATTATTAATTTAATAATTTATTCTAATAGTAATAAAATTTAACTGAAAAGTTTAAATTTCATTATATCTATAATGAAATGATTGGAGAACATTTTATATTAACTATATACATGGAATAACCTAATATTTAAAGTGAAAACATTTTTATTTTTAAGTATATTTGACAATAATAGTTTAATTCAAACCTGAAGCTTCCAATCTTCTTGATGATCTTTCATTATTATTGTGATTATTACTAATTTGACTTTGACTGCCTATAATTTCTTCTTGTTCTTCAAGAGAACGTACTACAATTGCGAGTTGTAATGGCACTTCCTTTGTTTTAGCTTCCGAGGTATGCACATCGCGTTTTCGCCGACCATAAGACACTTGTCCGTTTCCACAATCACTCTATAAAAAAACATATTAGATGGTACAAAATTTATTTTGAAATAAATCTAAAAAAAAATGTCAACTAATTTATTTAAAAAAATTTATAAATACTATAATTGTACTCACTGGCTTACACAGCTGATCACAAAACATCATCATGAGACTAAACCGTAGCACAGGTGACGAAGGAAAACGGAATGCTTTGAATTTAGCGACCAATGAATTTGGAGGTGTTAAATTCAAAACCGGAAATGTCGTTGGTTCTGGAGGACATCCTCTCCAATCTAAAAGTAACAACGAGTCCAGACCATCTCCTGAACTAGCAATCAAGTGGCCTGCTCTTAATTGTGTTGCGTCTAAAACAATTGTTTAAGTAATCAAGTGTCAATATAATGATAAAAGCAATAAATAAAAATGTCTTACTATATGGATGATTCACATCAATCCGGAGTTCTAATTCATCTCCAAGTTTCACTTCAGATACTTGTTTTACGTTTCGTCCTACTTCTAAAATTCTCATCTTAGCGACTTGATTTGCAGAACCAACTAAACCATTTGGATCATATCCACCATCGTTGTATATAGTGTTATGTATGCTATAAGATAAATAATTATAATTGTCATGATATTGGAAATAAGAATGCAGTATTTGGAATTATGCATTTAAAATATAATGTAAGTAAAAACTAAATACTCAAGTTAAAATTGTTAATTTTCAAAAATAGATTTTTTTTTAATTGTTTGATATATATTTATATTCAAATTTGATACAATAATACCCACTATTTATAATTGTCTAAAAAATAATAATAATTTAAAGGACATATAAAAATTATGCAAATGATAAAATGATGTAATAAATATAATAGTATTATCTAAAATATTTTAAATAAAAAAATTGGGGTTCAGGCAAACAGGTATCTATTGAAGAGCGATGTAACTATAGTGTTTATATCTTATCTGAACATGCATATTTAAAAAAATCGAGTGAATTAAAGTGTTTTCTA
Source organism: Aphis gossypii (assembly GCF_020184175.1). Taxonomy (NCBI): domain Eukaryota; kingdom Metazoa; phylum Arthropoda; class Insecta; order Hemiptera; family Aphididae; genus Aphis; species Aphis gossypii. The sequence goes on along the minus strand of NC_065530.1, from coordinate 55,491,299 downwards.
AATATTATGTAGTTATTTAAAAGTCGAATGAAAATTTTTATTCAAAACGTTTACATACATAGAGTAATTTTTAAAATATTTAATTAAATGTTCATTTTGATTAGTGATTGCATTTAAAAATCATTTTAGCTAAGCATGCTATTTGTTAAACGCATTGGTAGCATTGACTTATGATGTGCTCATTGACTATAATATTTTTTGCATACCTAGGTTCTGCTACACCAAACGTAGCGTCTAAAGTAATGTTATGTGGTCTAGACGCCAAGAACGACGGGTGGGGACTGGAACCAACAGCACATGACACTTTGGTCACTCGATCGCCAACGGTTTGTATAATCGGGTGGTGTTGCACTACGACAACAGCTGTAGCCAATTTTCTATTGCTGTTTGCCGATCTAGCTACTACAACGTCACAGCGATTACGTTGAGTGTTATTTTCAACGATCGGCAGGGTAATCGTTGTCATATCTGTATGACGACCGTTAACACCGCATTCTTCTGGTCTTCCTAGTACAAACATTCTGCCCTTGAAGCCTGGGGATCTCAACGACACTATCATAGAATCATCATTACACGAGACGCTTACTGAAATCCAACATTTCAATAAGGTTTTTTTTATTATTATTCATAATATTATTTTATATGCATTATTTATACGGGCGGGTGGTGAAAATGATTATTCAGAAGAAAAAAAATGTGTAAGAAAAATAAAAGTTAATAATATGATATAGAAATTTATTGAGGTGTATAATATCATTATGTGTACGAGGCTTAAAATATAATTGGAAATCTAACAATTAATTACTTTTAATGATTCATTAGTAGGTTTAAATACATTTTGAGTCAATTAGTTTGGAAAAATAAATGCAGTCTTACAGTCAATACAAGTAATTCTTTCTATATAAGTGGAACACGGTGATGGAATGAGTGGGCCAGCAGTAATTGTGTCGTCACCGTGTAAAAGACAAAGCGAACCACCAAATGCATCCGTAGGACATTTAAAAGTATAACCTCTGCAGCTAAAATATTGTTCAGATTCACATCTTTCTTTGCACTATATAGAATACATTCATTTAATTACTATTTATTATTTTATTAATAATAATATTATTTATTCAATGTGATTTCACTTCATACTTGTTCAATATTAATGTTTTCTATTTGTAAGTCCACTTGTTGTAAAGTTCTATCATAAACAGGTTCGTGCCAGCATGAACTCATTTGATTTACACCTTAAGTTGTAAACCATTATTTAATATTTTTTTATCATTGTAATATAAAACATAAGATAATGTATATTTTAAAACCTGGCAATGTATTGGCGCATTCGTTTTCTAAATATTCGACTTGACTCCGACTAGGATTAAATGCTGTAGGTTTTGTTTTGCGTGTTTCTGAATTCAAAGAACACATCTTGGTTGATCGAAAGTAATTAGCTGACTTACAATTGTTTTGATCAATACATAGTTGGGCACATCGCCATTTATCGCCAATATTAGGTAAAACCGAATATTGAAAACCAGTTATTTCGTAGTCCATGGATACTTCGATTGGCCATGCTCTTCGGTTACATGATTCGGGAACTAATAATGAATTTAACAAAGTTACGAAATTGTTTTTTTTTTAATATATATATAAGAAATATTTAACTAAATATATTTGGGTACTTACCGCGGAGGCAGGCTTTCCTAAAAAAGTTTACATTAGGGGTCACGACAATATTGTCGGTGGAACTTCCCATGTTAGGCACCCGGTAACATGATGTTGACGTATAATCTATTATGAAGCCGGCACAGTCCACCGACTTTCTACATCTACAATTCATAATTATTTACGGATGTCAAATGTTAGACGTATAAAAACGTTTTAAGAAGTATCTAAATTTTGGGTTTTAATTACCTATTGTAACATTCTGCCGTTATGGCAACTCCAGGTGTGCTGGCGTATAATAAAATCGGCTGTACTACTGATCTCGGAGCAGAATTACTATATTTGACGTATGTTACTGGAACGCCATCTGGACAATCTTGACCTATAGTTATACAATTTAAGTTTGAATATGTTTTAAAAATATTATCTATCAATAGATTGAAATGATTTTCATAAGGTTGAACAGATATATTTAAGTATACTTTTGTGATGTTTAATTCAAATCGTTAAGTAACTAGTAAGTACCGGCATGTGAATATAATTGGTAACGTAGAAGTATCTTTAAAACTTAAATAGGTACGTTCTAGTAAAAAAAAAAATTACTCCTTGTCAGTTATTTAAAAACGTATTTTATTATATATCACGAGATAAAAACCACTTAAATGCGTATAAATTCATAATTGTATACTTAATGACTTGTTTTAAATTGAAATAACTAAATACTACATGTAGCATATATTATTAATAAATTAAAATAAAGTTATATACTGTCTAGTTCACCAATAAATAACCTATACTAATTAAAATAAAGAAACAAATTTTACGTATAAAAGTCTGAAACTACGAAATTAAATTTATCCGAGTTATTCTTTTCAACTCAAAAAAAGCGAAAGTATACCGAAATGACAATACATATGTACAACTTAACAATACACTTTGTAGGCGTGTGGTATATACCTAGCTAATTTTGAAGGTCAACTTAATTGTGTATTATTTTCACGTTGTATTATTATATAACACAGGTGGTCCCAGCTTACAACAATGAATGCTTATTTTATAAAATACCAGTGTCATGATCAATTTTATGATATAAATTGAAAGCTCCCGCTGATCATGGCTGTTTATATATTTAACGTGAAAATTAAATGGCTGATAATTATTTAATGATTCGTTTGTACGTTGTTTTAATTAGTTAGTAAGCAAATTTATTTTGTTGATATAGGTAACATTTATTAATTTTATATGATAATTTCATTTCATTCTTTAATTTAAATAAATAACGAGCCAAAAACATTAAATAAATTAAGAAACACGAATTAATAAAGTTAGTTAATGCACCAAGGTCCAAGAGTATATAATGAAACTTTGTAGAACTACTAATGTGATAAGCCAAAAATACGACTATTGTTATTACAATTTACTAAAAAAGTTCTCGAGTAAAATTCAATTATATAATTTGTGATATATTAATATATACGACATAAATTAAAAATGAGTTCACTTACTGGAGTTATAACTATAAAAACGTAACAATATTTACTCGAGTTATTTAATATTCGTTATAGTAACTAACTGAAAGTATAGATGCATACAGATGTAATATTTTACATAAACATAGTCTGTGAATATTTATTACTTATTAAAGTTATTGGTGCTACAGCCTCTAGACATTTGCCTGACACTATTTTTATTAGTAAACGTATTCGTGTCACACTACAATATATTGTGTATGACAATTATTACACCACTACAGTCAGCTGCTGTCCTTATAATGTACAGTCTACAGGTATTTTATATTTTCTTAAATATTTAAGATTATCTTTAAGGCCCGAATTTAAATATTCTAAAAACTATTGAGGACAAAACCATACAATATTGATTAATAATATGGTAATAACTAAATCTATATGCATCAAGTTATATATATATATATAAAAACTAATAATATATAAATATCTCCTAATATATTAAATAAACAAAAAAAGGTCAAAAATGTTTACTGTCAGATACACCAACCACCCGAATGTCACATCAATCATAAAAGGAACAGAAACCTATTTTTAATGTTTTTTCAAAATAATTTTTACGAAAAACAAAATGCCACTCATAAATTCAATTTCTTTAGCTTGCAAATCAACGTAAGTGGTGGTAAAACGATCATCGCTAAAAATGTATACACAAATTATTACAATCTTTAAATATAATATAATAAAATTAATGATTATATTCATTGTAACCGAATTACTTTTTTTAAATTTAGTTAATGTAATAATATGTAATATGAGTATGCGTATAAATATACGCAGTGTACTTTTAAATTCAATCATTATTTTAGAATAAATTAAACATTCTGTTTCAATGGTTTAAGTGTTAAGTGGCAAATTTCAATTTTTGACTAATTTCAGTTAAATTTTTTTTTATTATTATAATAGTCCTGATTTTATTAAAATGGTGCAAACACAATCGATCAATTTTTTTCCTAAAATAGCCAATCTAATTGATTGCAAATTCTTTATTCCTTTCTTTTCTTTAATAGTGAGATACAAACACGCGATTTATTTTGCGTTTAGACATGTTAGTCATGTTTGGATCATAAATGCATAATAATATGGTGCGACTGGTGCGTAATAGTTATAGTAACACATTAACGTATTTATTGGTTCCGACAGATTTCGAAAGACCGCAGAAGATATAATGTGGAAAAATGTATACAATATGTATACTTATCACGTATTTATTATACAAACATACACTGAAGGTGGAAAACTGATATACTAATGCATATTTTTTATCGGTTGGCCCGAAGAATAAAAGTAAAAATGACAGTGACCGTCGTACCAGATATAAAAGTACATTTTTTTAAAACGATATGATTAATGCATTATATTATTATAATAACATTGTGGGAACACGTTTTACATCGATATTTGTCCAATATATTGGCGGGCAGGATGTAACTCCGAAACTGGTAAATGTACTCATATACAATGAAAAATAAACACTGTTTTGATAATAGGTTGTGGTGATATTTATCAATAATTCTCTAAACAAATAATATAATATGATGCGTCAATTAAATATTTGTCGGCGTTTGATAAAAGTGATGATGATTTTAAAGAAGACAATATATTTTAACTGGATACCTCGTGGTTCATCTTTTCCGTTAAATCGAGTCACAGTTAGGGCCATAAAACTGAGTCCGCGTAACAGTCTATACAACAAACAGGTGCGGGTAACTTATTAAAATCATTTTTTCCTCGACCGTCGATCAACGTCGTTAATTCCCCAGAGAATCTAAGGTATCGACTCGAGTCTTCTACACAACGACTTTAGTCTCTAGACCCCGGCACGTTTCACCCCATCGCCCCCCGTCAAATTCGACACGCCGTAGCAGCAGCAGCGTATACGACACGCATGACCACGGCGTTAAGTCGGCTTTATGCGTTTCCACTCAACATCAACAATCGTCGTACAACATTATAATATAATATAAGAGTAGAAGTCGCCGTCTCCGGACGATTGCGGCGATGACTGTGTTCAGACTTACCGTGCACCGGTCGTTGGACAGCCGCGACGTACACGACCAACAGCAACAGCGCCCCGCGCGATTCCATAGCGCGGCGGCGTTGACGGCCGAACACCCACGTCCCCGCGCCAATGGCCGTCTCTTCGATACAATATTATATGTTTTGCGACGGCTGTATCGTTACGATTTGCAGGCAATGTGCGTCGTTTTGATGCGGAGGTCGATGTTGTTGACGGACGGACAGGTATTATTAATGACAGTGACGATGATGATGATAATACGTCGTCGGCGGACGGTTTCGCGCGCGCGTGTGTTGGCGGTACGCACGTTGGCGATCGTTTAAACGACGACGGCGTGCCGCCACGGCGAATCTACGCGGACTGTTGACGGACGGACGGGCGGGCGGGCGGGCGGTCGGCCTTGCGACGGGTCACGTGCTCTGCCGTCGACGTTGACGTCACCGCGGACCGGGTATACGTCTAATGGTTATATTATTATTGTTATTATTGTTATAACATTGTTATGGCTCTTGTCGTTGAAGTCATACCGCACCGACGTCGGTTTTCAGCGATTCACGCAGTCGACGGGTTAGGCGGTCGGGCGGCCGACATTAGGGAACACGACAAACCATTAAACTTAGGTATCTGCCCATAAATCCGCACTTCATCTGATTATGTTTTTATGTCTGTATAGCTACAGCACGCACCAATTTTCACTTTTTACAGATAAGATCCACTAGACGCTGCTGCGGAGAATATCATCTCGACTGCGAGGGCGATTCAAAATTATTCAAGTCGACATTATAACGATAATATACCATTATATCGCACGATAACGGATTATATACGTCTTATTATTTATATACAAAAAAAAAAACGCGGACCTATATCCGCTTTTTTGTATTGCTTCATTACCGCGACTATACAAATGTACAAGGACTTGACGGAACAACAATATGAAATGCATTTAACGCGATTCGAAAATAATACGACGAATCGATACTAAATGGACGTTGCATTGTAACAAAGATACCCTCCCCCCCAAACTTTTGTATAAGCTATCGTGTATCGTCCGCAAAATTCATCTCTGAAATTTTGCTCACAGCAAATGATTTGGACGTCTCAAGTCAGACATCGAATCAAACACTAATATGTCAATCATATAAATCGCCACATCGGCCAAGACAGTAATTCAATAATATATTATTTTACATATGCCTATATAATATTATAACTATATTATGTAGAAGTCTATTATATAGCATTGGGTATTTTGTTCACGGTTTTGCGATGTCCGATCATCAGGACGAAATCGCATCCAAATGTTAACAAATTATTGTGCTTTAAATCGTCGTATCGAATTGGACGTAAGAGAAAAATCGTGGTATTTTTACGAGACAACTAATATACCCATGTCGTATTGTGAAAAGTTTAAGAAATTCTTAATATTTTTGTAGTTTAAGTTCGTCATCAATTCGCTTTGTATTCGAATGATTTTGGATGAAGTGTAACTAAAATAAATATATTTCTACATAAGTTAGTTATTATTACGTATAGAATTCGATATAATTTAAATATTAAAATTGAAAATTTATAGATTTTGGGTGGTGATTCAGAGGATGGGCGGGTGTAATGACCCTCTGAATCCTCAAAGACAACGAAATCTCAACTGCATATTATATGATGTGTAGCTGTGTGAGTGTTGGTAATGTCTAATGTATACAACGGCCCCGGAGAACTCAGAACATAATAAAAAAATGAACGCAGGTGAATGCATATTGACATAATGTATGTATGTATATATATATATTATATGTCATATATTATATGGGATACTGTATACACAGTGCATAGTCTACACGTATGTAACTACACATTATAATAGTAGTTATTCAAATATTATGCTTTTTGTTTTAAAAATACGTACACACACAAACACACACAAAATGTATTATACGCGTTAAATGTGAAAAAAAAGGAGGACATACGTGTGCTTTACAAATATATCATACGAAAGTGAAACTGGCATTATTTACGGAGATAAAACATTTAAATGGCCGGTTACGCAAGTAGACCTTCGGTCATTTTTGTTTTCGGTTTTTTTTTCAACAAACGAGTGAAAATTGACTGCCTAATCAACCCGTGCTTTTGGACGGCCCTATAATATATATTATAATATAATATAATATATAATATATATTATATATATAGTATACACATACGTGTTCAATGCGGCTCATGACCATTATTATATGGCTACAGCTACATACCGATCCTCGTTTTAGAATGTTTTGATGAAATAGCCATAGTCCATAATATCATCGTCGTAAAACGGGACAGATACCCTAATAAAATTGAACCAACCGCGATGTATTGGATAAAGATTCCCTACAGAACCACACTATAGTATATTATATTACATTTTATTTGGTCGTATGAAGATATTGCACTATAAAGTCATATATTATAGACTCTATTTTAAAAATATAAATTACAGTCGTAGAATACATTTTTAAATATTTTTTTAATAAATTACAAAACAATAGCTTCAAATAGATGAAGTAAGTTTAACGTTAAAGTAGTATAGTAAATTTTCAAGAGTGTATATTGATTAGGTAACGAACATTATTAATATATTATACTTCGTATGCTTATAATTTATTTAACAAATCTGTTTATTGAAATACTTGACTAAGTATTTATATTTTATAATGATTATTATGTACGTAAAAACTTAGCTCAAAGTATTAATAAAGCGATGAAGTTTAAAAACTCATTTTACTTTCGAGTTTAGTTTTGAATAAAATAATAAATAAATGGGGGTGAAAAAAATATTGTAGTCATCCTATACTAATCTATGAAAATATATATTTATACATTCCTATATCTAAAATTATATCAGATATTCAAATGATAATACGTGGTAGGTTGTTTAAAAATAACTATATAGTCTATACTGAAATTCATTTACCAAGATTTTTGAAGTACCAAAAATATAAAATTTAACTGCAGAAAACATCATAACATTTTATTTACATTGGTTCATAACTATAAAAATACATAGGAAAATAATAATTAGATATACAATATTATATTATACAGTACAAAAAATAAACTGAATGTATTTACAAACTTCTTCAACTATACTGAGATACTACTATAAGACTTCTATACTGTATCAATAATAATTATAAGGTATTATAAAATTATAGCACATTAATATTATCATATTTATTTTACACCATTTCATTTAAGAAGGTGATTAGTACGATAATATAAATTATAAATATCTTATGTTGACATTCACTGATACATAAATAATTTATCAAATTTTCATTAGACGATAGATATTAGTCCTTAGAATGTATCTATTTAATGCAATTGGGAAATAACTTAAAGTAAACGATAGTGAAATTTAATTTCACATCATACTTCATCTATTTTAAATTATTTGTCTTTAATTGCTGATGTTGTATTATTTAATTTTGTTAGTATCAAAAAAAAAAAAAAATTGCTTATATGCTATTTATCAGTTTATATTTTAAATATTAGTATTATTGTAAATACCTATAGTGTATTTGAAGTTAATTTTAGTTCGACTTAGTTGTTTATTTAAAGGCAAAATATTCATTAGGCCAATTGATAAATTTAAAAGTAAAATTTTATTAATATTATACTAAAAAAATATTAACATTGAAAAATAATAAGTTGAACTTGCACAACTGTAAAATATATTAAGCTTTAATGCAGAATTAAATTCATCTAATCAACAAGGTTTGTTGTAATTAAAACTAAAACATTAATAAAAAATATAAAAACAATTTATATTACTGACAATAGTATATACATACCAAATTAAGTTAAATTTATTAATAAATATATTTTTATCAATACCTATGGTTAGTTTTTGTTGATAATTAGAAATTACTCGAAATAATTGTAAGTAGTTACTCAATTAAGTACATTTATTTATTATTGATATATATAAATTTTATTTTCCTTGAGTTTAACATTATTGCTTATCTACTATAGTTTATTTTATATGTGTCCGATATGTTTTAAATATTTAAGTGCTTTAAACAATGCTCGAGGTTTGTGTAAAAACTAAAGAATATATTAAAAAATTAATTTATTCTGTGGAAATACTTCTAAATGATAAATAAGACATAAAAACGTAGAATGAATTGTCTAAAGCTCATAAAGTAGTACCAATTTAGTTTTATGTAAATATACGCACAAGAAAATGTAATTCTTTCATTTTTTTTTAAGTTTGGAATGAGTACATTTTTTTTTGGTAGAAAAGTATTGGAAAAATGCAGTATTTTTATCTACCTTTTTTCATTGAAATCTCTGTCTGGCTGACTACTGAGAATTTAAGATTTGAATTTTGTTATACCTACCTGTAATGTAGTGTAACGTATAATATGAAAAAATATAACCTAAGACGGTTCATTTAGATATTAAATAACATATTTAAGTTTTTTTGACGTGTTTGTGCATGATTGGAGGAGATTTAAAAATGGTTCGATTCATCTAGTTGACCATAAACGAAGGATATGTTGTGTGCAGTAAAATTTTTATTAAGTCACCTATAGGCCTATATAAAGATCATATTTAATTAATTTGGTAGATAAATGTGAAAATAATATAGACATTTCATCATGCTAAATATAACATTAGCTTTGGTTAATTATTTTATTCAAATATAAGTAAATATAAGTCAACCAATTTTTATTTTTAAGTATTTTTTTTAAAAAAAAAACAACCTATATATTATTTGTCTTCAACGATTATCATAATATAGGTAGGTAGTTATTGTATTAAAATAATACATTATATAAATTTTATTAATTATTTAAAATTCCTTTTTAAGTGTTAATCAGCCAATTTTGAATTTTGTGTTTTATATCGTCATTCGTTTAATGTTTAATGTGTTACAGATTTGAAGCGGTATTGAGTGTTAGCAAAATAATATATAGGAGGTATCTTATTTACAATTTATGCTATTTAATATTTTACACAAGTATTGGTACTGTTCTGAAAATAAATAATTAGTATGAATTAGTTTTAAAAAAAAAAATGGTATTTCTGTTTTTAATTTAAAAGCCATTTTTGAAATATCGTATAACAACATTATTTTATAATGTCTGGACAGCGTTATCGTGAAATACATAAATAGTAAATAACGAACATAAATTTTCGAAATATTCTAAGAAATTAGCTTAGAATCGCGTTCAAAATTATTATAACAATATTGATAACACTTTTTGAAGTTTTACACTTCCCAGAAGCTTACTCAAAATAATAGTAAGGTATGTGAAAAAGTATGTAGGTAATATTTATTTTTATACAAGTATGCTTTAAAAGCTTTAACTTACAGCGGTTTATTAGATGTAATTATTATTTAAATATATTGTTTATTTTTACATAGTTATTCTTAAAATCTAAATTTAGTTATCAGGTTATTAATTATTAATTAATTATTACACTATAAATTAATCTATCAGATCAGTTTTATCTTGACATCAGATTTATAAATAGTTTATTTTATAAAAAAGAATGAATTTGTTTATTGTTTCGATTTGTGGTAGGTATACTTATTAAGCCTTTGTTTAGTAATGATAGAGTATATAAGTATATTAATATACTGTTTATTATTTTCTCTTCTCTATACTTCATATTAAAGGCATTTAGTTATAGTAAATGCTTAATTGTTAAATGTGTTCCTAGTGTTCCAACGTGTCAGATTTTTCTGTAACAATGTGATAGTTGTTTATAGTTAGTTAATATATAATATTTTTTATTAAATTATAATAGTTTTAAAATTTGAAATAAAATTTAAATATTTTTTTTAAGACCATAGTTTATGGAACTAATAAATAATTTTTAATTACAATTATTGTTTTATATAATTAAACATATTAATATTATCTTATATTTTTTGTTATCTTATATGTTTTTAATATATTTTGGTGGGTTATAACGACATTTTTGAAATTTAGTAGAACGTAAGTCGTAATATATCATATCACCAACCAACAAATTATTTGATATTAAATAAGAATATTGATTTTAATATTATTAATTATTATACATACTTTAACAATTGAAATATAAAGAATAACATACTCTTCAGTTTTAAAACTTAAATACATTTTTGAATTTAATTATTTATTTACAAAATAATATATTTAATTTATGATTTTTATAAAATTATGTGTTTTTGTACCTATCTAATATTACGTTAGTACCGAGTTGAACGTTTTCGTGCAACCTACTTAAAAATTAAATATGTTATCGTCTCTGAGAATTTATCGAATGGTTCTATCAAAATTAACATTGTGCTGACTATTGTTGGTATAGTACATTAATAATAATGCAAGGTGACTTTCAAAATATTCTATAACATATTATATAGTTAAAAATATATATTTTTTTAATTTGCATTTTAACTAACATTTTTTTAGTGGTTGTTGTTTTGCATGTTAGATTTGTAAATCTGTTGAATTCTTGGTGGAAAATTAAATTGTTTATACGTATATTATGGGTAAAGGCCTATGTTTTCATATATTATATTCATCAGAATATGTAAACAATTTAAATATAACATAATGTTTAATCTGTAATATTTATAATACATGTACTTTAATTGGCGTTGATTTCAGTACTTTCTTTATCTGTTTAGAAATCATGAAATAAACACTATTCCTCATTTTGAATGAAAGTTATTTAGTTAATTGATTATTTATGGACGGTCGAGTTTATGATTGAGCACTACGTAAATATCTATTAAGCCAAGAAATGTGTTCTTTTGTTATAAGCAAAAGTTATTATTTCTATAAACAATGAAATTTAGTTCATTATCTATAGAATTGTCTGCTTCAGAAACTTTTATTTATAAATCTTTCAACATTATTCAATATTATTAATATCCGTTAATAATATTATCTCCTATATATAATATGCAGATTAATAGTAAACTGGATTTTATTTTTGTGTCAGATTGAAATACAGTTATCACATTTGTAAATAATCAAATAACATTTATTTACATTTTTTTATTTTTGAAAATTATTTTTTATAATGAAACTTTTTTAGCACTCATAAGAACTACACAATCTTTTCCAGAAAGTTAAAAATGAATTTAAAAAACTCTTTATTATCTTATAGAAAATAGACGATTATTTAATCATGAGAGGTTTTTATATTATATTAAGTAAAATGATTTTATTACATTTATTATTTATTAATGTAAATTATCATAATTATTATTGTGGTATTAAATTTATAGGTACAATATCAAATAAAATTTCATTATAACAAAAATAAACTATTTATTGTACTATATAAAATACATATGCGCAATATTTAAAATGTTGTGTTCTTAAGTACTATTATTTTGAAACATAAACTATAAATAAGCGTTATTAATTATTAATTATGTATAATATTAGGAGAATAAAAAGTGATTCAATTAAAACATTTAACATTTATTTTTTAAAACAAAAACAGTGACTGGGTTGACGATGGAAAAAAACCTTTGCTATAAAAATTTTCTAAGTTTTCTACAGCTTCATGTATGGATACATATTTGTCTTTTAGTACTCAAAATATTATAGTTAAATATAGTTAAAATTTTTCTTTGGAACATCAAGTTTTTTATTAAATCGATTGCTGTGCTAACTTGGTAATCGGTTTTCCGATTGTCTATCACTAACCTATCCATATTTTGATTATTGAGAGGGCCTCGGTATACTTTTGGAATACTTAATACTATTTAATCACCAGTCTTTAGTTTTTTAAACAGTTATTTACTATTTTCTGTTTTTTTCCCAGCTGCGATTTTATGATTATAATATGATTAAATGATAAGGCTCGATATGATGAATAACTTAAAATTCGTTGATGTGAAATGTTTTTTTGCCATAATACAAAATAAATTTCGATTGACTCATCGGTACTTTTATTATCTACGATCAAAGCTCGTAACATGTTCTCAATATCTTGGTTTGATCTTTCTATAGATTACTAACTCTGAGAGTGCTGTGGCCACTCATGTACTATTTTACACCACGGCTACAATTCCACTAATTCTTTAATTATTTTCTCTGTAAATTCTCTACCATTATCGGACTGAAGTACTTAAGGAAACCTTTGTTCCAAAAACAATTTTTAAGTTTATGTACCTCCACGGTGGCTAGTTTTGAAGTAAGTAGTCGATGATATAAATATTAGGTTGAGTGGTCCGGATAGTTTATGACCCATTAGAAATTTAATTTAGATATTGATATTAAATCAATAAAGTCAATTTGCTCCCTGGAATTAAGATCTACTGATATAACTGATTTTACAACACCGCCTTAGTGAAGTGCTGATTTTTTTAAGTTAAAAGTTATGCAATGATTAATAAATATTTGGATTATAGCTATAAAATATTATATTATATTTTTAAATATAGCTTAAATTTATCCCTTTCATTATGACCTGTTGGTTTATATATATACAACATAAATAATATTTTTAGTTTAAGTTACGGTTTTAAAATTATATGTTCAACATTTTCTATTTTAACTTTATCATATTTATGTCATAAATAATATTAGTTTTGAGTTTTAGTTTTACCTGAATTCAATTATATATCTTTGAATTTCTTTAGAGTTTTATCGTAGCCTTCCCGATTTTTTTTATTTTTATCTTGGTTGTCATAAATTCATCTTAATTTTTATAAAACAATTATTTGTATGTTATTATATTATTATATTTTAAAAATTAAATAAAAACAATAAATATTTAAGCAATATGAAAAATAAGTATAACTTAAAAGAACAAAATATTCAATTGGCTCACCACAATATCACAATTTGTACACAGCACACGTATATACACACACTAAATTATTGTATAATTCAACCATATGATCTGTATCTTTTTCCGTAACGTCTTTTACAAGTGTAATAAATTAAATTTATTGATAAAATTGTAATTTGTGTGGTGTTCAATAAAGATAAGGTTTTTGTACAACAACGTACGTTACTTTTATAAGGTAAAAACTAACGAATGTTAAATTCTTATTTTGTTGGTTAATGAGTATTATAAAAGTATATTGAAAAGTTCCAGTTTTATTATTTTCCTGACTTGATAGGCATTTAATACCTTATAATTTGATGAACTGTTTAGATATTTAACTAAATAACTAAGTGGATAAAATTCTTTAACTATTTGTCTGAGCATATAATAAATGCCTGATTGGATTATATGTCTACAATCTATGATATATATTAATATAAAATTGTATTTATTTTTCAATTAAAAAATTTAAGTATATATTCTATTCATTTAGAACGTTTAATTTTTAATTCGGTTGATTATTTTAAGAATCTTAATCTCTTGGTCTTAAACCGTAATAGGTATTTATATAATAAATTTAAAAAAAATGATTTTTGATGTACGTAAATAAATAATTTTTTTATTCGAATATCGTGCAAAACAGGTAAATGTATATTTTTGTGGAACTCTGTCATTGACATACATTTAAGTGTTCTAAGGCTTTAGGATTCTGTTTATAGGTATTAATTATTTAGTTATAGTAGTTATATAGCGCAACTTGCTTTAACCATACTATTTTCCACGATTTGTTATTCAGAAAGAGAATATTTTTAACGACTAGCAAACAATGAAATTCTTATCTTTTGTTTTGTATGCATTCAGGAATAAAGAATTATTATTTTTTCAATGGTAGATGCAATTTTTAATATGTCTACGTATCATACATCCTTAGAATAGCGATGCTATTAAATTATTCTATACAATTAGTTCATACGTTTTTGAACACAATTTTTACAGGCAATTTATAATATTTTAAATAATTATTAATGGAAAATTATATATATTTTTTGTTTATATTTTGTGATTAGGATTGTTTTTGACTAATATTTGTTTTATATTTTCAAATAAGATTTATAATTTTGTTTTGAGTACCTATACAGTTATTAGAAAAGATTGGTACATAAAATTATGAAATAATTGAATTTAAAAATGTATTTTATTTTGCTGTGCGTTTATCATTTATAGAATTAATGCTGAAGTATTATAAATTTATAAGTCTAATAACTCTATATCTGATTTAAATGTATTAGTAAATAATTCTAAAACAACAATAGATCAATAAAAACGTGTTTAGTTTCTTATAATATAGTAGGTGCTGTAAAAATTGTTAACTTAATAATAACAATTATTAACATGATGCAAGAATACATAACATTTCTAAATTCTTATAATCAATAAGAACTTTATTGGTTTTCATGTAAGTTGTATGTATATCTAAAAAAATACCATATAATCGACAGGTTTATGTAAATGAGTTATACTTAATATTTAAATATTCGGGTTTTTATTATTTAGTTTATCATTAAAGCGATCAAATTTCTAAGGCGCATGATCATAATAATGATCACATCATTTTTAACAATGATTTTTGTCGTGCAATGTCCTTCAGTTGTAAACTATAATCAAGACATATTATTTTTTATTTGTTTTTTTTATTAACTAAATAATGATCAAGGTGTATGAAAATTATAGAATAAAATACTCTCATCAGTCATCACGTATAGTGTCATCAAGTTTAAAGTCAAGATTAAGATATTGTTGAATGATTTATTAAAAATAAAATAATTATTTAATATTCAAACTATGATGGCATTATTTCATAAAAATGTTATTTTAATTCTCAAATAATAAGATTGAACATTTTTATCTAAAGTTTTTCTCGCGTCTCATAATAAAATTATATTACTTTATAAAATATAAAAAATTGAATAGCTTATTATTACTGCTAGATATTATTTTATATTATAAACATATAAAATGCGATGTTAAAATGATGTCTTTACGTAGATATTGCGTTCTGAAATACATTGATGTCCGTCCAGAATCGTTTTTAAATGTGACGATTTATAAATATTTTATATCATTATTATATTTATTTATTACTATACATTATTTTAAAATTAAAAAAAACATATAAATATTAGCAGTAGCAGTCGTAAATAAGTACATTACTACGTTGTGCCAATACGACTTAAAAAAAATGTGAACTTTTTGAAGATAAAATTGTATCTGGGTAGTTTTTTAGGTACTAGATATATCACCGGGCTACATGTATATTATTAAAAGATTGTGTATAGTTGCACTAATTCTCGTAAGGTTTTTACTTTTATTAATTTATTATTTAAAAGTTATACTATACCTATTATTTATAGGTACATATATCTTTATAAGTTGTATAGGTGTATAGATTATTATTTATTATCAATGATACACTGATCTCACTGATACAATAACTTTATGTATGTCAGACTAAATGCTAAATAGTACATCAATAGAATATTATATATCAATTGTATTGGACTTAAGTCATTGGTAACTAAACTATTGCAGTTTATTATAGTAAAGATATTTGTTATGTTTATCTTAAGAATATACTAATAGAAGTCACAATTAACAATATTTTTTATGTACCTATATGTACATGTTGATTTTTCAAGCGTGCTCACTCAGTCATTCCTGTATTATGCTTAAATTTTATAGGTATTCATTAAATTATATTTTATATGATACGTAGTCATTGAAAACGTAACACGATTATATTTAACCATGGCTTAATTTGGCTTTTATAAAGCGTGCGTGTACATACGAGTACACATTTTAATATTGATATGTAAATTCAAAAACAGTCACCGTAGTGTATAAATCAAATTGTCTATTTCTTTGCGAGGAACCGGGAAATTATATAAGTGATATGCGTATAATTTCGTAAATTTCAATAATTTATTGTTTTGTAATTAGGTTTTGAAACGTCCCTTAAGCATAGCTATAAACAATAAACATATTACATACTTTTTTTTCTTTTGCTGACTTTTAGGAACAGCAAACTTAAGATTTGTTCATCGCATTCTTCTTCTTCAATTATTTGTTCAAGTACTTGAGATGTAATTTATTTTATTATATTATTTTATGGTAGGATAGTTAGTGATGTACCGAAGTAGTATTCAACTGCGTGTAGTTGACTGCAAAAATAAAACCAGGTCTGCTGTATGCGACTGTCGCTGCAGTGGCTGCTTGCAATCGGCTGCAGAAACGAAACCATCCCTTTGCCCATAGAATGAGAAACAATGGGGCCGTAGCCATTTTCCTCCAAAAAATAATTTTTGACCATTTCCCTTCATTTTCCATTTTTCTTAAAAATAATAAAATAATTAAATAGTCATTCGTTATCAGAATGTTAAATTAAAAATAAAAGAACAAATCAATTATTTAAAGTATAATTATAATATAATAATACAACCGTACGCGGCGAACTTAGCAGGTGGCTAAAAAGAGAATGAATATAATAAAAAAGTACGCACGTCGATAGAAATGTATCAATCAATAAATAAAATAATAATAAAAAATTAGTTAATAATAACTAATAATAAATAAATAATAAGGGATTGGTGATAACGCAACTAGACAAAATATAAAACATAAAATATAGTAAAAAGAGAATGAATATAATAAAAATGTATGCACGTCGATAAAAATGATTCAATAAATAAATAAAACAATAAATTAGTTAATGTGATCCTATAGCCATACTCTATTTTAATAATACGGAACGCAACACTACAACACTGATTAAAATATTTTAGGAAACTAGACATAGTTTTAGTCAAAAAAAATGTGAAGGAAAATGGAAACCAACCTTTTTTTTTTTGGAGGAAGAAAATGGTCCCGCTCAACAATGGACATGTTTCGTTGGACTAGATTACTAGAAGTTATGAGGTTTGCAAATGTATGTACGAGACTTGTGTTCCAGTGGAATTTCTTCTAACTTCAACCCCTAGATTTTGATACGTACTCGCGGATGACGGTGCAAATTCAGATTGATTGACAATTACGACTGCTGTGGAGAAAAATGTCGGCGATTAAAACGTTTACGTCAGCCATTCTGACCGAAGACGACAGAACTTATTGCGATTACCCGAATTGATAAAGCGTACACAGTGCTGGATCTAAGTCTTTAAAGTCGGAGTGCAGCAGCTAACCGGGGTGCAACTACAAATCTCGAAGGACCACCCTTAAAAAAATGCTTTTTGTAAGTCATTAGATGTATAAGTTAAATATTTTTTTGGTTTTTGATAAAAGTGAAAATGGATTAAAAAAATATATACATATTTCAACTACTTATAGGTAAGACCTCATGACTTTATGGCTCATATGTTTTTTTAAGTCAAATCATAATTAGGGATTTAATTGAGTCCATAACAATTTAAAATAAGCGAATTGGGATAATTAAAAAAAAATTTTTTTATCATCGTTTAAATCATATTATAAAGTTAGAAAATCTAGGAAAATAATATGAAACCTCTATGAAGTATGCACCTTGCTGCATCCCCGCTAAATTCAGCCTGCTGCGTACAATTTTGACAAAATTTATATCACGGTCATTCGAACTATTATCCACGTTGTATACTTACAATTAAGTCCAAATGTGTCCAAGGGAAGCATCACTATTATTCTGAGCGAATCAAAATGCATCGTAAAGTGCATAATGGTGTTAGCACTTTTTCGTACTTATCATGATCAGTAAGTGCAGTGTTGGATGGAAAGAATGGTTCTCATGTAATGAATTTGTATAAAATATAATAACGGCATGACTTGTTAGAAAATTATATATTTCAAAAATAAATAGTTCCCGACAACTTCCTTGTAACATAATTACTAAGTATTTTCTAAAAAGTCACGCCGTTATTGTTTAAATATATTTTCAGATTTAGGTTAGGTATGTATGATATATTAATATATTTGACAAAAATAAATATCTAATAAAATGTACACACATATATTAAATGGGCATATAAATGTGAGTATAATACGAAATAAAATAAAATCTTTAGGATAAATTGAGTCTTGAATTGTTTTAAGGTGTTTACTAATTGAGTTCTGTCAAACTTAAAAAGAAAAACATCTTCCCTCCTTTATTTTACAGATATTATTTAGACTGTCTGTAACAAAAAATGCTACTGGTATGATTAAAAAAAGTTTTTTTTTTTAAATATTTCATAATATAATATGGCTAATTTAAATATTAATTGTGGTTAATTGAATATATAGGTGATGATGAAATATTTTTTATATTGGCAAAAATTTTCCACTATACGGTGCAGCGACGGTAGAAATAAAATCCGAAATTCTCGGCCTATATACGCGTATGTTTTTTATATTATTATCTGGCAAAAGTCATAAAAATGATGTAAACGATATCACATAGTCGGATCTATATACATATATTATATTTGGTTTTATATTTTATTCAATATAAATAGTATATTTTTGATTTTTCAACTGTGGATCCAATTAGTATATTTCTTGTTTATACACAGACTCAATTAGTATATTATTTTTTTCCCGTTCAGGTATTGGGACTCAATTAGTATGCAGCGTAAATTTGAGTGTGTAGCACCACCTGCACTTACGGTGGTTGCAGCACTGCCTATAACTAGGACAAAAGGAAAATACATGAATATTAATTAAACTCGATAATTGTATGTATACTGCCATCATGTTTACATATGGGTCATTGATGATAGAGGTGATATGAAATCTTGATGGGTGAATTGAATTAATCGACGCTCAGTATATGTTTACAACTAATTTTATGGTTGTAAATTATCTTATAAGCATATGAAGATAAGAATATCTATGAATTAATAACTAAAAGATTAAAAAAAAAAAAAACACTTGAGATATATTTTACCACTGTATTTGTTATATTCATCCCTTTATGCTCAAGTACAACTAGAGAGATTAAATAAAAATTTGAAATTAATGAGACAAACTATCACCTACAGACTACAGTGTTGTATTATTCATGCTCACTTCATATTTTATTTTTATGTTCATCCAAAGCTATAAAACTATATGTAATTTATGTTATCCTGTGCGCTTGCGCATAAGTCTGTAAAAAATTAAGAAATAACATTTTAATAGAATCAATATTTTATTTATATTTTATAATTTATATAGCTTATAAAAATATTTATTATTTTTTTCGTTATCGCTTTAGTGGTTTTTGAAAACATATTACGTGTAGTGATCAGAGTGTTTTAAAACGATAAAATTAACAAACTAAGTTTTATGTGTTAATAACATTACATTATAAAAAATGTATTAAATAAAAAATGAATAAAAGATAGTACTTTTTAAAGTATAAATTCAAGTATGATAAAAAAATATATGTTATTGATTACAAAGGATGTAAATAAAAAATATAATTAAGTGAGGTAGATATTGGATAGGACAGATTAATTTTGATCACTGGGCAATAAGTATTCAAGTTCATAATATTTTTTTATCAATGATAATATTAATTTGATTTAAAAATTGTACATTTTATCTAAAAGAATTGTATAGCAAAATTATTAATAATTTTATAAAACGAACAAATGTTTTACATTATGTATTTGAGCATTGATGATTATAGGTATTTAACATATTATAAAAATATATAAATTTAAATATTTTTTCATAAATATACGTTAAATTTGTACTTCTAATGGTACAACCCCAGTTTGAATTGCTAAGATAATATGATAATTATTTTGAATTGATTATGAATTATACTAGAAATATTTAAGTCGTATTTATTTTAAGTTGAAGAGTTTTTAGTGGATGATAAAATATTATTATCCAAAGTTTTTTTTTTTTTGAAATTTTGAAATGTATATAATAATAACAGTAATCCTTATAAGATTCCAATGATACCATATGTCACAGGCATAACTATTATTTCTAGAATAAAATATATTATGTAACATAAATAAAAAGTATTTAAGACATTTTATGATTGTGGTTAAAACACTTAAAACCACTTGTGTATTGGATATCAATAGACATTTTATATTCATAATTTTTTTCTTATAAAAATAATAAATGATTTATTTTCCTGTATGTACGATTTTGTTATACATTAATAGAATGTTGTGGTAGGATGGTATAAATGAATTACATTTAATATTAACTATTTTCTTTAAAATTTTTAGAAAATGTTATAAAAATAATGTTTGAAAATAATATTAGCAACTATTGTTTACAAAATGTATTTAATTTTAAAATCAAAATTATGTCATTAAAAATTCAAAATTATATAGGATATTTAAAGCAAATAAAAGTTAAAATGTTATGGGTCGATATTGATATTATAGAGTAAAAATAAAAGAATATGTTGTGATAATTTATTATTATTGTCGTTCATAAGTGTTTGATCTAAAAATAAAATATACAATAAAAATTTCTGCGGTTATTGAGTAATATTATTAAAAATTATTTTTAAATTTGTATATGCAAAAAATATTAAATTTCATACCTTGCTAGGTAGGTACTGCATAATAAAGGTTAGTGATTTTGTCATGATCTGTACCTATTTTAGACTTTAGTAGATGATTCAAATATATTTTTCTTCCGGAAGAGGTATTGATCTTATATTGTACTTGTTCAACAATACTTTATAATTTAGTACATGAATATTAATACATGCAGAAACCTTGAAAATACATAAGGACACAACTTTGTATAGGTGCGTCAGTTTATAGGTGTGAATTTGATAGTTTGTTAGATTTTGTTTAAATTAGTCATCAGCATTTTTAAAATTAAATCAAATTTTAACTTATATTATAGACTACTATCTTATCTAGACTAATTCAAAATTATTTATGTAAGGATTAAATATCAATGTGTTCAGTAAAGTAAATTGAAGCAATGCAGTTATTAGTTACAACACGTTAATGATGTGTGTTATCAGTTCTTACTATATTATATGTTCTCGTAAATATTATATATGATATTAAAATAGTATTTGATGTATTAGAACAAATTCGGTTTTTTTTTATATATATAACTATCTTAAAATTAACTAAAGCGTTTAATATTTATGACTGTATAGTGTATATTTTATAATTTATAGTAATTTATTTGTCAAAAGTAAATATTATAATAAAATAGTATAAGCAATTAGAATTTAATAAAATTAGATATTTTTTATATGAAAATCAGAATATAATTAAAAATATTTTTTTCTTTTTTTCTTATTTTTAAGCATTAAAAAATTGTTAGCTTTTATCTGTTTTTATAATAAAGACAACCTGTACATACATAATAAATAGTAACTTAAGTTATGAGGTGATAAAAGTTATATGATGCGAGTAACGCGAGGAGGACATTTTGTAATACTTAATGATTTTACGTTAACATTAATTTTTTTTTAAACTTGAATATGATAAATTAAAAATAAGCAACTATATAATATTCTATAATCAGTTTTTAAAAACAATTTTAAAAGTTAAATGTTATTTTAATATGTAAAATAAATTATTCGTTTGATCATTATTTTATGTATAATAATAATTGTATTATAAACTATATTTTATATTTTTGTTGTTTGATATTAGTTTGACAGTAAAGCTATGAATAATTTAGTATATTGCAAAATGTAAACACTATAATACT
Organism: Aphis gossypii; assembly: GCF_020184175.1. Classification (NCBI taxonomy): domain Eukaryota; kingdom Metazoa; phylum Arthropoda; class Insecta; order Hemiptera; family Aphididae; genus Aphis; species Aphis gossypii. Next base: position 55,468,583 of record NC_065530.1, on the reverse strand, counting down.
AATACGGATAGAATATGTATTACATGTCTACATAATAATGAGAAAGGAGCACAATAGATCCTATAAATTTAGACGCCTTCTATAGTTCTATGTTATTATACTAAAATCGATATTTAAACGAATAATATGACTAGACATTTTTAAGAAAAATGAATACAATTTGTCTAAAATAAAACTGTCTTTAATTTTAATATATATTATGTTAACTTTAAAGTTTAAAATGTTGTTGTTTTAATTTTTATTTAAATGACGAATTTGTTAGTTAAACTATTATATCTACAATATATAAGAGTATGCTAAATATATAAATTGCTACTTCATAACCATATATTTTATAAATAGATTTATTATAATACATAAATATTATTTAAATAAAATATAAACAATAACACGCTAAATTTGATAAAGACCATTTTTGTTGTAAATTATTGATTATGATTGTTGCATTTTTTTTTTATAAAATACATTTTTTAAAGTATTAAATATAATAAAAGTTTTTTATAGTATTATTATTGATTGGGAAGTAAACTCTGGTTTTATAGATAATGTTGCAAAATGTGCTAGAATTGCAAAATTCCTAGGTAGATACTTAGTTATTTATTAAAATCACAAAAATATTTGTAAAATGACTATAATTTTGTTGAACATAGTTAGCATATTATTATTCATTTTATTAAAAGCTGTATAATTAAATAAATAATTATTTTTTAACTTTTAAATTTTCTTTTGTTATACTTATACAGTACACACTATAAATTCTTTTCAAAATCACTTTTAAAGTGCAGTAATAAACACTTAACAAGTTAAATATGGAAACATATTATTATACACTCTTATAGCTCATCAAAAAAAGTATTCACTCAACGAAGAATAGCTTTTAATGTATATTTTTTTAAAACTTGAACCTAACTACATACTTGATTTCTTTTACTTACATAATGTTTATTTAACAAAATATGTACATTGTGTAGTTAAGCTAGATAATTTGATTTTATTTTATCAAACTTAAATTCAAATAAGACATTATGACATTATACATTGTATAGTGTATATATTATATTTAAAATTGTTTTTTTTTTTACTTATATTATAGCATGTCTGATTTATACTTTGTTTAATTGTTATACGTATGTATAATTCATAAGATATTTATACATTCTGTAGTTTGGTATAATTTGTGAGTATAATAAATAATTCAATAATAATTATATGTAGGTATATTGTAGACAGTTATTCTCGAATATTTACTAATTTAAATTGGCGGTGCACTGAAAACTTAATTATCCAAACTCTTTAAATAAGTAAATATTCTTAAGATGACTTATATAATCAGTAATCACTAAAAACGTTATCTACAGTTAAAACCATTTACTGTAATAAATACTGAAAAAGTGAAAATGTGGTTTTTGCTAAAAATTTACTTTGGTATAATATTTTATTAATTATTTTTAATTGATTTAATAGTAGTTAAATAAATGAATACATACAAATTTATAATGAAAAAAACATTAGGTAGTGATATTTTTAATTATGAACTTTGTTAATGACTAATTTTAATTATAATAATATGTTATCAAGATATAGAACGTGTTGTACTTTTGATAAGTAAAAGCCGACAGACGATAAATTATTAATTGTCTGCTATCTGCTCGTGAATAGTATAAACAGTCAACTCAAAATTATTACTAGTTAGTAGTTTGAATAGATAACACGCTAATGTATGTCATTTGGGATAATGACTATAGGTAATGTATGAATTATACACTTGAATAGTAGTTTTTAATGTTTTATTCAATTATAACATGAAAGATCAAAATAATTAATTAAAATGTCGTAAAAAGTTGGTAGATACCTAATTTAAACTAACAATGTTCCATTTTTACTAGATTTAAATTTCTACAGTTGATGGAAGGGGTAAGTATATCAAAGTTAGATTTTCAAATATATAAATACTTATTAGCTAATAATCAGTATTTATTTATATAATGATAAACGTTATTTTTAAATTCGTTTTTAATATTTATATTAAAATAAGCTATGCATGATTAAAAATATAAAAAGTAAAAAACTATTTTAAACTATAACTTACTTATAACCATGAAGATATTAAAAAACAATCAAGAAAAAATCACAAGAAACATTTTTTGTTATTAAATGTATTACTTTTAAATAGGTAACAATAGGTAACAATATTACCTTTAGCCCATTTTTGTTCCTTGTGGAATTTCAGAACACGATTTATGATATTGTTTTTGAGTGATGGGTGGTAAAAATTAAAAATTAAATACCTATACTCGTAGTACATAAAATATTAAAATATTTCAGATTATGACTACCGATGGCTTGATTTAAGATACTATTTTTACTCCTTATTTGAAATTCCTGAGCACGTCCCTGGTACGAAAAATTAATTTATTATGGAACGTGTAGTAGGTACATACCTACTACGCTATACTAGCAGTACCTACTACTTGTCATATTTATATTGTTGAAATACGACGCACAAACGTAGTCAATGAAAACGATATTAGTGTAATGTTCTCATAAGTTAAAAATAAAAATAATACTATCTAACTAATTTTGTGATAGATGGAATCCAGTATTATTATATTTGGCTTAATGTATTAGTATTTAATGATTTTATTATTTATACATTTTGTTTTATTATCTGTCATGTAATTAAGTTATGAATCCAATAGTGAAAAACCAATAACTACAAACTTCGATTTAACTTTATAATTTAATATAGGCAATATAGTGATGTACAGATGTACTTTGGTTTTAGAGAAACGAAAGAACACAGAATGGTCCAAAAGTATCATTGAGTTTAACCGATTATATACAGGATGATTCACAAAGCGTGTTCCCATCTATTTTTCATTTAATAATGAATTTATTCAAATTCTGATTTTTGGAATTTCTAAATATACTTAGAGTAATCTAACTTAGGGTTAATGTGTTCAAATTTTTGAATTTCTCTGTAATACTTAAGAATTTTCATATGCAAATACAATAAACTTTTATTTTTTAAATGAGAACTCCCTTAATTTTTATTGTGTGGATAATTTTTTTCTCCAAAATCTAGTGTATTTTATTTAAAGTACAAACGAATACTGAATAGTATTAAAATTATTAAAATATTTATAATGGGGATATTAGTCCTTTAAAATTGTTTTACAAAAATATAAAATAGCTGTAATATTGAATATAGTTCTAAATATTGTTACCTATGTATATAATTACATAAATTACTAAAAAAAATATATTATCATACCTAGCCCCTATATTTTCCAAACCTATTATTATGGACCTAATATTCATAGTAGGTATACAAAATTAAAGAACTCAAAAACCATTCGTTTGTATTGATATATCAATATTTTCCACGAATAAATATTCCCTAAATAATTTATTATATAATAAGAATGTCATCATTTGATAAATAGAAGTTTGTATCTCCACAGGACATATGGCCTTTATTAAATAGGTATATAAACTAACCATTCCAAAAATCAGATAGTGAATAACTGAGTTGTTGAAGAAAAAAGGGGTGAGAATGCTTGGTGTATCACTCTGTATAAATATATTATATACATATATTCCTACTCTGTAATCTCCAATATAATAGAAATAATGAGTACCTACCTAATACCATGGATTTATAATATAATACCCACGAATTATGATGTATTTTGTTGACCCTAGTGTTTGAATGATCGGTGATGAATAACGGTAAATATTATCTACTCACTGTTTGAATACATATATTTTTTATTTCATAAAAAGATTTTTTTCAACTTTTATTATAGTCTATATTGGATAGTTGTAATAGCTAAAAATTATGAAAGATAAAATAGATATAGACACTATGAATTATTAATTACTATTCATCATCAATATTATATACATAACTAGCTGACCGAGAAGAAAAATAAAATAATCTATAAAATAAAACTAAAAATGATCATTCATTATGTACATAAATCTAGTCCATGAAATAGTCAATTGATTTGTAATTTATTCATTTATCATTTACTAATTTTATTTAACTTTATTAATTCTATTTTCATTTATTTTACCCCACTTTATTAATTTATGATAATACTTATACTTATGTAATGATGTGGTTGTTTGACACGAATAAATAAATAACAAATGAATAAAATAAAAATCTAATGATATTTAAAAAGCAGCGCATTATACATAGTTTTATTTCGAGTCTTTAGCAATATCTTAGCTGCTATGTTTAGTATTGATATCATTAATATAATTATGTGTGCATTGCACATAATTGTGATTCAAAAATATTATTTTGAAACGATTTTGTTACCTATAGTTAATGACTTATCACTATTTATCACTATTGTTTTTACATAGGTATTCTATGTTATCATGTTAAAACTGTTAATAGATAATATTACAAATTATAATGCATAAATGTTAAAGTTTGTTTTATCAGAACTAAGTTGTGTACTCGTGTATGTAAGTTTTTGGTCATGTGGTGGAAGAATATCTGATTATTAAATAAATAACAAGTCAAAGAATACTAAGCAGATAATACAAGTAAAGGTTAGATAAGTAGGGAGTAAATAGCAGTAAATAGTATTAGATAGTAAATGTTTAATATATAATATCACAGATCATAACCATTTTAAAATATGTATCATGAAATTATTATTAGGTATTATTATATTACTTATATAATATATGGTACTAGGTATATTATGTTAATACAATATAGTAATAATTGATCAATAATAAATAGGTAAAATTGTACGAACTACTTTTATCTCATTGTGTATGAAATTAATATTAGCTTTGAGAACTTATATCGACAATAATTTCATAAGATTATATAAATATAGGTATCATTCGTTAAAATTAAAGTAATTCATATCAAATAATTAAATAATTTTTCAACTGAGTAAAAAAAAAAAATATAAAAAAAAACTAGAATAATTTTAAAAATTTATATTAAAATTAAATAAGTAAGTACCTACAATAATTTAATTTTTGTCATACAATCGATGTTTTATATATCTTGAAAAATAATAAATCTAATTTAATTTAAGGTTTAGCTTGATCAACGTATATTAATAATACGATACAATGAACATTGCTTATTGGCAGTCAAGCGGTAATTTATATTAATTGATACAAACAGACCGAACCAAGACGAAAAATAAGACATCGCACGGGCCACCCAGCATTATCGGTGAATGGTGATCATATTTTGTACAATTTGACACATTGATGAAGTGACGCCAGGTAATGTATAAGATAATTAGTAAATTATATACATTAGGTACCTACACATTTTAGTTATTTCATAAATTAGGTACCTAAATATTTCGTATACTATCTGATTCAACACTTTAACTGTAACATATACATACCATGTACATTATATATTATAAATATTAAGTACATATTTATAATGTGTAATAATGTAACAGTTTTAAATAATTAAATTCTCGATTTTAATATATTTTGAGATAATTTTTTTTTTTTTATGAAGCTTAGATGTTTATGATTGCTATTAATGTTTAACGTAGTGCCTGTTAGTTAAATTTTAAAATTATTATTTTTGTAGGCGGAGGGATTATACTTGGAGAAATGCTAGTTATAAATAATATTAGACTATTAAAAGCATGTTAGGTAGGTAGTTAATAAAATAAATTAAAATTCCAAATGGATGAATAAAATACTGTAATAGTGTCTATTCCAATTTTATCACATTTATTAACGATAATCGTTGTTCATTATTCATTAGATATGTGCATTTTTGTTGCATTCTATGAGCAAGCGTAAATATTAATAACTGTAACTTGAGGCATCATAGGGTAATGTCAGTTAAACATTAAAATATTTAAAAGCACGTTGTGTACTTATGTCTTAATACGGTATAATATTATATTCTCATTTCATATAGAGTTTTAAATTGTTTGCTACTTTGTGCACGTGCTATGAGCCAAATTTTCCTTCATAAATATTTTACAATTACGTTGACACAAGAATAATCATATGCGACATGAGCCTATATAGGCTCTATAGTACCTCTGTCCTCTTGATGCTTTTTAATTTACATTTTCATAAAATGCTGTACTATATTTTGTTAATTGTTCATTGACTTAATAATATAATTAACTAATTACATAATATTGTCATATCGAAATTAGCTGATTATCTCGATTGACTTTCAAATATTAAATTATTATAATAATTATACCTAGAAATAGCTATTTTATAATTAATAATTATAAGATATTTTAAGTCAAGTAGTTATTTTTAAGCTTGAGAACTAAAGAGTTCTTAATCATTATTAAGTACCGTAATACATATTAGATTTATTTTTAATACCTATAATTGGAAATTAAAAAAAAAATGATTTAGTGTCAACCATGGTAGATACATTATAAATTAACAAATTTCTGAATAAGGTTAAAAAAATCGAAATTTGATAAAATATTTTAATTTATCTTATTAAGGAAAAAAATCAGAATTATTTAAAAAATTTGTCAATATGTATCAAATAAGGTCATAAGGACTTATTATTTTTTGATTTTATTGTTTTTCCTAAGATAAAGAGAAATACACTCTAAGACTATTTTATTCATTACGTTAGCGTGTTTAAAAAAACTGGATATCTACACTATTTTGTACTTAAAATATACTGAACGTATTTAATAAAATAATTGAAATATTTTCTGTTAGGTTTACTTATTTTAACATTTTCTTGCATTCTTGTTTCCTCAAATAGAGAATAACTATTCGTTATTCGAAATGCATGTAAGCGTTTTAATTTAAAGCCTTAAAAATAAATTTGGTAGGTATCTGGTATATTATGACTTTTTGAGCGATCGAGTTTTAATTTTATATGAATTATTTTTATTTTATAGCGTATAAAAAGTTTTGGTTTATAACTTTCGAGACACTTAGAAAAATAATTTTGTTCTTGTGGCTAAAATTTATAATTTTAAATCGATGGCAGGTACTGATTTATATTGAACGAACATCCACTTACCACTATTCATGTCTTTCCTGTCAAGTTCAACTCACGTTATTCGCAGTTTATCTTCATGTAAAGCCTATATTAATGTTATACTTTCAAAGTTGAATTGTATACGATATCTATAGATTCCCCTCTAGAAGGACCAAACTCGAAACTATTTTATATATATTGTACAAAAGAAAAACACCCATCGCGTCGCCTACCTCTCACACTTTCCGTTTGACTACTCAGGATAGTCAGCGAGCCGGGTATGTTTAGTCCTATATAGAACATATATAAGCTATACACTTGCGTCCGTCTGCTATCCATTACTAGTATCGTTTTCCCTCGGCCTTTACACACAACAACAACAACGGAATTTATTTGAAACATTTTTATTATTTTTTTTCCCTAGGGTTAGATTTTGACGTCACGGATACCATATTGTCTCGGAGAATAATGCACTATAGTCTTACTCCGCACACATTCGCACACCTATAATAATGCACACACACGAACAAAAGTCCGATACACAATTATACGCAAGATGCACCGGTGTAGTAGTAGTAGCTAGTGAAGGGCAGAGGCGGCGACGACAGGGCGGCAAACGGTTTACTCCTGGCAAAACCTCTTGTCAGATTCAGGATCGATCCTCCTCCCCACCTTGGACGCCCTCTGGTCGTCATGACCCAAAGTAACCGTCGCCGCCGCCACCGGGGGACGCGTTCATACGTCACCGTCGTCTCCTGTTTTTTCGGCCGATTCATGTGCCGCCTGGCTACCGTGTGATCTGGCCGCGTGTTCATTCGCCGCCGCCGGTCCGGTCACGATCGTCTCTCCCCGGATGCGAATTGTTTTTCGTCTACATAGAGTGCCACCAAGTATGTATTTATTTAGCATTAAGTACCTCATTTTTTTTTTTGAATTGTTGAACTTTTAAGTAATTATCATTTTAATACGTGTTCACGTAAAATACACGTGTTTATAATATTATAGTGTTAAATTGTTAGTCATTAATATGTATTTTTAATAATAAAATTACTATGACATGTTAAACACGTGTTCGTAGAAAATATTTTGAAACTGGAGCTTAATGGCTCTGTAAGTTTAACAATAAATACTAATTAAGATTATATTTCGTATAATGATGAATGTTTCAACTATAAATATTTATTTATTATTTAAAAAAAAATATAGTACATAGGTACAAGCAATAATAAAAGTAAATTGATTAATTCGCTTGTATTAAGAACTTTTAAAAAAAAAAATTGTCTATTATGTATGAACGTTTTTTTTTTGTTAATTATTTATTTTTAATATGTATTTAATTAATAATGATTATTGCTTACACATTAATATTTAATGGTAAATAGTTACACATTGTAATGAAATATATACCGGCAACTCAAATGATAAATATTAATTACCATGAATTCTATGCAGTTTAAATAGATAATTGCATGTAGGTACCTATATTTACCTATATTTAATAAATGTTTTAATAATATCGTAATAAATTATTTTAAAATTTGTACGTGAAATTAAAAGTGCAATTTTATCATATTATGCATATGGAAGTTTTATTATAGAAGTTTGTTTACAATTTTTGTCTTATAAAAATAAAATGTTATGTAAAGTTTATTTATGAGTTGCATAGTATGAGGTACCTAAAAGGTTATTTTTTAAAAGCATTTTGATCGAGAACTGAGAAAATTGATAGAAACAACTATCTTTTATTGAAATTTGACATCTATCATGGTAGAGTGCTGTTTTGAGTTTAAATTTCATCCGTGCTCATTGGCATGATGAACTTGAAATTTTTCAGTGGCAAGTCTAATATTCCACCCACTCTACAACATCTATAACACGATAAAGACTTTCATTGTCATCTTTTTATAACGGTTCTTATATTTTGTCATGGTAATTTTTAAAATATTACTTAATACTAAATATTACCAATTGACCATTATTCACCCACTCAAAACCCATTAAAAATCTCTGTGGCGACCTTTCGACTACCCCTTCACCATGCCATTCATTATTGTCTAAAATATTTACAAGGTCTAGATACATTGTGTCGAAACTGTTAAGATTAGTATTATTAGTGTTTTGGCATGTAAATGCATTATCAGACCAATACGATATCTAGACATATTTAAAATTTCTGATTTACAAAATCCTTTGAGTTCAAAAACATTAGTCTGAAAATAAAATAAAATTAACTTGAAAATATCTAATTGTGGTATTAGAACAAATAATTTTATTTAAAGTGTTGTTATAATTTGTATATACTATATATTTTTAAAGTTTAACAGAAAACTACATATTTGATTAAATACGTAAATAACTTATAATACAATCTTATAATTGTATATTTACCTACTATATTGAAGTACCTATAAAAGTAAAACAACTATTTTTTTGTTTTTAAATACACCTTCTATGCTCGGTAAATTAATTTATGAAATTATTAATGGCCTATTATACATCTATACAATTTATTGTTTATTTAAAGTTTAAAAATAAGTTAAGTTTAATTGGTTATTACCGGTGTTGCAACGACTATAATATTAAAACATAGATTTTTTATTTTCAAACGATATCACTAAAATCATTCAGGTTCTATAGTACTTATATTTTATTTGAAATAAAAAATAATTATGATATAAATAACCAAATTGTTTATATATATATTATAATACTATTGACTATATTTCCATGTAAAAATTATTATTATTTATTTTATAAAAAGTTTTGTATTTACAATCTATATTAATAAATATACAATAAATAAATTTGATCACGGAGAATGAAAAAAAAAATATATAAAATCTTGAACTCAGACTTGACTATGTTATTACCACTTTTTTATACATTGCTGAGTAAATCACTGGATATTTCCTCTAATCGCGTTCCTCTTGTAAAAATTATTAAAATAAAAGATTTAACTATATAGTACCTACTTTGTGTTGGAAACGTATAAATGCTAAGGATATTTAAAATTAACTTATTTTTTATATTCTTTAATGTATTTATATAATCTTAAATTAAAAATTCAGCTAATCCTTCATCTCAATAATATAATAAATCTAATAATATTTTTGATTAGAAATAAAAACATGTTTTTATTTTTGTTCTGTCTGAAGATACTTTTTATAGCAGGAAAAATATCTAAAGTAAGTTTTTTTTTATAGCAAATTGGATCTAGTTTGTACTTTAGATGTCAAAAGAATAAATGTCGAAATACTTTACAACATAATTAGGGAGAGTAGTGGGAAATATACGTGTATAACAATACAATAATATTATTAAATTACAATAACAATAAATATTATTAAAATGTATGTAATAAAAAAACACAGATATGTTCCAAAATTAAAATGTTAGAGAAACTTAAAAGTTTAATCAGCTTCAAATTAATTATAACACTTGGAAACTCTTGTACTTTACTCGTAGCAAAATTACTCTTAACCGAAGTTTTCTGACCGTATTTGGGTCATTAAACAAACACCATTTGGTTGTTATGTCTGTTGAAAAGAAATATTGGACATGTGGTAAATGGATTTTGTATGTCTAATAATTAAAAACACTTATTAATTAAGCTACATAGAAATAAATAAATGTTGTCATTTGTTGAAAATTTAGATTTATAATGAAACATTGTGATACATTGGTTTAAATGGTTTTTATATATTATATAATATCATATATACAACTATACAAGCCTCAATTGTCCTAAATATTTAAAACAAATTAATTATATAAACATTTTAATACTTTTATTTCACATTCATTATTATAAAGAATAATAATTAAGTAATTTGTTTTTATTTATTACAAATACATAATGGTAAAAAATAATATATATTCTTATTGTCTATCAGGTTTTTATTGTTCAAGCTGTGAATAGTTAAATTAATTTGTAAGACAATTTAATATAGTTTCAAAAAGAAAAAAAGCGTTAGTAGGTACTTATAGAGAATTCAAGAGTTATTACGTACTGTGTACGCCTATATACTTATCTCAAATGAACACCAGTTAATGATAATGGCTCATTTTATTATTTAAGCATACTAATCATTGAATTAAAATACAATAAGGTTTAACATAATCAAAATTTATCTAGATTTTGTAAAAAATAATGTTTTATTAAATTTTATTATTAATTTGTGGTGATCTTTAATTTTAACAGACATTTTTTGGAAATTAAAAAAATCTTATTAATACAACCTTTTGATTAAATTCCCAATCTATAATAGAGGTACTACACTTGTATAGGTCTTACCCAAGAAAGTATTAACTGAAAACACCATCTTAAGAATTGTTCCCATTGTCTAAAATAATAAGTGGAATTCGAAACATAATTAAATAATTTAATCTAACTTTTTTCTTTATACATTTATTTTTATACTTTTCTGATAATAAAATATTTTATTATATTTTGTTAAAGTAAATTAGTTGATATTTAATTGTATTTTTATTACAATGGATTTTTAGTACATCGCTCAGCATATTCTAGGTGGTTAAAAGGATATAGGATATTACTATAATAGTACGGTTTACCGACCGGAATTTAGTAGGTACTATATTGCAAAACCGAACCCTATTAACCAGTCCAGTGCGTTACTGCAGGTATTATAGTTCTATAAATAAACTAGAATACGGTCATTTTTATTAATTTATACATAATACATATTTTAAATTATTTAAAAATATTAGGGCAAATAAGTAACATTTTAGTGAATTGAATAACTATTAGTATAAAAATGTTTGGAATAAATTATTTTAAAAAATATAAAATTTATATTTTTTGTTACCGAGTATCATCAAAATCACTAGGTATATATTTTTATTAGGTGTTTAATATTTTTGTAATACATTTGATATTCTGAAAAATAATTTAAAAAAACGTATTGGCGTACAAATAATTGTTGTATTAAGTTTTCAGTGTGTTCGTGGTTTTAAGCTAAATGTGGAAATCTTATTACACATTTTAATGAATCCATGGTTGTATAAAACTCAATTGTTTTTTAAAACTGTCGGAATGGATGATAATTTATCAGTGTAATGATATTTTGTGTACAAATATTGTTACATTTACATACACTCAATTTTTTTTCATGTAGCTGAATTATTATAATATTTATAAAATTATTATTATATTTTATAGTTTTACATTCGATTATTTTATATTTAGATTAGTATAAAGATCATTAAACATGAATTTAAATTAGATTAGTTAAAATGACATATGTGTATAGCTAAAGTGTTTGTGGAATTGAATTTTTGAATAATTGTAAATTTTAGTGTTGGGTATGTTTTTAAATATTCATTTTATATCCCTAAATTTGTTGCTGACAGATAATTTATTATAATTTATGAAAGTATTATATCATGTGTTATATTTACAAATGTTGCTATAGCCCTTGTTTTATGAAAACATAAGTTATTCATTTTTAACACAAAACTTTATAATTTTCCGAAACATTACTTACATCAGATATTCTATTCAATATTAAACCGTACCCATGAATCTAAATAATAGATCTAAAATAAAATATCATTTATTTATTTAAAGTTTTAAAATAGAAATGCTTAAAAATTTTATCAAAAACTTTTCAAAGGTTGATAATTTTTCAATTGAAAAATATTAAAATTGGTATTTACAGTATTTTTTTATATGTGTTTGAACTTAGAATTTTAATAAAATTCTTAATAATCTAAAAAATATATAAATAATTTTGTAGTTAGAAATCCATAAAAACTTTTCTTTATATATTTAAGTTTTGAAAATTAATACAAGATTCCTCAAAAGTACTTCATACTGAAACTATAAAATCTAATAAATGTATAAAGACAATTATTTATTAAGTTCAAATTTGGACGAAATAACTTATTTAAAGATAAATAACGACGTTAATTATTTTGTTATAATTCAAAAACACTATTCGAGGAAACTTAAATTTTTATGTATTTTATATTGTTATGAATTTTACAATACGTTATGACATTTTGAGTTATTAAGTGAATATAATATGGTATTAACATATAATTGTATTATAATAATAATATACATATTATTAATGTATTAAATGTAATATTTTTGGAAAAAAAATTATATCAACCTGTTATAATACTAAAAGTAAAATAGATGACTTAAATAGCTATGTAAAAAAATATAAGAAATATATTTAGTAATATAGGTTGATAGTTAGTCTCCGTTCAGAATCGTTTTCTGTATACAGTGATAGATCACTTGAATCATTTCACTTGAATATCATTTTTTTTTTAATTATTATTATTTTTAATTCATATTTGATATTTTTGAGAATTATTACATACATTCTTATAGAGATTTATGTTATGATATTTGCCTACATAAATAATTTTGAATTTAATTTTTAAGTTATAAAGTTAGGATTGAGAAATATGTATATTATGAAGTGTATTCTAATACTATCTCATATTCGCAAAAAATAACCAGTATTTACCCTCCCCAAACATTTTAGGTGTACTTACTATACTTGCATACTTTTATATAGACAAATAACATTATTGGATTATGTTCAATGATTAAGTATTATTTATAAACGATCTTCTGTATTATTATATACATTTGAGTTAGTGTAAAATATCTTCAATTGTAATTTTATATGTTATTCTGTATAATCTATAACTATGACTATCTACATTCACGAATTAATTATTTTCATGAGAAAAAATTGTAAATGTGTATTCAATTAATTAATAACTAATTATTCAAGTCGTAAACTTGTTAAAATATGAACTGAGCTTAGTAGTGCTACAAAGTTTGACTTGAGTACACATGTATGGTCACTATAGAATTATACCGTGGTTGTTGAAGTTTCATCTTCACCAATATAATAGTCAGTAATGGATATACATGTTTAGTAATTAGTAATATCCAACGGGTTCTGATTTACTAGTTGTATATATAATTCAATAATGACCTCTAGACTATGGAAAATGCTTCTAATGTATTTCATAATAATTATAAATTCTGTTTACGATGAATTAAAACAAATTTGTAACCTGAAAGATGTTGATATTCTTATTTCCGTCAAGAATTGTTAATGTTCTGTTAGTGACGCATTTATTATTAATATGAATAATAAATAGATATTTCATTTTAAAACTTTAATGCTGCATAAATTATTTACAATAACAACACTGTATATAAAAAGTTGTTTATATGTGTGTATAACGTAGACTTAAATTCATTATGTACAATAGGTATCTAATATCATTGAGTATATCAATGCTAATATTTATGTTTTATATTCTATGTACATTTATATAGCGTGCACACTGACTACTGTTACAGCTGTTATTAATATATTGTTATTAAAACAATATTATAGAATAATTGTGTACAGTCTAGAAATTCTACAAGTAGAATGATTAATTAATATGGAATATTTTTCAGTTCTCGACACTTATTTTTTAATATTTTAGTATACCTGTAACGTATTTTATGCGATAACTGCAATAATATTAGGTATTTCTGTTACGATTTTTCATTTGATTAAACTTTTGGATTTTTATAGTTTTATTATTAGTGTAGGAGTTTTGAATTTCCACTTTTAATCAGATTACTGAAATTGATGTTTAGAAAATAATATAATCGCTGAAGTTTGAATACTATGATCTCATATAAATTTACTTGTAAATAATAATACGATAATATTAATAACACTATAGAATACAATATTATTATAGAACTATTTTTGTAAACTGGTAGTAATAATATGGTTTAATTTTATATCTATAATGTACAAAATACACTATAGGAATCTTGTAGTTTTTTAAATAAATTGTCTTAATTTAATAAATATTTTTGATGTTTCAAGAATAACTAAAATATTTAGAATAAAAAATAATCATGATAATATTTTTTTTTCATTAAAAAATCAAAATTCATAATTATGTTAATTTATTATATTGTTTGGTTGATTTATATAACCAGACTAATACCAATAATATTATTTATTTTTATTATATTTAAATTAATAAGTAATTTGTGTAATGAATCTTCAATGATTCACGGTTATTATGATATAATTATAAAACTATATAGTAATAATAATAATGATAAATGAATAAAATTCAGTTAAATTTTAATTTTTAGGTATATATTTACAATTAACTTTATAGCTATGTAGAGTAAATACATATTTTCTAATCAATAAATCAAATGGCGTTCAGGGGCTAAAATTCCCTTGATTAAATGGGAAACAGTTTTTGAGAAGTTTTCCAAATATCTTGGATCGTTCGTCTTGGAATCCCCACAGACGTCTTTAATTTTGAGATCTGAACCTTTGTTATGAACACTTTAATCATTCACTCTAGAGATCGGGTTAAAATAAATTAAAAAATTATAATTAAATTTGTGATGCATTATCTTTTAATGTATCTGTATGATATCTGGAAACCATATCGTTTATTTAATTTTTGATTCAACTGTCTGATAGTATATACAAATATAATAATTATACGTAAACATTGAGGTCTTATTTAACTTACATATACAAAGTGTTCAAAATGATTTGTTTACTAAATAATTTAATTTCTAAACTATTGTTGCTTGTATAGCTAATATAATTTAATTTAAGGTTTATTTAATGTAATCATAGGATAATAAATTAATATTTAAAATAATAAAATAAAAATTAGTTAAATAATATTTTGATGATAAAACTATCTTAAATATCACCTTTTAATTGAACAACTATTCTATTATTCAATTTTTTTATTTGATATGTTTTTATAATTAGAAATCATTCAAACGTATAATTTATAAAGAAATATATAACTTTGATATTACAAATTTAAAAATGAAAACTACATACAATTTAAGTCAATTTGTATTGAATTTTATTTTTTTTTTTAAATGTAATATTTTTGACTCAGTAGTAAATGTTAATATGATTATTAGAATGATTTTTTTCACGAAAAGGTAGTAAGTAATAAAATATGAAAGAAGTTTTTTTCATGTATAGACGTCTAAAAACCACTTTTTGTGAAGGTGCATTTGAGAATTATTTGTGATTTTTTTAAATAATAATTGATTTTTATAGTTCAACAATATTTCAAAGTATTACCTATCTAATTAAATCTGTGCAATCAATATTTTAACTTCGTTAATACTTTTGTTAATCCAATATGTGTTTTTTGAAAAAAAAATTAACTTTATTTTAGCTCTGCTTTGTCATTAGTGTAATATATATTATATTTATATTATTTTAATTACATATTTATGTTAAAATAATATATGTGAATAAAAATAAAAATTAAAGAACTACCTAACTGAATATTGTAAACAAAATTACGTACTTATGTAATGATGAATATTATTATTAGTTATAAACTTATAATATGTTATAATACAAACATAAATAAATGCAATGAATTTAGATTTGTTTAATACAAATAAACCTAAATAATAGTAAACAAAACATTTTGTAATTTCGTTTGTAAAACTTTTATCTTTGATAGACTTGAGTGCATTTACTCAATACTTAAATTGCTTCAAATATTACTTTCTTACATTTTTAATTATTTAATACTTAACTTTTCCTATAGTATATACATAAATAAATAAATATATTGGAGTAAAATATGGTGAAAATAAATGTGTACAAATGCATGTCTTAAATTATAGCTCTTTTTAAATAATTTTTTTGAATTATTTAATATACATAATATATAAGTATAAATTTTATTGATTGTTTTCTGACCACTAAAGTTTTTCAAATAATTTTGATTATAATCAATATTCAATTTAGTATTGAGTATTTGAATGTGTAATATCTAATTAAAATTAATTGATCGATAAAATAGTATCTCCCGTTGCCTAAAAATAAATGAATTCAAAATTTACTTTAGACTTTTTATAAATTATAGATCCTTTTTTATAGACATTGGCCATTGGGCATTGAAAATTCGTATGTCTTTATTCACTTTTAGCGATGAATAGTTGCAGTTGTTATTATAGAAATTTATGTAATGAATTATGATTATTCATCGTATTGTAAAACCTGTAAAACTTTAGTATTTATATCATTTAAAATGTGGGATGCTCGTTACTTTCATAATTATAAAAATATAACTTCATAATACAGTTATTTGATATATTTTTCCAAAAAAATAAAGTTTTGGTCAGGAGATGGTTCTAGGACTACATTTTTGTATGGGCAACAGTAAATGTACAATCAAGTTTTAACTGCGAAACAAATTTAGTTTAGCACCTCCTCGAAATTTTTATATTTTTTTTTTTTGGAAACCCAAATATTTTAATGTTTTAAAAATGATGGTGCAAAAAGTTTTTTTTTGGAAATCATTAGTTTTAAAGTTATACCCACCATAAATTTACGATTTTCGGTGTCTAACGCATGCGCAAAACGCATAGGTAGTGGCGGTATAATATTATAAAATACAGGTTAAATAATAATATAATACGTAATATAACGTGTTGTTGTAATAGCACTCGTACTTACACATATCTGTTAAACCGGCGATTTAATGAAAATATATTCTACTTAGAATTTATTTTAAGTTTTAATTTTTATACACAACACCTAGTATAAAATAAATGTAACCATAATATTTTGGTTTTTTTTTGGAAACCTATGTATTTTAATGTTTTAAAACTTATGGTGCTAAAAGCTTTTTCCGGAAATCATTAGTTTATGATCCAAGATAATCCAAAAAAAAAAAATATTGCTTATTTTCAAATACATTTTCAAAGGAGATTAAAAACCAGCGTTATTCAAAAAGAAAATATCTCTCGATTTGGTATGCAACACTACCTAAGGTAGGCCACAGTGCCCATAATTTTATTAACAACGGCCAAAAATTTAGCCAATTACTCGATAACGACGTAGGTAATATTGTAAATATTACACCGCCACTATGCGTTTTGCATATGCGCAAGACACCGAAAATCGTGAACTTATCGTGGCTTTAACTTTAAAACTAATGATTTTCGAAAAAAATTTTTCACATCATAATTTTTAAAACGTTAAAATACATAGGTTTCCAAAAAAAAAAAATATCGAAATTTTGAGGGGGTGCTAAACTAGAACCGCCACTGGTTTTGATAGTTTATAGCTACAAAATTACTGATGTCTGAAAATTTATTACATGTTAAAATTTATTGATATTTATTTAAAAATAAACAAAAAAATAAAAAACACATTTTTTTACAACCAATATTGTTTTATTTATAATTTTAAATTAGATATGCCCAATATTTATATAATGTGACTTACAGTTGATAAATAGCCCATTCTTAGATCTTTAGTGGTTGAAATAGTTGTTTTCGTATTTTAGTTTTGTTTAGTATAATGATTTTCATGAAATATATAAGTATAACTTTTTGTATTGTGTGCTGTTGTTTAACTAGAAAATCTGAATAATATAACTATATGATTATAATGTATTAACTAGTTAGAATTCATTAAGTTATAAACTATTCAGTTTCACATAAAATTATTCAGTTTATACATACAAATGTAAGTAGAATCGTATTTAAATTTTATAAAATGTTTAAAGAAAAATTTAAATTGAAAGCGGACATTATAATGATTGAATATAACATATTGAGCGGAGCGATTACTAGTATTCTTTTTAAATTATTGTTTTTTTTTTTAGTTTATTTGTGACATGATGAATAAATTAAATTTACATTGATATGTGTGTTTTCTTATATCTTTCTTTATTTTTTGGGACCGTAAAATATTTCAACATTAAATTGTAGGAATAGTTTGTGGAAAAAAAAGGATCTAGTTGATACGTAGGGCAAAAGAAAAAGAATAGGACATATTGTTAGTTTTGTTAAGTTAATTTTCGACAAAAATTATTTTTTTATTTTATTATAATTAAAAAAACGTGGACATTTTTACTAAATGTTAATACTATTATATTCTATATATGGTAAATTTTTTTACCATTTTTGAAATATTTGTAAACATTTTTAGCTTTTTATTATTGTCAATAAAAATTTAATACAAGGTTTCTCATAATTGCTGTTCATAGAATTAAAAATATTGAGCTTTGGAATTAGAATTTTATCCCATTTCGTCAAAATTTTGAATATTAACAAAATATTTTATAGTTAAATATACATAAAGTTTTTAATATTTATACACAAGATTTGAAAATTTAAACCAATGTACTAAAAAAAAAGTTTTCACCATAAAGTAAAATTAATCTTTTATGAGTTTTTAAAGTTCAAATCTTTACAAATTGCATATTCACCTTTAAAATACTAACTATTTATCCTCAAACAATTCTCATTATTTAGTTGAAATTTTAAAACGAATTATTAAGGATCCTTAACATTTTATATTACTTATAAGTATTTCGTATTGGAACCAAAAAATCTAAAAATAAATAAATAAATTTATTTTTATAGTAATTTAAAGTTCAAACTTGGACAAAATTTAATGATGAATACCTATGTTTATTATTTTATTATAATTCAAAAACATTATTAGTAAAGATTTGAAAATTTTACGTATATAATAAATAAATTTTAATGTATGTAGGTAATGACATTTTAAAAATATGAAGTATTATTTTAAGTCATTATCTATTTATATTTTTTTATAGTAAGGGTGGTATAATTCAAAAGTTAATAACAATAATAAAAATATAATATATATTATTATTATTATTATTATTATTAATATAGTTTTATAAAAACTAAATATCAATAATATAATAAATGCAATGGTTTTGGAAAATAAATAAATAATTCTACCGTAATGTGATTCATAAAATAAATTATTTTAATAGCAATATTATTAAATCTATTATGATATTGGCTGACACTGTTGACAGGCCGTCTCCGCTCAGAATCGTTTTTCGTAAACAATGATATTATAATATCGTTGAATTCAAATTAAACATATCAATTACAGTGACCCACTCAATACCTAAAACTGTACAATAGAGTGGTACCCATTTCTCGTATTTTATAATATGATTTTAATTTTTAAGTTATTTATAAATTCGGTAATAAATATATTCTATTGCATTTATATAATATAATAAGATCATTATATAAATTCAGCTATTATATGTACCTAGAATAAGGGTAACTTAAAATATACTAGCTGTCACCCACGTGCTCCGCCTCCGTAGATAGTTGTTTGCAAATTGACAATTGTGGGTCTTTTTTAAATCCTGTCTAGTCGTCTTATAGTTATTTCCATCATAAAATGCTATTAAGTGTACATACACTGTACCTTCGCAAAATAATAATAATTTAAGGTGTTTATAAATTCTCATAAATATATTTATAGATAATCAAAGCAATTTTTTTCTCACATTAATATCATAATTTTCACACCCAGGAAATATATTATTTAATAATATTATAACGTCATTAAATGAATAACAATAATAATGATTATTAAACAACAACATTGCCACACTGGGCATGGGATTTTGTAGATTTTCGCATCATACAGCCAATCAGCGCGCTACTCAGTTACTGTGTTACTTTTCTATTGGTTATTATTATTATTACTCGAGTATCAAGATTAAGTACGTCAGTCGTAGTTAGAACGCAGTGATCTATACTTCAAATCCCGCAGGACTGTTCAAAGCATCAAGTAATTGTCACATCCCATAAACGTCGACAATAATAATTGTTCATCGTCGATTCTATACACACATTCTTAGGCGGGTCGTAGGCGATTGCTTAACTATAGGCTTTTAATAATTATTTTAATTTATACTATAAATTGAAGTCCTGGTTTTTTGTCGCGCATAAAAATCCACACCGTTCAATATATCGTTACCAAATTTTTACTGTTATACCTGACAGAATGCTGAAGGCTTTAGTACCACTTTTATTAGGGAACATGTCTAATATTTTGACAATTTCAGATTTGTACAGAAATGTGTTATTTGTATCTAAACACACTATTTGGTGTGAAAATAAAACATATTTACGTGTTCCTATAGTATGTGTATCTTTATTTCAGTTATTTCGAAAAAGGAACATAATAAGTTATATAAAATAAGTTTTTTGTCTCTCCTATAAAATTTTAATTTCGACGTATATGTATTATATATCATAATATGTTAAAACAAAAGTGGTACTAAAACCTTTAACATGCTGTCAGGTATAACAGTAAAAAATTTGGTGACGATACATCAAACGGTGTGGATTTGTATGCGGGACAAAAAATCAGGACTTGCTTTTACAGTATAGATTAATTGTATTTTAATAGCAGTATAAATAAATATAGATTTTCACAAAAATTAATATTCATTACTTACACAGAAATTGTGTTTTGACTCGTTACCTAAATTTCTTTTTTACAATCTATTGGTTTTATCTTTTTTTTGAATAACACTGATCTGAGAAGTTAAAATTCTTTTCAACTTCCATTTAATATAATTTTCATGAAGTTCTATTATAGCCTTATAGGTTATACTGTTTGGAATTTTAATGCAAAGTTGATTATAACGTTCTGAATATTTTTAGTAAATATAGAAAATATTTATTCATATTTTTAATTTTTATTTTAACTACTGGCTTTTAAAAATGTTAAATATTATGTGAGAAATATTTATTCTATTATTCTATTATATATATATATTTAATATAATTATTATCATTTATTATGAAATTTTAAATAATTTTATAACATTGGATTATGCTAATGTACTACAATATTGAAGAGAGTTGAGTGCCAGTACTCATAGGATTCTTCTGTATTTGTTTAGTCAATTTTTTTAGATCTTACACGTTTAAGCAAACAACATAATATGTAAAATTATATATATTATGCTATTCGTTCAAAAGTTTACTGTCAATATAAATAAAACAAATAAAAAGGTACATAATATATAATATTATACCCAGTATATGCGAACTTTATTGTATATAGAAGGAAATTATGTAAAACTTTTGGATAAGTAGAATATGATAAACTTTTAAAATTTACTTTTTTATACGTTGAGTTCAATTGCATTAAAATTTAAATCAAATACACTGTCTAAACTATCTAAATCTAAAATGACAAGATTTTTATAGAATTGCGCTGTTACCACTGTTTCTAAAAGTCTTAGCCAAGTCATGCTGTTTTTATTTTTTACATAAACAAAACATTTTAATTAAATGTTAATAAACAACGTACTTAATTCACTGCTACCTGTGATAACATTTTAACTTACCTATGCAGATAGTTGGACAACCCGAAACATGGTTCCTTATGTTATATTAAAATGCAATTTGACTAAAATAATCTCTCTTGAACGGACACTATGATAATGTCCTTTTAATAAGATAGATATTTTAATGCATATCGAACTATCAATAACAGACTCTTTCTATTACAGACGCAGATAGTAATATTTTGTTCCAATAAATTGATAACGGACAAAAATCTTAATTCAAACTCGAATATAATTTACGTATTCAGTAAAAAAGCCTATCGTAACAGCTCAACGAGCAATTTCGTTCAATTGCAAGATTAATATTATGAAATCGAAGATATAATATAATGAAATATCTGCATTATCTACGTATAAAACGGAAAGACCAATCTTTCAAATGTTCTTATTTAGTGTTTATTCAGCATCGAATCGGTCGCGACGATTAGAGTTTTTCATAATGACACCGCCCATACCGCGTAAATTATTTTGAGTTACACAAAGAGTAGAAATTATTTGATGTAAAGATGCTAGCGCCCTTTACATTTGTAAACTTACTGTAAAATTTGTCATCAGAAAAATACAAATGGCCTTAATTTTGAAGAATCAAAATGAGAACTTGCTTGATACAACGAAAGCTCTTATAAAAATATGTTTAATATTTTCATTAAATAGGTTAAAAACCAATTTATAAGGAACACTTTTCATGGTTTCGTTATACCGTTATACTCTTATATAGGTTTCACCCTTTTTTTATTGTTTCAATTTTTAAATTGATTACTGTTATTAACAATGATTTTAAAACTTCAAATACCCACAGTTGCTATTTACAAAGACTTAAAACTATTTTAGCAGTAGTCTGTATATTATTTTAACCAATAGATAATCTAATAATTTATAACTTTTAAGATTTATATGTTAACAGAACCAGGGTTCACTCTAGGTTCAATTTTAAATGGTTAATTTTCAACAGTTGCTAAAATGAATTATGTAAACAATTTTTCCCTTATGTCTGTATAACATAATTTTTATATTAAATATTAAGCTAAATCATACTGGACGTACTAATGTACTACCTATAGTATTGGAATTATTGTACAAGATCACAAATTATGGGTGAAATCGATTTTACTAAAATAATTTTTCTCTTTTGGCCAGTGTAAGGTTTCGGACATTCTGTAATAATTGTTTTCGAGACAAATTAACTTTGATCATCAAGTAAGATTTAAAAATAAAAAAAAAACAAATTATATGATTTTTACAATATAATTAAATTTATTTTAATTTTTAACAATAGTGATTTAACTCAAGATAATTGTACATTGCAGTACGTACATTTACTAAGTACTACATTTGCTGAACACAACTCTATAAATTAACTTTTAATAAATGACAATATAAGCAAACAATAAAAAAACCTGTACATATATATTAATATTTAAAAACATAATTATCGTAATTTGCAACTACCTATAACGGATTACAGAATTTTGTTGATAAATTAATAATAAGTTAATTATACTATCTTACATTATAGTGATCAAAATAGTCACCATAATTATAAGTGGATTGAAAAGGAAAAGTTCTATTTTGGTAACACTATTATACATAGAAACGTTTTATTTATTTTTAAAAATTTGTAAGTACCCTAATTTTATTATAGGTAATCAAATGAAAATATGGAAACGGTTTTAATAAAAATAAAATTATATAACATGATGAAATTATTTCAGTATCTGGACATCTATGTAATATAATTCATTTTATTAATTTGAATAGTTCATACTAATATTTTAAAATATTTTTTACTTATCATTAATTGAATCATAATATTATTGCGGGTATATTTATTTTTAAATTAAAATTATAAAATTTATTTTGATCAATTTTTTTTTTTTTGATAATAGATTATATTTATCCATTTTAAAATTTTGTTAAAAGTCTTAAATATTTTAATAATGAAGCTACACATTTTTTTGAATTCTTGTTATTAAAATATTTTTGAATTATATAGTAGTATATTTTACAGGATAGCCTCTAAATATTAGTAGTTTTAGTATAATATGCACTATATCTTGTGTAAGTACCTAATCACTATCTTTAAACTTTAATAACTATAGAAATTTAAAAATTAAATAGTCAGAAATCAGAATTGACATCCGATGAAAATAAATTCTATATTTATGTTTTTTTGTAGTAAAATAAATAATATTGTGAATCTCAAAAATACTTAATATAATATCAATATTACGTTTTTACAAATATTTGATCGTATATTCATATAATTAATGATTTATAGTATAAAGTATTTTTTAAATGACATATTCCAGACCAATATTTTTTTTATACAAGATTGCCAAAATACTTGATAATAAATTATATCTGCCAGTTAACTGATTTAATAAGAGCCATGACTCATACAAACATGCCAAGATCTTTTACAAAATATATTATTCTAAACTCTTTATCATTAAGAAATTTCAATATTATCTGGTGTAAAATAAACAATATCGATATATTTTATAAAAATACCAAAGCTAAAAATAAATTTTAGTCTAAAATATTGAACATAGGTGAATAAAAACCATAATTTAATTATTACATTTTTTATTAACACAAAAACAATTTATATGTACCTGCTTTTATATTATAATATATTATTGCCTTTAAATGATTTTTTATTCATATACACATAGCATTATAAATTGTGTAATTTTGAATAAAAATACATTTTATTAAAATGTAGTTATGACATAAATACAAATAAATATCTCTGTTTATTTGGAGTAGCAAAAAGTAAATATTAAACATCTATCATATGAATATGTATAATACGTTATAATTGGAAATTTTACCAAGAATTTGAACATCATGTTATTTATATAAAACTTAATAAATCATAAATTTATATTTTTTAATATTTGATTATTCTCTTATGTTTAATTTTAGATCCTTATATACACTAGATTATTTTAATTTCATTTTTTGGTTAAAAACAGTACTTTATTAAAATATTTACTGTTTATTTATATCATATACCTACGTAATTTGTGATGGAAATTATTTTTTTAAATTAAATAAGTAATAGAAATTTGATTTTTCAATTTATCATATAAAATGTCGGACATTTTATTTGTAATTATAACTACTGGATGACCAACCAATTGGACTTTTGAATTTATAGCTTAACTTATCTATGGTGGTAAGAAAGTAGATACTAAAAATAATTTTAGAATAAATAACATAATAATTTAATATGATAAATTTGTCATATAAAACTTAAATTATTTAAATATTTTTTATCAAAGATAGGAATGTATTGATTTTACAATATTTTTTATATATTGTTTATATATTATGTATATTGTTTTAATTTATGCATTTATTTATGTTGTGTTTTTCGTCACGTTTTGAAGTAGAAAATGTTTATTTATCTTTAATACTAGGTCTGGTTTCTGGAAAAAAACTTCATTGGTGGTCAAAACTCAAAAGTAAAAAATCTTATTTAGTATTTTATTAGTAAATTATTAATTAAAAGACAAATTCATAAATGTATCATTGATACTCGTTGAAGCATTCAGTAATATTTTCCAATAAAAAATGATTAGATTTAAAGAAAAATTATTAATGAATGGTTACTTAAATATTTCAAAATATTCTTTTTTAACATTAAAGGTTAAATCCGATTATTACTTTACTATATTTTAATTAAATTTAAAGTAATTGTATATACATTACACCTCAAGAGAGAAATTTAAATATCTTTAAAATATACTTTCATTCACTGTATTTTACAGTTGAGGTGAACGGTATTTAATGTGATAAAAATTCCAAAGAAAAAGTATAACTAATATACATTTTATAATTCACTGCGTGTATCAACAACACAATATTCCTTCATTATGTGAAGTGTAGAATATAATATGCATAATTATATGAAAAGATATAATATGTACTTTGTACATCAATGATAAATCCCTCATGAAATAATATTAAATACCTATATCAAAGGAATTAAAAATTTTAGAAATTTAATAAGTGTATAAAACGAGCAAGTAACTAAAATTAATTTAAAATTTGATGTTAGTATAAATTATGAATATGTTTTTGCATAAACTTAATTTTATAGTAAGCTTAAGTATTTTGGCTTACAGGATATTATTCACAATATTATACGTATTACCTAATATCATTCATAAACTTAATATTTATAATAAACATTTGATCAGATATTAGTAGATTATATGCGTGAAGACTACTGTTATCACAAATATATACTATTGAATGTCAAAAGGGCCTATCCCATATATTTAATTAATAAAATAAATAAAATAAAAAATTATAACCAACTATAATATTTTCATTGTCATGTAATATATACAATATAATATTATTATTTTTATTTCTCTAATTATAATATACAATTTATTATTATTATTTTTTTTTAATAAACAAACTGAAATTTATGAAGTTTGTAAAGATATTTACAATGATGTTTGAAATATTTATGAGGCGTATTATATTGAGATTATAATATTGAAACTAAATTTTATTATTTAAATATCATTTTATTGATAATGTATAATTATTTTGTCTTTAAAATTAATATAATATAAAAAAAAATTTAAATCGTATAAAAATATAAATGTTATATTATAGCTTAATTATATTTTATAAAAAAAATATTAATAAATTCTATTTATCTTTATGATTTATTTTATAGATAATGTTTATAGCCTTGTTTTTATTAACTTTAACGAAATATATTATTATATTATCTTTAAACATTTTATTACAATTGAAAGGTTAGAATAGCTATAGAACAATAACCCAAAACTATCCTGATTAACAAAAAGATATTATATTCAGTATTAACTTATAATTTAAATCAAGTAAATACAGTAGAACTTTTACAAGTACTGTCGACCATAATATTAATATTGATCATACAAATGTAAGAACATCAGTAACAGCAATAATTATTATTCTTAGTTATTAAACTAAAAATTGAATTTAAAAAAAATGTACGTCATTGTCATTATTCAAATGTTTATCTTTTGCATTGGGTTTTTCTTTTTTAGATTTTGAACGGAGTGATGAATGTATTGATTTTACGAGTACAATGATGCGTGTTTTTTTGTTGTTTTTTTTTGTC
Organism: Aphis gossypii; assembly: GCF_020184175.1. Lineage (NCBI taxonomy): Eukaryota > Metazoa > Arthropoda > Insecta > Hemiptera > Aphididae > Aphis > Aphis gossypii. The sequence goes on along the minus strand of NC_065530.1, from coordinate 55,441,245 downwards.
TGTGTACAGCATAACTAGTTGAAATAATGCTTCAATTTCAAACTTCAGGGGTGGTTTCCAATGGCAAAGTGAATATTCTTGGTGCATTATAGAGGTCAAAAGTAAATATTTTTGAACAGTTTTCAAAAAAATCTAGAAAAACAAAAAAAAAAGTGACGGAAAAACGGGAATTTTTACGCAAAACCAGTTTTCAACCAAATCGATTTTTTCGCATGGTTGTAACTCAAAAACTATTCGCTGTAAATACTTGAAATGTTCACCACATGTTTATATTACCGTTATTAATACATGGCTAAATTTTCAAAATATTTTGACTTTTTTTGAGTTATTTATAGACCACAGAAATTTTTGAGTTTTCTGAGAATTTTTTTTTGAAGTGTCGATAAAAAAAATTTTGGATGACCAAAAATACTTGAAAATTGAATACAAGATTCCTTATGAGTTGTTCTTTTTGTAGTTAAAAAAAATCAATAATCGTTAGTCACAATTTTTTTATAAGCGTTTATAGTTCAAATTTTTACGAAATATGTCGAAATCACGAAAATTTCCAAGTAATTTTGAGGTTGAAAAATCATAAAATGTTTTGTGTTTATATCTAAGGGTTAAATATACAACACTAAGTTTTCCATAAGTTCTCCTTCAAGTAGCTATAGAAAAAACTTGAAGCATCATTAATATTTAAATAAAAAGATAACATTTTTTTGGCCGAGTCAAAATACTTAAAAATTTAATACAAAGTTTTTCATAAGTTATTCATATAGTGATAAAAAAATTATAAGAATACATAGGCACAATTTTTTTTTATTAGCACTTGAAGTTCAAATATTGACCAAAATTCGTCAAAATTATGAATATTTGCAAATTATTTTGTAGATGTAATTCATAAAAATTTTTGCATAAGTAGTTAAGAGTTGAAACTTTGATACAAGATTTTTCATAAGTTTAGCTTACAATAATTATAAAAGAACTTAAATGTTGGTGTATTCAGGCCATTAAAACATAAACCACCTTTTTCACCATCCACTGGAAATTATATCCTAATCTGACAAATCATCTTCGTTCAGAATCGTTTTTCGTATACAATGATACCTATTATTGGATTCAAATTTAACACTCCTATAATATATAATAATGATTCATACGGTACCTATAATGTACAGCAGAGCGTTACCCACTTACGCGCTTTTTAAATTGAATTTCGATATACAGTCTAATAAATTACATTTTTTTTTTATTTAATTAGGTTTATCTATGGTTATTGATTAACTATAAAAATAAAGAATAATAATATATGACGAATACTCATTTCGTTGTTTAATATGTTAAGTATAGGAAATTAGCTTTTAAATAATTGAAATTAAATCATCAAGTAATATCTATATTAGGTAAATTGTATGTATAATGTATGATGTACCTATGTATTTACATTACCTTATTAATATTAGTATTCAAACTTAAAATATTAAAATATTTTTAAATTTATTAAAATCCATGATAAAATAAAAAAAAATGATTCAGTGTAGTATTATAAAATATAGTAAAAATAAATAATAGTGGATACTGAGTATAAGTGTTTTTTTTTTTTTTAGGTAACTTTCCATTTTTTAATTAGTGTCTTTTCTTTGTGATATTATAAAATCATTATATAAATTTACAAAAATAGTTAAGTGTACATATCGTTAGTATTATTGTGTTGTTAATTATTTTTTAGAGTGGCTGTAGGGTCTTAAAATGATCCCATGGTTTTTTGATGACTTGAACCTTTTTGGAATCGAGAACCGGGGATAGATTAATGATGTTCTAAATTTCAAGAGAGTTTCAAGTTTTTCCAACTGTGTTTGTGACATTTTGTTGTCTGTGTTTGGACACGTCACTAAGGTTAGTAACTATTAGCTATATTTTATACTAATCATAATATAATATTACGATATAATCTTATTACTATTAAATTAATTTCTATGAAAATTTTCTATAAAGGTATTTATAATAATAAAATTAATCAATTTGATTTTTATTAGGTATTAAACAACATTTATTAGTTTATTACATATGATTTGAGGAAATTATTTCAGTAGGAATCAATTTTTTTTTTAAACAGCTATTATAAGATGACTTATTTTTAACATAATATCTCAATATTAATAATAATTATATATTTTTGAAATTTGATGTATATAACAGCAACAGTAGAAATGCTTAGATTTTTTGATATTTCACAATTTCAATAATCCATATTCCGGATAAGCTATATTTAATATTTAATATTTAAAAGTAAAAATTAATATTATCTTAAATATCTAAGTTTTAATCAGACATACAATCTAGTTTGATCAATGAGAAATTTTCGTTAATTTGATTGAATTTAACTTGAAAAATATTTGAAAGTTGTAAATGAACTATAAATTATACGTTTTAATAAAAGAGTGATCTACATGTAAATATTGTAATATCTATGTCTCACTAATGATACTGTCAGTATTGATTTTGCTTATTTACATTATTCTTGTTAAAACTACAAGAGGTAAGTGATTAAAATAAAAAAAAAAATTAAGTTAAAAAGTTTGTTGTTACAGGTCAATGGTTTTTTATATTAACAAATTCATCTTATAAAGTACTTCATAAAAAACCAATCTGTGTATTCTCATTTTCATTTTTGATTTATAAGAAATGTAATATCCTAAGTCTTCAGTTTGTTTTCGTCTCAACTTTAAATTTTGATTGATATTTATTAAATTTAAAAACAAAGTCCATTTAATATTATTTTTTAAACTTCTGGTGTTATTTTAAGTAATTAAAAGTTATTGTCTAATACTTATATTAGAATACTTAAGTTTTTAATTTTGATTTATGAAAACCTATAAAAGTTTAGTTTCAAATTTATATAAATCTAAAAATACAAAAATTGCTCTTTGTAAGTTTTATATTTCTTTAAAATTTGTGTGAGTTGATATTTAAGATCAGTAAAAAAATCGATCTGAGTTTTTAATTGATAAGTTGGGAACATTTATTTTATTTTTAATTTTAAATAATAATAAATTTTTAGAAAAAACCTGGCACCTAAGTTTGATCATTTTTAAAATGTTTTAATGTATGTAAAATGTAATTTTTTTCTAAAAAGGTCTTACAACTCGATTGCAATAACAGTCTTATAGATATAAATTATATATTTATTTTTAAAAATTCTATAATTTTATAATTAATTAAAACAATACTTAAAAGATCTCAAAAATTCAAGTTTTATATACATTCTTGTCTATGATATTTTCAATAAGTAAAGAATTACTTTGATATTTGTGTAAACGGTGTTTCTTTTGTATTAATAATTCTTCAATGCATTTTAGTGTTTCTCACTGTGATGTTCTAGAAATGCTTACTTAAGTGATTATGTTTCGATAGAAACTGAATCAGTATTTACGCTAACTTGAACTTCATCGTTTTAAATCATCAAGTAACTTTATGCTTTCTAAGAAAATCGTTTAGGTACCTAGTTTAGAGTTTAGTGTAGAGAAATACTTCAATTATTCCTTTAAAAAAAAATACATTTCATTACATTTTTTATGTATTGATAACTGTAATAATAAGAGTAATTTAATAACGTATTTTAATCTTCAGTCTTAAGTAATATTTATTAGGATAAAAAATAAATATGTTTGCTAAATCTCATTAGATACAAATAAACGAAGGCATAAAAATATTTTTTTATTCATTTCCCATTATATTTTGTAAATCATATATATATTTATATTCATTTGCAATTGTTATGTTTATAATAAAAGCTATATTTACTGATTTAGAATATAATTTTTTTTTTTTTTTTATTTTAAGTCACAGATGAGTGGTATTTACCAACTATACTATTTATTTAAATATAAGTATCTTGTTAGAAATGCACGACTTTAACTTTTATAGTATTATTTATAGTATAATTTCTCATGAGTTTTTATTTTTTTTATTAAATGGAACAATGTATTATTGTTATTATTTATTATTCTTTACTAATATTTTATTTTGTGTGTGGGATTGTTTGAGTGATTATTTGTAAGTGTTGTATTTTTGACTTACTAATTTTTAATGAACCATAAACTCCACAATCCATATGTATAAAATAAATATTACATAGATACCTACCTAAAAAGTTAAAGTTATAAATATTCAATTTATTTAATAATATGATTTGTAAAATTGTTTGTATTTTTACACTTTTCTTTAGTACTTTATGATACGTGTAATAAACCGCTATTAAACAAACGATTTTATATCTATAATAATATGACATTATGTTTTTAGTATTTACTATATTTTATGGGATTGAATTTATAACCATTTTAAATTTTTTTACATTGAACAATTTTCACTTAAAACATATTTTATATAATTAATCTTCTTTATATATAGATTTATAAATATCAAGCTTGAATTATGACTAAGCTTTGTCTAGTTCATATAAATGCTTATACAAAATATGTACATATAGATGACTAATTTAATTAAAAATTTAAAATACCAAAATACGTATACAATACTATTAGATAAAATATAATAATAGGCAAATTATTATTTTTTTATTATCAATAAGACCATAAATATCAAACTTAATATTTCTAGAATTTTTGGATAAGATATAATTATTATGGTGATATTATATATATTATGTATATACATGGTCAAATCGAGAACTACAATATTTACACTATAGGCTCAGTCACATAAGAATTAATGGCTATGATTTCATCCTTTAAATTTTCTATTTCGTTCAAAAATGAAAACTTGTACATTTTACCAATTATTTTTGACATAAAATAAAAGTTTTTTTTTTAAAGTTTTCAAGAAATAGGTTTGGATTAAGTAACTATTTCTTGTTTGATAAAGAATGGGAATTTATAATAACTATTTAATTTTCCAATAATATATTTAAAACACCAAATGGTATCTGATAAATAATTGAAAATGGGTTTTTATGTGTAATAGAGTTGGTAGGACCTATATAATGTAGTAAACTAACTATGTAGTTTACTATAAATTAACTTACATAATGAAGGGTTATTAATATTAATTTGACTTATTTTAAAATGAAGAGGGTTCGGTTCAACATATAACTGATTTAAATTCATTATTATTTAATAAATAGTTGGTTACCTATAACTTATTTTGAAATGGTTTTTTTTATAAACCATTAATAATATATTAAAATATAACCGTTTATATAGTATGTGAATGATATTTTTCTTTCATTTTCTTTTGCTAAAAAATTAATACGTGAAAACTATATCATAGTGCTTCTATAGGTATATAATTTAGTACTTTTATACAATACAGTACATTATAAAGGTTCAGTTAAGAAACCAATATCCAATATTTTTCATTGAAATAAAAATATAATATTCAGATCTTACAAGTACACCAATTCCAAGTTTTATTTATTTATTTTATTAAAATCATTGTACTTAGAGTAATTGGAATAAAATCGATCAAATATTACTTTATTTCTAAAACATGGCGACATCACATAATATGAACAAAGACATGTATGTCAAAAAAAAAAAAAAAAATAGTTATAATAATAAATAAATAACATAAAATAAATAAAATCTGTTAGATATTTTTGTATGCAAAATAAAAATTAACCAAAAATCTTCTATCACGGATAATAATATATAATATTTTTGTTGTAATATTAAATTGAAGTAATTATAATTAGGTATTTATCTTAAATGAAGGCGATATTATGTTTATGTTTCAAAGAATTTATTCATAAAATATAGAATTAACGTTTTATATTATACACATAGTAAGATCATTAATTATCTCTTTATTTTATTTGTATAATAATAAAATTAATTTAGTAAAATACGTTTGGTCGTTAGCACATCATGTATAGGGATTAGTATGCGAAAAATTAATTTTACAGATTTGTATTACTTAGTAAACAAAGCCTCACGTTAGTGATAAACTTAATAAAAATTATATTTTAATCATATAGATAATATTTTAAAGTTAATGCCTAATGGTATAATACATAAAATAAATAATTTATTTAAAAAAAAAATTATATTTTATTAGTTATATATTTTTTAATAAATAATCAATTATATTGTAACTTACTTTTTAAATGAATGTTCAGCTCATAAATATTAAAAAGTATCTCAGAATTTTTTTGGTTAATTTAGAATTCACTTCAGACAATTTATGTTTTCTTTAAATAGTGAAGAATCATTTTAGGTTTATATTTCATGTTAAAACAAAGAGTTAAAATTAGATACATATATTTGTCATTCAGGAATCCTGGTGGCAGCGTAGGACTTTAAGTTGAAGGATCTTGATTCTCGGAACACACAAGAATAAACAAGAATTCTAAAATTTTTCAGAGTAATTTAATTAAGAAAATATCCAAAATATAGGATGAAATACTACAAGAAATTATATTTTTGTTATGACATTTCAATTTGCTTACTGGTGTTTATATTCACCAAGATATTTCAGTTTACTGTAAAGGAAAGCTATAACACAATATAAACAGTACAATTTTATAATTTTATTTTTACGATCAATATTTTTTTCTTGTTGCTTTATTAAATTACATGAACGGTTGATTTTTTTTCAAAAGATATACGTATTATATAAACAATTGATTTATAACTACCCAGTATGATGGCGGTCTACAATTTATTAAATTATTGAATGTGACCGCAAGTGGTATATAAGTGGATTCTGTCAAACATAAACGGTGTAACGATAATTATTACCTAAATAATGTTACCCTTGACCTTTGTGTAATATTATGTAGTATGTATGTAAATAGATGTATGTTGATTGGAATGAAAACCGATAATATTTGGGATACTTAGTAGTCGTTAAAGTGGATAGTGCTATACTAGACATGTGTATCGTAACCAATAAGACAAAGAGTCTTAACAATGGAATTTATATAGGTAGAGCTATTCACTAAAATGTGTAGAACATCCAATATAGTATTTGAACTTCAAATTGTCCTCATAAGTTATCAAAATTTTCAATTATTATTAGGTAGGTTACACATAGATCCTAAGTCTTTAGATCTCTTGATAAATGTAATATGTATTTGATTGAATTATTGTTGTCACGATAAAAATACATAACTGCTTACTTAATACTCATACGATATAATTTAAATATTTCATTACAATAAATGAGATAATTTACAATTAAATAATCATATTTAGTCTTAAAAATCTTAAAATTTAGAGGTAACTTATCAAAATATTAAATTTATTTCAAATTTGGATTTCAATAACACCAACTTAAATTTGAATAATCAATTAAAAAATAATTAAAACCTAGATCAATAAATTATAATATTACTATAATATTACCTTTCAGCTTTAGCATAGACAAACATTGTTAAGTGTGTTTTGTATATTAAACCATACATATTATATAGGACATAGGTAATAAACTTTTGTTTAAAATATATAACATAACATTCATATGGTTGATATTTAGCCAGTATTTTTTGTTCTATTGCCAAATGTGCAATACACCTGAATTTACAATACATGTTATCTGATGTAGTTTACAGTGAAAACTGTGCCTGTTTGTTCATTTTCAAGTAAACTGAAAGTTTAACGTGATTTATGGCAATTGTTTTAGGTTCAATTTTAAATTCCCAGCGGTGTAGCGAAGAAGCTATTGAATTAATGAATTATGATGTATTTAATTTACTAAATGTAGAGATTGCTTTTTTGGTAGTAAATTTAGGTGCATCAATTATCACATTACCTGTCCATGTAACGAAATAAATCAATATTATAAATTACAAATCAGAGAATTAAAGTTTATATATTTAATTCAATAATAAGTTATAAAACTATGCAATATAATACATAGTATATTATAATTGAATTTTAATCGAGATTATGGTTTCAAAAATTGTTATAAAGCTAAAATGTTTAATTAACATGCAGTTTTGAATGTTTTAGTTTCAAAACTGATGGGTTTTAAAAAAATGTTTGATCTACAGTTTTTTTTAAATAATGAAATTATACATATTATAAAACTTTAAAAAAATATTTTATACAAAATTTAATACAAAGAATATAAGTTCTAGATTTTATTGGAACTTGTGGTTGAGACTAATATTATCTTCAAAAGTTCAAGATAATTAAAAAGTTTGTGTTATATTTTTTACGGTGGAGGTGAGGGGTGATTAATTATTATAAATTTGAAGTTTTCTAAAATATGATAAATTATTTTATTATTTATTAATAATATAATATGCTGATATTTATGAATTGCAAAAATAAAAATATTAATATTAAATTTATGTAATTTAAATATAACTGCATTTATTTTTTACAATTTTCACACTTATTTCTAAATGATATTATTTTTGTCATAATGGAATTTATTTTTAGTTAAATAGATAGAAATTTAAATTAAAAATATAATAAAATAAGATTATTTTATTTTTGATGAAATTGAATAGAAGTATGAGAAATAATACTATAATATTTTTCTATACATAATATTAAAAATTTACATAAATTTTATTGTCTTACTCAATATTTTAGTTTAACAGATACCAAATTTTTCAACTAATATAATATCGGAAGTTAAATTTAGTGCAAAAAATGTTATGAAATGACGTGTTACTACTTACTAAGTCTACATTCATATTTTATTTTTGACAAATTTATTTCAAAATAAAGAAACGATTAGTTGTGGAAACAAAAATCATAATATTTTTAAACTTTTTTTTATCTTAAAAAATTCTGTAGCCACAACGTTATAAAATAAGTTTCTAGACACATATGTAGACCTCATAAAACTATACAAAACAACTATTTATTCAATTTATATGAAATAAAATTTATGTTTACAACATAAGATTTAAATAATATTGTCAATATAAGAAAAAATATTTTTATTTGAAAAAGATAAAAACAATACTATTATAATATTGTTTTATTAATAAATAGTAAATCGATATAATTATGAAACTACATATTAAAGTTAGCAATATCATATTAAATAACTTTCGTTCATTATTTCAATTTTTTCAAAAACATTACCATTTTTCTGCTGGTTTTGTAGTTTTTTTCTATTATTTTGAAAACTAGAAACTGTATATTCAACAGATTCAAACTGGTTTTCAACGGTATAAACCAACAAGTATATTACTCTTCCACTTAGAATTTAAAACTGTGTTTTGTCACAATTTTATACGTTTATACACACTCACAGCCTTGTGTAAACCAGATCATCGGAAATTGGGTGGTAGTAGCCGTTGATCATACTGTTTAAGATACTCATGAAAAGTGGGTAAGCATTACAGTTTTCCTTGGTATAGAGTTGGATTTCTACTATACACATTTACATTTACGAGTATGTATAAAATGAAACAGTCGTCGTAGCCGTTTTCTACTCATCCATTTTCAAGATCCAATAATTGTAGTCGATCACACTGTTTTATTTTTGTATACTGCGTCTAAAGTAGATCTAACACATCTGCACTAAGACTTCAAAATATTAACTTTGAATTCAATATTTTTATGTAAAAAAAAAAGTAAAAAAAAGTATTTTTTCCAAAATATAGATTTTTCACAAAAATAGTGATAATATTGTTTGAAGTTTTCGAATCAAAAATTTGAATTTTAAGTGTGCTTGGGGATGTCACATCAGCACCCTCAAGAACTTAACACAAAACTGTGAAATCTGGGGCTGAAATAACACAAAAAGGTTACTATGGTAATAAAACGTTTCTAGAAAATTGACGGAATAGTACTTTTAGAATAGAAATTCCCAGAGTATACATACTTAAGCAGTGAAATGTCATTCTAGCTGTGAATCTTCAACTGTTATAACCTATGATTCAGCGGTTCTTAACCAGTGGTCCTCTTACCCCTGGGGGTCAGTGATATTCATGTCCGGAATCCACGGCTCCCCTAAACACACCATACGTCAATACGCGACAAAATATAATGATAAATGTGTATGTTTTTATATGTCTACTTATGTAGTTATTAATATAAAATAATTATTATTATTTTGGTTAAGATAACATGAGATGTAAAAAATGTATTCGAAAAAAATTGGTAAGGGGAGTCCGTGATATCTAAAAATGTTTCATCATGGGTCGTTAGTTTATAAAAGATTAAGAACCACTGACCTATACTATTTTCTAATCACCGTTCGCGAGTTCGTATTAAATAAACAATATGCATATGTACTATTAATAGTAATATAAGTAATATTATAATATACTGTAGTATACTTGTACTGTAGTGATATAAGCTGTATACTCACAACAACTGATAACCATCTGAATTTCGCATTTAAAGGTTCGTAAATGTATGATGTACAGGTACCTATATTATTCACAAATTCATTTATGAATAGAAGTTTACTTATGTTCAATTTTTACTATATCTATTTATTTTCAATCTTCGTTATTTATAAATTTAAGTTATACTGTAATTAGACTTAATAATATCCAAAAGTTGTTGGTATTTTGATGAACATATCAAAGGATGTTTGGCAGTTTTGCTATGGTAGGTAGTTATAGGTACTAGCTTTCGTCATTACATAAGCACACGATTCGGGGAAATAATTTAATTATAAAATATTAAAATGTTAAATAAATATTTGGTGTTATTTAGTGTTTGCTATAACATATTATTTATTAGCCTATATTATATTAATATAAATTATAATATAATACGAATTAAGTATAGTATGAAATGATCATTAAATAATATGAAATATGATTTAGGATCATAACTTTAAATATCCTATTAAAAATTACAAAAAAAGTTTGTTGTATGTCAAAGCAATAAGATATTTAATAATTCACTGATGGCTCAAAATATTATAGTATATGCTAGAGAGTAATCCAGGAAATGTCGTGTAATATTATTTAAACTTCTCTTTTAATAATTTCAAACGACGTGGTGCTACCTATTTATAAACTACTTTTAAACGTATATAAATGGAAACACTGTATTATAATAAGTTACCTGAATAAAAATGTTTTAGTCCTGTTGAAACCACGTTGTAAGTAAAAAAATTCAATTTATCATTTTTATGATTTTATAGTTTATTTTACAAATAAAGTATAACTTTTACAAGTTGTAAAAAAGACATAAAACCAAATTTAATATGTAACCTACACAACGTAGATATTCTAATAGTGCAAAGGTAGCTAGAACAATTTTTTTTTTTTTACTTTTTAAATAAAATAAATGATTTAAATAACATAACACTGAATAAACTTATAATAAACTAGGGTTTCAAACATATTATTGTTGCTTGCAAGCAACATTTTTTTAGTTTTTCTTTAAGTTGTTCTTTTTTTATTAAATTGTATAAATTATTGAAACACTGGGAAAAACTAAGTTTACTTTTATTTTGAATTATTTTATAACATACTATATTTTGTAATAACTTATTAATATATAAAAATGTTAAAACACAGTGTATACTGCATACATATGAATTTATAAATAGTATTCTCTTTTTATTGATTAACATTTACGTTTGAATTATAAAACACTAATATTTGATCAACTGGTAAAATTTTCAAGGCAATAATTAATCGCTTATTTTAAATGTATTATTTAATACAACTTTATATAATTTCTCTGAAGTAAAATTATCAAAGCAAGACCTCTATTTCCCCTTAGTTTGTAGAATTTTTAGCGGATCAAGGGATGTATTTTAAAATGTATCTTATTTATCATAACATTTACGAAAAACCTATACATAACTATACCTATACTTATACATACATTTATTTCCATGTCATTAAATACATTGTTTGTTAATATGTATTAACAGCATTGTTAAACATTGTTGTATGTTACATAATATTTTATTAACATTATGTATACAAATAAACAATAATTGTACAAACAGTAATAAGTACTTAAATGTCATACAATTGTATTTGAAGAGTCTTTTAAATTTAACGTCCGTTTATATAAATTTATAAGTACCTACGTGGTTACAGTGCTACGCATTTAGCAAGCATACAATTGTACGTATGAAGTCGACTTTAAGTCTAACTCAATTTTAGCTTTTATACATTTTATATAATTAACTAATTAAATGGGGAATATTTATAATTATTTTAACAGACTGTATTTAATATAGTACTATTATACGTGTTATAACTAGAGTAACGTTTTTGTCAACATCTAATATTCTAATGCATAATAGATAAAAGGTATAATGTGCATTAGTTATTATCTTCTTAGTGGACATGACAAAAGTGAGTTTAGTTACTATTCTGGTTTCGACTTTATTCTACCATTGACTCGCCGTAGTTTCAAATTTATATACTTTATTATATTCATAGCTTTAATTGTTTTCGTTGGTATCATTATTTAGAAAAAGGGGAGCTTTTGCAGATCATAAATTATCTTGGTTGTTCTGCATTTGCACAATTGTCAGTAATCATTCGGCTGTTTAACGATTATTGACGTCTTTAGGTTTTTTGTGCCATTAATCTTGTGGTTTTACAATTTCGTTGACCTTTTTTAAAATTATCTTTCAATAATTGTTTAAGTGACTATAATTGTTTTAATAATGATTAATTTAGATTTAGAAAATTATGATTTGTTTTAAATTTTTCAAATTGATTCCGATACACAATACTTAATAAAATACCGATTTCGAATAAATAAATTTTAAATTTTACAAAATGTAATCACATTAGGTTTGCCAATACATAAGATAATGATTTTTAAAAAATGTTATGTTTAAAAGATAAGACGGTAGGCAGTTTTAAATAATTTTTAATATTTTGACTTAAAAAAATACGTATATTTTAGTTGGAATAATTGTTACTTGCGTTTTATAAATATCTAAATTTAAAGATATGCCTATAATATAATAGCCCGACAATAAGACTGGCACAATTCAATATTATGTTTAAGGTATAATAATATTATGTTTCTTGTTCCACGCCTATTTAAAAGGTGTTTCCTTATGAAAATGTATTTTAATTTAATTTAAAATACATTTTTATTTTGTCAATTTTCGATAGTTTTTATGAGAGTAAAGGATGTGTTGACTTAATAATAATCTGTGTATGTTTTTTATGAGTTTGTCATGATGATGTTAAGAGAAATTTTGCTTTAATCTCCATCACTGAGAGTAATTTTTGATAAAATTGTTGATATATATTTAGTTTATGTGGTCTAAAATATAAATGTTCAAGTTCCCTAGTATTTTTTTTAATGATTGTGAAAAAGTAAAAAAAAAATAGTGGAAATGTGTGAGTTTATGCAACATTAGTTTTTGATAGAATCGAATTCGTTTTTTGTTGTTGTTATAATATTGAAAAATATTGAAAATAAATTGCCAAAATGTTGAGAAAATAATATTACATTCAAATTAAAATAACGATTTTAATTTTATTTTTTAAATAATTGTTATAGAAATGAAACATTCGATTATTACTTTGACACAACTTTCTGTACAAAATGAAATTTTCAAAAAAATTAGACCAATTTTACTTATATATATTTTCTACTCATTTATACTGCATTCTATAGTTACTATAAAATATAGTATAGTATAGTTTATCAATATTGACTAATAAGTTATAAACTTTATGTACAATGTTTTTGTCAAAAATCATATCAACCTACGAAATAACATATATTATAAGATGAAATGGTGTCCTCCGCTCAATTTGGCTTTTTTGTTTGAATCGGTTTATATTTTTTACATTTAATACATTAAAAAATAATAATTGGTTATACCATAAATTTTGCATTCATTTATAGATCTATAAAACGTGATGTATATTCTGATTTTTGTGTGCATATTAGATAGTACGTTGAAGTACACTTAAAACTTACCATACATACAACATAGCTAGTTTCTACTTTTTCATATTTATTTTGTATGCTATAAGTTATTCATTGAAAAATTCACTAAAATATAAATACTCTATTAGACGTCTGTAACATACTTCAAGAATCCAATAGACCTAAATTGGTAATTTACTTTAAGTATAAAGTATACATGTTGTTTATATAATGTCATACAATATTAAAGTAAATAATAATAATTCGGTGAGATATAAGCTTTTGAAGTTTAAATGATTCTATAAAACGTGAAATATATTCTGATTATTATTTATATACTACTTTACTCACATATAAATATGAAAGCTGAATGTAAAATATTTAGTTACCTACTTCAAAGTCTTGTCCGTCTTGTTTTATATTCACTATGTTGTTAGTTTTACGGTTCAAGTGGTTTCTACTTTTATTTTATTTATAATATAAGTACTATATTTTTGTTTTGAGGTACACCATAATACACTAATACAGGTATAAGTCATAATTTTAAATTTCAAGTAAATGTGTTTAAAAAATATTGAATTGATTCTTTTTTTATATTTTAAACATACTTAATTGATTTATTTATAATGATATGTATGATATGATGTTTATAATGGTATTTACCTATATGGATTATAACTCTGCATAAATTTTGAATCATTATAATATTAGGTACAACAGTCATAACGTACTTGAAAAACTTTACAAACTATAATATGTTTGTTATAAAAAATGTTTAAAACAAAATAATAATATAATTATTAATTGGGTACTGGAGATAAATTATAAATATGAAACAATAGCTATTTATATACTTTTTATTAGTATATTTATTCTAATTTATGCACATGATAGACAAGACCTATTCATAACCTGTTAGCAATTTTAGACTCATTTTAACCGTAGTGTGTACGACTGATATAACATTATTAAAATCAAATAAATCTAAATTAGATATTAAGTATATATCTACCTTTTTGATACATAAATTATTGTGTTATAAGTTGTATAATCGATAAATACCTGTTATTTATTTTACAGCAATCGCTATACTTGTATAATATCAATATTGAAAACATTTATTTTGTCGGTATATTATAACCTTTTTTTAAAAAATAAATCGACAAAATCATTATTATTATAATTATTATTTAATATTATTCTACTATTATTTAAACTAACACTTCAAATTATTTTAAATACAACTTTTTTTTACCAAAAATATATGAAAATCGAGAAAGTAAGCCGAGAAGAATTAATATAATGTTGGGCACAAGTCTTGCTTTGTTCGATTTTTAGTAAGGATTTATTTTCACAAGAATTGTTTTGTAAAGTTTATCTTATAGAAAAAGAGTTTTGTAAATAAAATAAAGACAATTGAAAAATGTAATTCTGATGTTTAAATTATTTTAAATATAACAAATCAATAATTCTTTAAATAGAACTATTTTAAAAATGATTTACTTTGAACTTATTTAGTTTATAAATAATTTATGTTTCTGAAAGTATAAATTTATAAACTGTGCACTCAATTATTTTTAAACTACTAAAAAATGTATTATTTCTGTTTATATTTCTTAAAAGTCATTTTTTATGTTTGAGATTACATAGAAATATTGAGTTAAAAAATATCATAATTAAATATGTAAATTAAAGATATAAAGAACAGTAATTTACAGTGTGTAGTTAATAATTACAAAATGTGTCATTCTTTGTATTTATATCAAATTAATGTTTGTTTTGTCAAAACGATATTTGAAATAATTATAAAGGAGTCATTCTCGAATAATAACTAAAATAATTAATATTTTTAAGGTAGTAAAACTAAGTATCATTTTAATTTTAATATTTCTATTCTGATCATATAATTGTTTATTTCTCGGAAATATATTTAAATATATTAATTTATAAAGTTTAATAATATACAAACCATATATACGAACTTACACAAACTTCAAAACATCAATCAAATATTTTTAGTGGTGGATAAAATAAAATTGATTTTGTTAGATTATTTTTACCTTTTAAATTATATTTATGTTTTAGTATGTTACATTAAATGACTAATTATTTTTATCAACAATGTTATCAAATAAATATAACATGAATATTTACAGACTTTGTTCAACATTAATAAAATAAAATAAAAACATTTATCTATTTTTTCATAAATTTTAATTTAAGGTAATCATAAAAAATATGTATGATTATAATTATCTTTTTAATTTAAATCATAAAATATTGAACTCTTTAATTTGAATAATTGAGCATGCTGTTTTTATAAGCAATCTATTTTTATTAATAAGAAAACAATTATAGGTTTATAATATGTCTATAATTTAAACTTGTTTGTACTTGGTACACTTATTTATGATGTAAAAAAAATAATATTCTAACATTTAGTTAGTGATAATTTAGAAAAAAATTATAAACTAATAGGTATTAATTTTGAGTGATTGAAATTTATTTTCATGTTAAATTAAACCATAACCTAATTTAGAACTCAATATTAAGATACTAGAAAAATTCTATTTTAAAGTGTTAAGTATGAATACTAAGATTGTGTTATTTTCGAAAAAAAATCATATAATGATATTTTACATAATAAAAATATAATTTAAGAAATCATAATTTATTATATATAGTGAAACTTGTAAACAAAAATATTTATTACTTACTTACTAGTTAATGTTAATTAGAAATTATGTACAAGACATTTATGAGTTTGATAAATGTCAGTATACATCATTAAACTAATTCCGTATTGTCGAAACTATAACAATAATCAATTTTGTTTCACAAGGATATAATCCATACATAATTCGTGTTGGATATTGTTTGGTTAAATGTTTAATGGCTAGGATGAAAACATTGGATATATATATTTATTTAATTAAATAGTTATTAAGTGTTTTATTTTTAATTTTAATTTTGTTTAATATTAATATAACTATGAGGTATTACATATTATTTCATTTAAATAAAAAAAATTATAAATGCTCCAATAGAAACAAGTACTAGTACACTGAGGATTAAAAAGACATAGTACATATTTTAACTTTTTTACAATTGATTTATGAAAACATTATTAAACAATTTACTTAGAATATTCTTTTTATTCTCTTATACTATTATTTAACACATATTTTTGAAATACTTAGTATTCTTAATACCTAACACTGAACTATAATTATATTATACATGGTATTTTCATATGTTTTTATATTTGTACTTATTAAATTTAAATAATTATCATTTTGGTACTGTTTTCGTAATTAAATTTTTCTCGGAGACATTTTATATAATGAAGTATACTTCAGCTTGATATACAGCATCTATACAATTTTTATTTGTAAATATTTAATCTAATAATGACAAAATGTTATCAAAAAATATAAAAGCATTAACTTAACTCGTGATATTATCTACCTGTACTTGTCTTAATTTTCTCACCATGTCATTATTCTAAAAGATTATATTTTATTATTATAAACACTTATTTTGGAAGTAAATAAATAAGAAATAAAATCATATGAATATTTAGGTAACTTCAAAGGTTCCTAGAATAGGGGTTATATTTGAACTATGGATACGCTTTTAATTTTTAGATACAAATAAAAGTTAATATGTATTATTATAACATTATTGTAACTCGTGGTAATATGCAGTCAATTTAATCAATTTTAACGTAATATATAATCTAAAGTTAAGTTTGAATTTCTCTCTGTCTTTATTAGTTTTATTATAAGGAGTATTCTACACTGTACACAACTTCACATTCATGAATTGTGTTTTGTTCTGATAGTATACAAGTTCTCTAAATTTGATTAATTGATAACTGAATATTAATTTTAAGATATATAGTTCATTAAAACAATGACATGTTGTACAATTACTGTAAAACAATATCTTGTAAATAATTCTAATAAATAATATATCATATTTTAAACAGTATAATTCAAAACGTATCCAGAATTAAAAACAATCTTTTTTAAACTATTAATAATTTTTCAGTTATTATAAAATAATATTTTATAATGAATCACATCATATTTTGTTTTAACGCCTTACAATACTTATAATATTATCGTCTTATATATTCATTATTATTTTATAAAACTTGTTTAAATCATATTAAGTCTTATTTTTTTTTAAACTGATAAATATTTGTTATATACCTAATATTATTTGTAATTAACTGTTATATACATAAGACCTAAAAAAACCATGTTATATGGTTATTCATAATATTAGAATAGCTGAATTTTTCTGGTTACAAAAAAAAAAAAATAGTTAAAAATTATTATTATAATTATAATTATTATTATTTTCTAAAATTATATAGCAATTTAAACCTACAATAAAATAGATAGTCTAGGTTTTGATAATTTTAAAATATTTTTATTTTACTTTGTCTAAAGGTTAATGCGCTACTTTTGAAACCACCAGTCATATCATTCAAATTAGCTAGAATTAAATTTGTACATAGTAAAAAAGGTTTAGGACGAATCTGGACTATCATATCGCAAAAACTTATACTGACCTGTAAAATCACTTTAAGGAAAATATTTAAAACACTTTTTGCTGTAAACTAATCATTAAAATACAAGGTTTATCAAATAAATAAAAATGTGACGTAGCATTGTTTACGTGCTTATGAAGTAATGTTGTAGCGCGACATTTTGTCTTCATTGTCATTTATTTGTTTGTATCCAATCGCATACGTAATGGATTAATCGTGTTTACTGTACGTCCGTACCTATAAAGATTATTTATTGAGTCAGGTTTTTTTTAGAGAGAGTTATGGACTTTTATGTGTCGAACCCGATAAAAAACGATGTATGTTTCTAATATTATAATTTATAACTTATAAAACCATAACATATTTATATTGGTACATTAATCGTGTTATTGTAACTTTTGATTGGAACCGTGTGATATTAAAATATTGTACAACAATATTCTAAAATTTAGATTATATGAATCGTTGCAGAATAAAGATAATTAAATTTATTTCATGACAGTTGATTTTAGTTATGAAAACAGTAGCAAATGGCAATACTAACAACCTAATTAAATTTGATGATGTATCAATAACCCATATTCAATTATTATTATTAGTTCATATTTATATGGTTTTCATATAATATCTAAATAAATATGGTTATTGTTATAGTTCCTATAATATGTTGGTGTAAATTTGAATACTAAATTATTTTAAATTAGACTTTTTTTTTCAAATTAATTAAAATGGCTTATTTAATTAAAAAAAAAAAAGTCTAATTGAAAATAATTGATTGAATATAAAAAGAGTAAATATAATAGTTGAATAAAAATATATTTATATTATATTATAATTTAATATTAATCTAAATATTGTGACAATTTCCATGTAAATAGAAAATAAGAATTCACATAATGGGAAAAGTTTCAAGTTCCTATGATTAAAGTTTTTGAATTATAATATATAACGTGATTGACTAAATAGGAAAAGTCACCCTTTGTTAACACACCACATTTATAGGAAGGAATACAAATGTGTACTTATTTTGTTAGGGTAAAGATCTAAGTTTCTTTTTAACACCAATCCGTGAGTGGGTTTAATAGGGATACTATTTTAAGGCATGGCTTGAACTAAAGGGTTGGTATTCAATATAAGTTGAATGTGAAAAAGCTGAAGTTTTGTAAATTCATTTGAAGTTTTTATTTTTAATTCGTTGTGTACGGTTTGGTTTATTATATATATATATATAATATATATTATATATTTATATATACTTAGACCAAGGGCATTAATAGTGATATGATTAGTTATATTTTGAAATACTTGAATACAATGAATGTTTAAGGACTTTGCTTGTACCCAGATTTGAGTATCATAAGACCAATATTATTTTTACTAGATTAATTTTAGTTAAATTTCAAGTTAAGTTTAAATAGAAGTTACGTTGAAATTTTATTTAAAAATATTGATAAAAAAATTTTTTGCATTTTTATGTCTATCAGATTTTTGTAATAAATACTAAAGAAGAAACTTGAATCTACTAATATATTTTCAATTAATAACAATTAAAAGAAAAGTTTTTATATTTTGTTAAAGTAATAATTTACAGATTTTTGTGATTATAAGGAATTTGTCAAAATTTGAACTTTAAATTTTTAGGTATATATATAAAAAATTTTTTTAAATTTTTTTAAATTGCTATAAAAAAATCGTGTGTGAAGTTTTGTGTCATATTTTCAGTCTTTTGACGAAACGTATCATTTATAAAAATACTGAAAAATATCAAAAAACTATAAAGACTTAAATAGTTTAAAATCAGTCTAAATATTAAAAAAATCATTTATAGATAATATGAAAATATTACTGGCACATTTTGTTAAAACTTAAATTATATAATAGTTTTGGAATGTAACACGTAAAGGTTCGTTCATGACTTACTCGACAAATCGTTGAGAACAGAATAATTTTTAATAGGTATGTTACACAGTATAGACATTTTGCGAGTATCCATAAGTTTATTCCTACCATTAAAATTTAGAACTGGCCATTAAAGGAACTATTTGGTGAATTACTGTATTTAATATTTATCCTAATTTCAGAAAACTACGTCATTTAACGTTTTCGATGTACGTGACGTTCTAAATGTTGTTACAAAGTTTCAATGTACGTGCAAACTAGTTTAATATTTTGTGTTTAGTGGTAGCTTTATTTAACTAGTATAATAATTTATTGTTGTTAAATATTATTAAATATATAATATACATATTTTATTTATACATTTACTGAATACATACATTCATTATTTAAAAAATAACTTTCATAAATATTAAAAAACAAAAAACTATACTAATCTGAATATTTTTACTTAAAAATCAAAGTTAATTTTCTATGACAATTCGTATTGAAAAATTAACAGTTAGAAAACTGTATAGTTTATATTTTATAAGAATTATAATTTTGAAATTATTCGTATAAATATAAAGTATAAAACAACCAGTACTATTTAATTGTAAGTACATGCATATTTTATTATATAGGTTATTAAATTAATATATTTATTAAAATGTACATTTTCAATTTGGTTGAAAAATAATATTTTCGATTTAATCAAAAATATTAATTAGCATACAATAATTACTATCCAATCAGATTGATGTATGTAATATTGAATTTACCTTTGATACAAATTTGAAAATCCACGGTTTTACTTTCAGAACTTGTTTATTGTTTAAATGTTTAATATTATAATTAATAAGAATGTAATTCATCATTTAATAAATTCAATTTTAGTATATTTTATTATTTGAAAACAGAAAACTTTGAGTTATATAATTTCTCCATGAACCGTAACTTATACAAGAAGAAATGTCATCTTGAAAGTCCATGAATAATTTAAATTGTGAAGCTTTTAATCCGATGCATAATTAGTAGCATTTAAACATTCAAGTTTTCGAGATTTCTACACTATGTTCTATAGATTAAAGTATTACTTTAGTAGTATCCATAGTAATGTATATGAAATAAGCATATTAGTTTATAAAATTATACTTTAAGATACAATTGAGGTATTTTTTAAGTACTTTTCAAGTTCAAGATATTATAGATGATGAGTAATGTAGGATATTTATTTTTAAATAATCTTTTAAGATGTACCTATACAAACTTACTTAACTCTTTTGAGAATACCTAATTTAAATACAAGTTATAAATTATAATTTCTTTTATGTTATTTAAAACATAATATAATTATTTTTATGTATGGAATTAATAAAGAATAATGTTTTATAATTAAGTATATACAGTAAATTATATGGATAAATAATAAGTCAATGGTGTTAAATTATTTTAAATTTCATATAATTATAATGTATTAATTATATTACAAGGTTAGGAAAGGTATTTACGAATTTCATTCGTTTTGGGAACATCTGTAGCTTGTTAATGAAAACAATTATGAAGAAGATTAAAGCAGTAATAATTAAAATAAATGGTTACTTGCATTGTAATAACGGGAGATTTAGTTTGATTAAGTTTGGTTTTAATAAGAAATCAAAATCAAAATTAATCGATTATTTTATGTAAGAAATAGTTTATGCTTCAAATATTTAATATTTGTATAGATATTAAATTAATAATTACATATAATTTATTCGTTTAAATAATAATATATGTTTTTCATACAAATTAAATAATTTACTTTATAAAATAAACAAAACTAAATTTAATGTACCAACACCAAAATATTATCTAGTATGCCTATTATTAGATAATTTTACTACCGGTACAATTAACAGTAATACATTTGCGTCATACTCAAATGAGCATACATTATAATAATGCATACATGAGTTAAAAAATGTAACATAACAGAAATTCATCATGAATATAAATTTAACGGTATTTCTGTATTTGTTTTTAATTAAAATATATTATAATTATATATGGAAGATTCAATGTTACTGATAATTAAGGATTTATACAAAGAGTTTTGTATTTTCGTCAATGTTGATTAATTATTAATTATTCAGAGCTTTGTTACGATTTTTAAATAATAATACAATTAATTAATATAATAATTATTTTATAATTAGAGGAAGCTAATTAAATTATTAATAAATTCCCTATAATCAAATTTTTTAAAAACATTGTTCTAATTTCAAAAAAAAAAAAAAAAATAATAATACTTTGATATGTATTTTATTCTATTTAATATACTACAGATAAACCTGAAAAAAATTATTTTGATTAACGATGTTAAAGTGAAAGTGACAAACTTAAAAGCATATTATTATCATACGTAAAGAAATAAGCATAAACATTCACTAAATATACTGTATATTTAATTAATTGTATAATATACTTAATATACTCATAAATATACATTTATATAATAAATATTTCACCATTTTTTACTTAATATTTTATTTAACTTCTATGTTTATTGTACATTATAATTGTATCTATATAATTATTATTTTATGTTATTAAAAAAAAAAAATTGAAATAGATAATTCATACAACTTATTTTTTTTTTTTTAATTTGAACTTTTACAATTAATTCTAGTTTATGGCCATATCATATAATATTATAGTAGCTCTATTGATTATAAAACTGTAGACACAATTAATTATTTTGAAATGTTTGCTGACAACAGCCATTGAATAGTTTGATTTAATATTATTTGTTATTATATTTAAAAAAGTTTTTTTTTTTCAGTTAGCTAGCACAAATATTAAAATAACACGAATAAAGATAAATCATAAATAAAGTAATAATTTGTAAAAATTAAATTTCAAATAAAAATTATTGCAGATTAACTATTATATTATACTTATTGGCGCATTAATACATTATTATGTGTATATTATAAATATTATATTTATGTCTTCAACCAGATAATATTTAGCGAAATCGTGTGCTACACATACCTTTGTCAATATTACCCATGTATGGCATTATTCAGTAATAAGGTAGGTATTTTGTTTAAAAAAAGTAAGAATTTAAAGCTAAGACGTTTTCGTGTTACGTATAACATAATATATTTATCAGAGCCGTTAATGATCGCTGAAGGATCACGAAAAATGGGACATACCCTGACACACAATGTTCATTATGATAATCAAATACATCCTGCATATTACAAGATCCGTAGAAATTTGTTTTTGGGTGTAACAATTTGTGTTTTAATATAATAATAACCTTAATAACTATTGTCTCGTTTAAGTAATAATATACAAAATTATATTATTATATTGGTCTTGTACCGTAATTTATGTCTCTGAAAACAAAAACAATAACAGTGGAAGCCCCGTAGTGTGTTATAGTCTGTAGGTACTATTAAATCAATCAGTAAAACATAATATCGAAAAGTGCGTTATCGTCGGAAGAAGTGATAAGAAAAGGAAGGGCGTGGGGTCAGCGACTGAATTTGGCAGTGGACTTGGCGCGCCTGTACCCGAATCAAAACTTTCACTGAGCGGCCGATCGTGGCTTCGAAGATACCTTACATAGTTATATATACCTACTACGATACTACGCATAATATAATATCAATAATATAATATATTATATTTATGTTTAATGTATAATATTAAAAAATGTAATTAACGTCCGTAAGCGTGCACTTCGAAAAACAAATGAACGAAATCCGCGTGTGGGAGATTATTGAAGTCACCACAGATCAAGTGTCAAAGATATAATAGGTAGGTAGGTAGTAAAAATTTATACAATATATTACACTGGTACAGAGTCAATAAATCTACTTTGCAGACATGGTGACATTTTATTAATTTTATTAAATTGGATTTTTTCTTTCTGAAATCTGGATATTTCCATGTTAACAAATACCCAGAGACCGGTCCTGGTCGCTTGCTAGCTATTTTCTCAAAGATAACTTAAGTCAATGTTATCCCAATACAGTTTACATAATATATATTATAGAAAAGTACCTCAGATTAAGTCACAAGGTAAAATAATTTTTTTTGGTCACACTTGGGATCACTAACGTGGACCACTCTAAATAGTCCCACGTTATTTTCGCTCCAAAATATATTTTAAAAATTTAACACTGTAAAAGTAACAACTATCGCTCATTAGCAACAGGAATCGCGTCATACCGTTAGAATTATTACTGTTAAGTTTTTAACTTATAACTGTCTTAAGAATAATTTTTACCTGTTTTTTTTTTAATATTCATTACGTTTCAACAAGAATAAACATATAGATTACAAAAAGAAAAATTCTTTAGAGGGTTGGTGAAGTACATTTAAGCCTTGATTCGTGCCGAATTCAGATCCTACAGCTATAATCCTTGCGGTTTTATCCTATTTCAGTATTTAGATATGAGTATAAACTATACATATATATTATGTGTACCTACGTTACCACATAAGCTTATGTGTATTTATAGCAGCTGTGCCGCATAAATACGATTGGTGGACAAAAGTAACCACGTTAAAATTAACTATATGGATATGACAATATCTTTTCGTTCAACCTTAACGCAACATCAATAATAATAAAATAAAAGCGTCTAGAAACAACCCTATAAAAATAAAGAAAAATATGCATATAAAATAAGGATATTCTCACACAGTTCAGATATGATATTATGTCTTATCGATTTCGGATCTCGCCGATTTTAGTGGTTGGTATGTGTATGTATTAAATTGATATTTTTTTTAGCATCGTTCAAAAGTCTCTAAAAAGTGGTGGACTTAAAGTTTCTGACGTTTCTTATGCATTTTATAAAAGCAAATAAAACACAATGCCAATACGTGGGAGAATCAAAGTTTTCTCAGAAGATTCGAGAATGGCATTTTATTTATTTTTTTTATTGACAATGTCTTTAAGTTTAATGACAATCTAAGTTTAACTAAACATACCAAATTTTAGTAACTAAGGCACCAAGGGAGTACTAAGCTATAAATTTAAAATTGTAAATAACACACTGTAAACCTTAAAATCTATCATTGTACACATTCACTCTACAGTGTAGAATTATACGGTTTTTCTTCAAAATATTTTCTTATACCTTTGCTGTTTTATAACTCATTTATAGTTCTATCATTTTACAAATAGAAATTTTACTCTAAAAACAGTTTTCTCCAATAAACATTATTATAGTACAGTTATAGATACGAGTATAGCTTGATTTCATTTTGATCATCCATATTTTAATAACATTTATGTATTGGGTAGATATTGTATTCAAAGAACTATAAAATAAGTAAAATAAGTTTTCTTTTTAACAATATAAGTATTTTAATCGAATAATATTTGAGTATCTATTTAGACGAATGTTATAACTTAATATGAAATTAGAATAATATTCAAATAAAATATAAATTTAAGTCCGTGTTTATAATAAACACCACAATAATAAAAAGAGAAAGCATTGCATTTAAAGTACCTACCTAGTGTTTTGTATGGTATGGTCAATTTAAAAATAAAACAAGCTTACATTAAATGCATATTTTATAAATGAAATAAGTCATTATTATATGAAAATGAATGTGATACTATTTAAAATACAGTGTTAACAATTTTTTTTTTTTTTAATGAAAATCAATTTACTCGTAAAATTATGTTTTGTATAGTATAATAATGAACTTAAAATATGTTGTGTAATCTTATTAATTTTTTGAATACACTATAAATTGTTTAATTGTAAATAATGAAGTAGAAATTTATATTTTTAGAAAAACTAATATAATTTTAAAACAATTTAATTAAATATTTTTGAATATAATAAAATTAATATTTACCACAAATAATAGAACTAATTCCATTTAATCAACAACTTTAAAAAATAAAAATCTTTATAGAAAAAGAATGTTAATTTCTCTGAACTGTTGTTGCCAATTTAATAACTCGACTGTAAATATTATAAATAACTTTCTATAGTTAATTCGTATATTGTGCTGAAACTTTGACAATATTCAAATTTATTTAAACTTTGGAATCATTTTTGAAGTAATAAAGGGTCTAAAATTTAAACAAAAGTAATATAATGTACCTCTTGCGTTTTTTTATCTTTCTTCTAGAACTAACTAAGAATCGGAAGTTTTATTTGTGATCACAAGCAAATTTAAGTATCTGTTGTTCGTTAGTGTTTCTTATCATAGAATAAATTAAACTCGATGGTTAGTTTGTGGTTTTATAGTATATTTGATGTTATACATCACACAGAGATATTCACGAGCTATATCTACTATATGTTCTGTCTGGTTTCAAACTTACTGTAAATTTTTGATTTTTAAAATGTTTAAACAATATTAATTACTAGACACTTTTTAGGGATTTATCTTGAAAGGTTACGTGATAGTGTTTTTATGTTAAGTTAGTTAAAAATTAAGTGAAGTTTTAGAGCAACAAGTTTTACATTATTTTACAATTTGGGTTGTTCGGTGACATGTTTTCGTTATATAAGTATATATTTCAGGTAAATATTATTGTTAAAACACTTAACGAATTGATCCATTGGCTTTATGGAAGTTTGTTGTTGACAATATTTTAGTCATATCAGGAAAATATGAATTTTGCGAGTTCCCTTTTAAAATATTTCTTTTCTAATTGTTAACCGATAAAGTTAAAATAGAAGTGGAAATCCGGGAAGATTGCTTTTCTGTATACCTATATAGTTGTATAGTAGGTTTTAAGTGTACCTTTTCATTGATTTAATCACTTTGATGAGTATGTAAAATATTAATTCAATAATAAATCATTTTATACGAAAAACGATTATTAGCATTTCCTCTATGTGTATCCGGATACTCAGCTATTTCTAAAAATATCTTATAATTTATTGTTTCACTAGAAATACAGTATATTAAATTAATTGTTGACAAAAATCATAGTATACACTATATTATATTTATTATAATATCATATTCTTGTTTCTCGTATTTTTGTTATTAGCTTATAACACGGATGATGTGAATAGGTCCATAGTAACTTAAAATTAGTCTAAATATAAAAATTTCATTATCTATTAATAATAATAATACATGTAATGGTGATAAGTTTTAAACTCGTGTGATTTATGTTTTTTTAATTACAACATAATAACTAAGATCGTTAGTGGACGAATCGTTATTATACGTTTAAATATTCGATGTTGTCAACATTTTAAATTAAAATTCTCATAAAAATGTATGTGGCTTTATGCAAAACCTTTTTTTGATTCCAATGAAAAACTTAACTTACAATAAATCTTATATTACATTTTCAAGTATTAGATATTAAATTTAAAATGTTATGAATATTTAAGTACAAAATAATTTGAAAATTTTTATGGTTTTAAAAGATTCCGTGAAAATTTGTTCCCACTACGAACTCAAGTTACATAATACTCTTTAATCAATACATTTTTCATAAATATATTTAAATCATATTATACTATTTTCATTATTATAAACATATCTATGGGATTTTAAGGTTTAGTATCCTATTTTTTATCATACAATAATAACAACGAAATAGTAATTTTGATGGAATAAAATACTAATAATTGTTCTAAATAAAAACAAAACAAAACCCATAAAGTTTATTTAAAAATGTATTAATGTGCACATTTTTTATCTTCCTACTTACATTTTATTTAACTTGAACATGTATTATTTTTATCTTTAATTGAGATATCTAGCTAGAAAATATATGAAAAAAATATTATTATATACGAGAGGATTAATTTTTTCAAAAATATTGTGTTAGAGATTTTAAGCAATTAAAAATAGATGGAGAATTCAATAGAAAAAAAATACTACATAATTCAATTGTTTACTGTAATTCCTAGTATTTTGCTAAAATATACAACCTGTATGAAGCTTAATGTCTGAATAACTAGGTCCTGTTCTATTATTTCATGTACGGTACTACATCAATCAAAGACAGACAGCTACCGTATTATAGACTCTAGGGATAACTGCAGATATGTGACAGATTTTATTACAGCTTTATTTTATTTATATTATTTCTTTCTCTGAAAAACTAACAAATTTGACATATCAATGTTACACGGATTGGTATATATATATATATAAATATTATTATTTATATTTTTCCCTATAGATATGGAATGTATATAAATAAATAAATTATAAATCACTATTATACCACGATCGATTGCTCGTAATATATGAGTGTACAGTCACAGCTCTACAGTTATATCTGGTTATGACTGTTATGAGTCGTATGTACTGCATTGGCACGTCATTCGTTTACACGCAGAACTAGATAGGTAGCTTGTTTATTATCTTTTCTTTTAGAATTTCTTAAGGGTACTTTAAAGTTTGAAAATCGATTTTAAAACATGTGGAAATTCTAACTTGCGTTATGAAAAACCATATATATTTTCTGAACTTTCAAAATGATATAATATTGCATACAATAGAGTGCAATCAACGTTAACTGAAAATATATTGAATATTTAGTTTCATAAAAATATAACAAGATAGAAATTACATTTATTCATAACCGAATTCAGTAATAATATATTGTTAATAAATTCAATGTCATTTCTTGTTAATATCAAGCACCTACGTCGCATATTTCGATTTTTCAATTATAATATTCTACGTTTTTAACGTATCTCATATTCATACTAAAACATAATCACCGGTGTTAAAAATAATCTAAAGAGAATATTTTTTACGATGAAATATAGAGGATTTGATAATATTTTATGCATACCTGCATACGCTGTAATAATAATCCGATTCACTCTATAGCAATCAAAAAGTATAACATAATGTCCGGATCACCTGATATATATATATATTTTTATTATTTTTTGATAATCCAATTTTCTCTTTGGTCGTCGCATATAATTTATTTTAGTGTTTTTCAATAACATTTTGATTTTATAATTAACTACGACTTATTTCATGTTGACAGGAAAATGAATTGGCGTTCGTTCGTGGCGCTGATGACAGCGTTGATGCTGTTACCGCTCGTCTTGTCACACAGGTATGCATTATACACAGTTTAAAAGATTCTACCTACCTTATTCCTAGCTAAATAGACACATCTTGTGCGTCTCGTTGGAAATTAATTTTCTTACGATTTGTGCTAATAACATTACGTCGGCCGGCGTTTTTATGATAATACCATAATCACCATAGTATCATACGTAAAACCATGACCGGTGTTTCAATTAATCGATTTTTTTTTGTTTGTCCCGTGCAAATTCGTTGCGTGCATAGCAATCACGTGTATGTATCGGTGATCCACGGCCATGACCAGGGTTCGCTGTTACTCAGGACCATGGATAGAGCGTTGCCGACGTCGGTGAAGGTGTTGTACGCCGAGATGCCGGCCAACAGGTTCAGCACGGGTGCTTTGGAAGCTGTGCTCGATCTGTGGGCGAACAAGACGATCGTCGCATGTCTGCTGCTCATACCTGAACCGGTGGGATCGATGCCCGCTCTAACTGCGACCAAGTATAAGATCCCCGTCCTCTGGCTTCCTTCGGTGCAACGAGTTGACCAGGTAAGTTTCTATTTATTTACTGTCTCTGTTCGCCCAGGTGGCATTTAATATCTAGAATCGATTATCATGAAATTTCGGAACTCGAGATACCGTCCGATATGGTTATATGTGCTCGTTTCGGGAGTTTATTCTACACATTCAATACAAATAATACGCATAACTTTTTTTACCTGTCTTATCGTAACACGGTAATTAATGTAGATAAAATATAATAAAATATTATGGAAGATGCTCGCATAAATATTATTAGCTATATGGGTTACAATGGGTACAATGGGTTGCAAACCTTTTTTTGGTCACGAACTAAAGGTTTTTAATCTCTGCTGTAAAAAAATGCACTTGTCTAGACTGGTTAGTATATATATATATGAGGTGAGGTTAGGTAACAGGGTGAGATTTTTAAAACAACATGTACACCCATAAAGTATTTAAGAATTTTTCCATATTATCTTGTTTATAATTGTATATAACATTATTCAGCCATTAAATTATATTTTTAATGTGTCTACAGTTCTAGTTTATCATCGGATGATAAATTTTTAAATATTAGATATGTATTTCTACTAATTTCATACACTAATATATTTCTCTGTCTTTATCTCATTCACTATGAAAAATAAACGTACATTGACGTAAACTGCAATAGTAAAGAATTCGACATATTTTTAATCTTGAAAATATGTCTAGAAAGTAAGATCTAAACTGTCTATAGTTTATAATTAGGTACTACATAAATATATTATAATTTTGATTTTTTGTTTTATTATTTTTCATTGAATATAACATTTAACAATGTAATTAAAAATATTAAAGTTCGTTAAAATTTAGTAAACATGTGCCATTTTTTGCCACCACCACTGACAAATAATTATTGAAAACAATTTAAATTTAAAAAAAAATAGTCGTAAACAATAACATAATAGTAATACACATATGGTTTGTTTAAAAATTGCAGTAAATTAATATCTTTGGTTATACTACGACGTTTTTTAATTACTTTTCTTGAATAGTAAATACTTATACGAGAAATGTTGATTGATCTGACTTAATTAATTTATGATTTATTCGTGTTGGCTAGAGGCTTTATATAAAAGAGTATTTTGCGTGGAACGGAATTCTTACCTATCGTTTCAGAACTCATTTGAAACACCGAACATGTTTTACACTATTATACGAGCCAACTTTAATTTATTTTCTGTGAACATGTACTAAACTTGCTTTGCAAACGTACCTTTTGTCCTCTTTTTTGTTGTAGATTTATTTTTTCTTTGCTGTATAGCTTATTTTGTTGAATTGTAGTTGTAAATGTATTAATTTGGCAAATGAACTTGGCCTATATGTTTTATTTTGTTAGAAACACAGTTCATTTTATCATACTATTGTGTAATAGCTGGTGTCCAAGTGTCCATTTATATGAATTTGGCGCTATATATCTAATATCAAAGTTATTTTTTTATCTGAAGATGTCCACCATCACAATTATGAAGCACTTACTTACTTATTTATTTTTTAATGTCTATTTAATCTTTATTTCTGTACTTCATTTTTTTTTTATTAGATTGTTATTTTTGTATTATTTCGTTTATAGTATAGGTAATAATAGATTATGTCCTCGATGATTATTTATAATTTTTATTAAATACCATCTAAGTATCTGTGTTGATTATTTACTAATATGCATTAAAGTTCATATACTATTACATATAGGTACTTACATTTATAAATAGTTGGTATCTATTTAAAAATATTTATTTTTATAAGAGAAACAATGTACAAAATCAAATCTATATAGGTACATAAATAAATAATACATTAATTAAAAGTTATTTCATTATAAATGTATGATATATTGACTTAAAGACAATGTAAATTTCAAAAACTCTATATAGATACGCTTAGATGTATATACAATTAACATTTTTGATTATTGGTTAATTGTAGAAGGATAAGATACAATGTTAGTAATCAATGGATTCATACGATTAAATGTAGTGACAATAATTGTACAGAAAACTTATACTACTTAGTAATATTTTTTAATTAAATGGCAATCTTAAAACTACAATATTTATAAAATATAAAATCTTTCAAATAAAAATAATATATATATATACATAAATATTATACCATTATAATTATTGCAAATAGTCCTGCGTTCAGATTCAATTATATTTGTTATAATTGAAATATTGTGCAGAAAAAAATATTTCAGTAGAACAAAACGGTTAAATAAAAATTGAATATTGTTAATTTTATGAGAAAATATTAAGTATGCCATAAATGAGGAATATATATGTACTGAACAAAAATAAAAATAAGATTGAACGTTAAATTTATTGTGTTTTTAATTATTAAGTTTTATAAAGAGAAGCACAATCTATATTTTTTCAACCGATTAAAGGTTTTTTTCTTTTAAATCTTTGAATAACTTATTATTTTCAGAAAAAGTTTTGTTTGAGAAAGTTACAATTTACAATAGACAATACTATACATCACTTAGTGTACAACATATGCTCCGATTAAAAATTAAAAAAATGTAGGTAGGTAGTTACTAGGTAGGTAAGTAGGTACTTACCTATGTAAATAGGTGAGCGCATTTCAGTGGTGGATGTTTGTCCATCGTTCCTTTGGTTCTCGGACAGGATAGTGTAATTTTACTGTAGGTATTCGATTTGAATGCAATATGATTGCATTTGATAAAAAACGATTCTGAGCGGACGAAGGGATCTTTTTTATTTAATTATATTTGTTTCTATGGCGATAAACAAAGCCGTAATTAGTTGTCCGTAATTATTTAATATTACGAAATCGTGATCTCGTACGTTCTCCTTTAACCGCTTTTATTTCGAGTACTGTTTCAAAAATCCAAAAATGACCTCTTTAGAGTACCAGCTCAAGAACATAACCTTTCAAAAAATATGATACACTTGTACTTTTGAGCAAGTTTAGGGGGACAAAAGTGTTTATAGAATAAAAAAGAAATAAGTATCATTGTAAAACCAATACATTCCTTGCTCCGCTTAGAATCTAAAATGTACATAATATGGTTAGATTTACCTAAATATATATTTTTTTAATATTATATAATACTGATATATCTCTACTGTTGATATATTCTATAAAACACTGTTATTTCAAAATAATATTTATATGAACATAAATCATTGATGATTTGTAATAAGAATAATTACTGTTGTTATTTTTAGTAAAATGTATTTAATATCTATACATTTAAATACACGATAAAAACATTCACAATCAATATTAGAATATAATTTAAAGACATTATCTTTATGAATATAATAAATATTGTTCTTCATTGTTAGGTTAATATTTTGGCGTCATAGAGTTTTAGTATAAACCACCCGTTGTGTAGTTGTTCAAACCACTCCCCTGTTACGAAATTCTTTTTGAGATCTTTTGTATTCTTGATTCAGTTATAAATTTAAATTTAAAATGTATTACATTTTAATATCGCATTTACATTTATCACAAGATATTTAAATTTTATTAACTGTTTCGCAATTTCTAAAAGGTACTTTAGTCAAGTTATTAAGTATGCAAACATGACACATGTATAAGTACTTGTATAATACTGCAAACAACGATAATTTATAACTATCACTCAGAAGTACTACCTAAACTGCTATTTATATGGAAATACTTTGTATGCTTATAAGTATGGGTAAACATAATATAAGTGTGAGTTAATTTGAATAATATTCAAACTTATCAATTTTCAGCTTCATCTTTGTAAACCATAAAAACTTAAGGTATTTTAATTCAAACTATTATTTTGAAATGTAGTATGTTTTCACGCATTCTAATATCTTCTACTGATGCAATTTAAATTAAATACTTGTGGTACTTTAATAATTTATATAGTGATAATTTAACATTGAAATTGTTCATATTATATTTTTAATAATAAAATAATATATGTTTCAATAAATTTTAATTGTATACAACAGCTGCAGAACAGTTTAGTTAACATTACTAACGAGTTTTGTCAAAAAATAAAATACTAGATACAGTATTAACCTCGGTTTGAATGAAAATAAAAATGTAGCTTTATAAATTTAATAAGCGATAAAAGCTTTGTATTAAATTAAAGCATTTGTTGAGTATAATATATAATTAAATATCATGATTATGAATCCGAGGAAAAAATTGTTGTTTTCTAAATGAGAACAATTACGGAAGTGCAAAATGTATGACTTATCTCATAATTTAATAATATATTAGTAATTTAAATTTTAAATGATAGGTGTCTAAAATGTATTTTGTAGTTCATATCGTCTAGTGAAATATACATTTTTGGTTTTTATTATGTACAGAAAATTTGTTATGTTAAATTATATTTACATATTTTTACAGTTAAATTACAGCTTGCAAATCAATATTTATGTCAGTATAATCATACCTGGTCTGAATAATTTGTTCGACATGATGTTGACAATTATTGAATAATTTGATAGTTTATAGTTAAGCACTCATTCGCTAATTGTTTCAATATGTATCGTGATAAAACAGTAGTTGGACATGTTGTTTAATGTGACGAAGGTTATTTTGAACATCGATTATATAGGTATGCGGAAATTCAAAATATATCATTCTATTTAATTATTTTACTATTACTACATCAGGGAATATGTATACACCCTATTTCGTACACCATACGTAATTGAACGAATATCCAAATTTTTTACATCACTATATTTCTTAAAAAAAAAAGTAAATTTATTTGTACAATGGATCATTTTGATAATCAACTTAATATAATTATTCTATCATCGAGTTATTAAAAATTTAAGATCATAGTGAAATCATTAGTGATTTCCTCAAATCTGACAATACAATATGGCGAACATATTTGATTGAGCTTTTGTGTGCTGTGTTCATTTCTCGAGAACTACCCTACAATGAAAGTTTTTTTTCATAATTATTATGAAACGGAAAAGCATGCTTTATACAGCCGGAAAACGTTAACTGCCAAATTTAATTGAACAGATCAATAAGTAAGTATAACGAAAATGAAGCTTGCGATGACCGTTTTTTTCGTAGTTTTTCGAGACATTTTTTTACACTAACTTTAAAAACTTAGTTGTTATAAATCTAGAGTCTACCAGCTACCTTTTATGCATTTAAAAAGTCTATTCGTTGAGGTTGTATACTAAATTTGCTCGTTTCGCCAACAGACGTGTAAGAACGGTTTTTGGGATTTTCGTGGGTAGAATTAACAAATAGTTAGCAATAAAATTTAATTTATATTTAAATTACTAACAAAACAACAAGTGAAAAACGTATGTAATGGATGAACTACTATACACAGTATAAATATGTTTATACACGTATTCCGTGTATATTTATATACATCAATTAAAAACAAGAAACGGGGAACAACGCTTTGCTGAGAAACCGTAATGATTGATTCCTGGGCTGAGTTGTTAAAATTCCGGAACTGGAGTACGGAACTGCGTTGTCGATGGCCAGCACCGGCTTGACGGGATGTACAACACTGAACAAATCGATCTGATCACTCGTATATAAACTAATGCGTAGAATATTGCCAACTCGGATGATAAAATTGAACTAAATATCTCTCATGAGATCGGAAACGAGCGTGAGCTAAAGCGCCAGAACAAATAGCAATAATGGCGATCGAAAAACATCAACGAAGAGTAGCTGAAGGAGCACGAGAACACGCACATCGAATGTCAAAATCAGACGAATGATAAGAAACACGTAGGCGGCGGTGATGTCGTAACGGCGTTGTTACGTGAAGAGCACAGCGTGACGGACGTGTCGGCATTACTAACATATTGTTGTATGATGGTCGAGCGTGGTCACCGACGGCCGCCAGCCAAAAACCGGTGGAAAATTTGACGTTTCAGAAATCGCAAATATTGTTAGCTATTAAAATGGTAAGTAGAATATAATTTACAAAGATAAAAAAAAATAAGTTTTAATTGGTACTGAGTCACGTCCAAAAGAATAATTATAATAGGTATAATAAATATTAAGGTATACGTGTCGGTTATAAGCACCATGAACTAAGGTTATATCTTAGTTCATGGTAAAAACAATGTTCGCCGTTCGTGTGATAATATTATTTTAGATAATCTGATAATGTTTTATAAGAAAAAATCTCAAAAGCAGACGAGGACCTTTTCCTTTTTGTCGTCCCAGATGTTAACATGGATATTTTTTCACAGCGAACTTGGATTTTTTTTTGTTAGCGAACAAGCGTATAGGGGATATAAATGTGACGTGTTGGTGTTGTAAAAGAACTGTTTATTTATATTATGTGTATATACAGGATGATTCAACAGGCATGTTCATAACATTTTTTTCATTTCATAATGAATTTATTCAATTTTTGATTTTTGAATTTTTAATATACTTAAATACTTTATAATTTATTTAAAATTTTTCGAGATGTGATTTATTACTTAAGTGGTGCTTTGTAAATAGTGGTTTTTTTAACAGAAATCACGTGTTTACTTTAAAGTATGAAGCA
Source organism: Aphis gossypii (assembly GCF_020184175.1). Lineage (NCBI taxonomy): Eukaryota > Metazoa > Arthropoda > Insecta > Hemiptera > Aphididae > Aphis > Aphis gossypii. Next base: position 55,404,901 of record NC_065530.1, on the reverse strand, counting down.
AATAATTTTATATAATCTATAGAACGTATGATTTTTCAGTTTTTAAATGTTTGTTTTATGAACAATAGTCCTTATACAAATGATTTAAAAAAATATAAAATATAATATATATTTAATATTGGATCTAGTATTTATTATGTTTGACCATTTTTACAAATCACAGAATATGTTGGTTGATAAATAATAATTACTTACTAAAATGTTAAAATCATTATAGTCCACTTTCTTCTAAACGTGTATTATTATTAGTGCACAAAGTTCATAACTTTTTAAATTTTTGTTCAAATATTAATTTTGATACGTCAAATTTTTCAGAAAAAATATCTTCTATTAAATTTACAATTGAAAATCTTCTTTGAATAATTATTAACTAAAAAAAGAAATGAATTATTGAAAAAGAAAAATGGTGGTGAGCTTGCTAAGTGAATCACCCTGTTTATGTATACAAACTCGAGTATCCGTATAGAGGTATACACGCACGTACGATGTATACATGATATAAACTAAAAACTAAATTCGTGATACGGTATACTACCCATATTCATCCAGCAGACAGAGCATTTTGGTTGGCTCGACTTTTCGGCATTTGCGTTCGTGTACGAATATAATACATATAATATGCGTATAGTATATCATCGTCCGAAATAATATAACCGTAAACACGTCGTCGCTAGCTCTTGGGATATAAACACTATTCTTGTCAACTACTCTCGTTCCACCACCGCCGGGACATTGACAAATAGACGAGAAAGAACTTCTTTGCTGGTTTCAAATAGCATAACTTATTATACGCACGAACACTCGCACCCGCACCCTTTCATCACAACACGTCCTTTTTCATTTATCGCACTAGGGCGCGAAAACACATTTACTAGATAATATACTTAAACACACACGCGTGTACGCTTCCTTACGCATACACATACTACACACGCCTTACCGGCGCCCAAAAGACGTGCATTCAGTTTTCACGAGTGTACGTATAAATTTTGATTCCGACGGCTAGTATACGTTTCTATGTATTGTACAGATAAAAGAAAGAACGATAGTTGCAAACAGATGCCTCTTCTGACTATTACCACTGTCCAAATCAAAATTACTTTGAAAAAAATCAGAAATAAAATCGTACAAAATCCTGGTTAAACTATACGCGTGCGCTACTCGGGCAACTGTTGAAACGGACGAGAACAAATCGGATGGTTTTAAAAGGAAAACACGGATGACTTGTTTTTGAGATAAAAACGAATGTAGAAGGCGAATTTGAAATTAGAACGTTTCACACGAACTGAGAAGTTTATGAAGAAAAGCTAGTGTTTGAATAATTATAGTCAACAGTTGGATAATATGTGTATGAATATCCGTGGAACTCAAAACGACTCGGAAAATATTGGTCGGATAGAATAAAAAAAATTCTCATGATGATTGGGGTAGATAACGCACGAAAAAAGGATCAATGTTATTGATGAGATGATGGACCTTAATGGTCTTTAATGAGCACAAAAAGCAGAAGGAGAAAAAGGAGAAGATGTACAAGCATATAACTTAGTACTTAGGCAGACGATGAGATGCGACGAGAAGAGAGAGTCGTGACCATAAATCTGGGAAGAGCGTCTGATACGCACACTGCACATATCACACACTCACACACGCACACTCACACCGCGAGGCTGAGGCTTTATACACGTCGCGCATCGATAAGCCGCATAATCTTAAAACGTCCCCGAGGTACGCGTATCGCGGACGCCATCTACATCAGCTATCCTCCTCTGCCACCGCGACCAATTCCCTGGCCACGTTAGTCCGGGAGCGCATAATAATATTACTACTACAACAACGGCACAAAGTTAAACGAGAAACGACCGTCGACCGTGCGTCGGTCGAAGTGCGGTTTAGAACCGCGCGCGTGTGGTGTATTATTGTAATTTGTGTGCACCCGGGCCCGAGCTCGTGGATATATGTAATATATGTATCGAGGGTCCGAAATTGAATTCACCAGGAAATTAATGGACCCGCTTGTTCTGTTCGTTCGTGTGTATATATACATACAATATACATACAGATATATACGAGGACTAGACGGAGAGTAGCAGAGACGTGTTTGGGGGGGGGGGGGATGGCGATGGGAAATGGTACGTGCGGAGTTGTAGGTAGAGAGAAAGAGGTCCTCCGCGCTGCAATATTGTTTCACCAACGTCTGCGGCGTATATTATGCACTCAAATCGCCTACCGATTAGCTCCCTCTCACTCTATATGTACATACCTATATATATATATATATATATATATAAGTACGTACGTCTGTTAATAATCGAAACGTTTGAATAGGTAGCTAAGTGTTATCGATTATCGTAAGGGGTATCCTAAAAACTCGTTTTAAATTGTTGACGGTCATTGGTCAATCTATGTATGATTTTGAAGAAAGTGAGAAAAAAAAATAACTGAAGTATAGTAAGTATTTGCACTGGAATCGAAAATAAAAATAGTTTATAGTCTAACAACTTTGATCTGAAAAAGAGGTAAACTAATTAATCAACCTACGTTCGGTCAATAAGCATAGAACAATTATTTTTCCAATTAAACATTGCTAAATTCAATGTTTTGACGTTAAAATGATTTTAGTTCAAACACAATTGTAACGAACTGCAAAGTTTCGTTGGCAAAAAAAATATAAACTTTTGCGAAAATAATAGTGGCATACCGAGGTTAAAATATTGAAATAAATGAAGGAAAAAATTAAATTGTTAATAATACAACTACGTGCGTCACACAAAGAGACGTGTAGGTATTTTTTTTTAAATACCGACGCATCACTGTATGAAAAATCGAATATAAACTGCCTCCACCGTGACCACAAATAATAATTGTTTCCAGCTCGCTCGAATCTAATTTAACGAAGAAGCATTATTGCTACCACCAACGACGGCGTGTTGGTAATGCATGCAACTTATTTCTGTTTAAATAAATAATAACAGCGTGATTTATCGACTCCAACTCATAAATAGTGAGATATCACATATATGATATAAGTATACATGGGGGAAAATTATTTCACGTGCGACATTAATTTTCATTCAACGCAAAATGCAATAGAAATGTTGTATATAATATAATATTATATACCTACTACGTATATTATTATTATTATGTAATACACGAAAATAAATAATTTACCGCATAAGTTAGATGTATGTTGTATAACAAATAGGCAGTCTATATATTATAGAGTTGGAAATTTTACTGTGTACATATTATATATTGTATATATTGTTTTTTATTACAATTTAGGTTGCTAAAATTTGACAATATTACATTTTGGCCATTATTTAACACATGTGATATAATTTCAGATAGAAAGAGACAGCGCGTACTGGGTAGAAATAAATGTACTCGTTTATCTACACAAACTTGTCAATTTACCGGCTAACCAGCTAAGAGTATTTGACAAATATAAATAGTGGTGAAATGTCGACACGTTTAATACAATTTTAAGTATGATAAGTATTTAGGTGACACCTAACCCCAGCTTGACCTCCCTTCTGGGCGCCTATGTTAGGTGTAGAACATGAATAACGGATAACCTATACTGTCTGTGTGAAAATACCTGCAGGATTGTATTTAAAGGGAGTTAAGTTTACCTAAATGGTATAAGAAGTAGCTGTTGACCTGCAAAAATGAAATTATAGTTCATTTAAAATCAGAAAATACTCGAATATAGAAATGGGATGCATGAGGTCTGAAAATATTGTGGTGATAATAATATTATGATTTGATTTTTAAATGGGAAATCCACCCAAGAAATATATAACCGAATTGGTTTCTGAGGTGATAGTATGCCGTCACATTTTAAAATTGTCATTTCATTTTGAAACATTTCGATCATATATAATATGGTTCAGCAAACTACGTGTCAAAGAAGATATAGAAAAGTTGTTCTAATATTAAAAGGGCTAATGTGAGAAGTATATAAAAATATATTTATCTGACTGAGCAAAACATTAAGGGATATGGTTGACGAAGACGTAGGCATATAGAATAATGACTAGGCCACTTGAAGTAATCTCTATATAATAATTCTTGTATCAATGAAATATTAATTCAAGTATAGAGTTTCCATTGCAACATATTATTAAAACACAAGTAATTCAAATTAGTAATGTTTAGCCAGAAATATTTAAAATTCATATAACGTAAATTACAATAACGTAGTTTTGTAAAATTAACTAATCGGTAATTCTGATTTTACCACTAAAATGTTATTTTGGTTATACAATTAGATACATATATTTAGAGTGCCTATTTTGTGAATTTGTTTGTTAGCCTAAAGAAGTTAAGAATATTCAAAGGCACTGGAAATGTTCCAGTAAATTATTGTGTTTTAACTTAAACATAATAGAAGCACAAAAATGTTAATGTCAAATGGTATTATTTTTATTAAACCAAAAATACATACACTGCTTAAATATTTACCCATACAAACTTACTGTGTATTTTGTTTTCGCGCATTCATCCATAGAATAATGTGCATGTATATCTAAATATTAAAGTAAACAATATTACACATGCGCGACCGCACGCACCCGCTCGTGTGTGCGTTATAATATAACACGGTAAAACTTCCATACAACGAACTTCTATATTTAATGAAATTTTCTGTTTAACGAATTAATTTTAAGAAACAAGAATCATGACTTTCATTATTTAATCATTCTTAAATTGATCTCTATTTAGTATTTAACGAAGCTTAATATGTTTCTATTTACTATTAGATAACAAACTTATTTTTGTAAATGTTGTCACTAAAAAATATTAATATAAATATTGTTCTTAAAGTTTAAACACCTAAAAATCCGATAAAAATAAGGCATTAATAGGCAAACTGGTTACTTTGTTAGTATGCTACATGTCACAGTTTCGATACTAACGTCAATGTATTCGTACGCTTAATTTTTTTCTATATTTACAAAAACATGCAAAAACATAAATGTTTATTAATTGAGATAAATTTTAAATAAAGTCGACTAAAATGTTAAAAAAAAAAAAAAAGATGTTACCAAAAAATATGATATTCCGACAAGTTCTCTTTCAACAATATCGAAAAATCGTGAAAACATAATGAAACAAGTGTAAGCATTTTCTTTCGCCGCTCGTTGGTAGTAGAAAAAAAATGAACGTGTATGTTTAGTATGTTTAGTATGTTTAGGAAAAAGTTGACGAAGCTATTCTAAATAAAAAATTAAAAAATAATATGTATGTATAATATAATATTTTATGTTTATTTTTAATATAATATGGAATATGAAATATGAAATATGCATGTAAATATTAAAAATATGTAATTGTAGATGACGATTTCCTCTATAATTTTAATTTTTTTATTTCTCAAAAGATTTTGTTTTATAGAAGTTTTACTGTATTTATTTGGGTGTTATTCTAATAACATGAAAAATTGTATAATATTGTTATAAGATTTAATAATTATACTGCAATATGTTATTATTATTATTGTCATTTATTCAAAAACTAATTTCATAAATAAAATATAAGTTATCTTATATTATCTATATTCAATCAAAAATGAAATAAAAAGTAAATTTAAATTATAAATTATACAAGAATATATTAAATTATATAAAAATATATTAAATATCTGTTCATATAAAAATAAAACAATGACTTGATTCTATTAATTTACTAAAATGTAGAATTTCTTGAGGGATCAGTTTACTTTAAATTTATATTTATGTACTCAATACACATATATTTTACTAATATAATCATTTTATTATTACTGTTATAATATTATGTCATGATGATTTACAATCCACATTTTATTGAAATTTATGATTTTCCAAAATTGTTCAATAGTTGTCAATAGCTTTTGATCGGACACATGTTTCGGTAAATATAGAATAATATACTATTAATGTAAAGAGAGTAATAATTTTAATGCTAACATTAAATTTATTATTTTGACTCAAGTTTTTATCATGAAAATAATTTTTGAAGAAGAGTAGTGAAAATTGCAATTCCTATAATTTTGTTTAAGTTGAATAGTTTAAAATCATCTGAACTTAGATAGTTTTTTATTCCATTAAAAAGTTTTACTTTCTCTTAAAAGCTCAATATATATATATAAATAAATCAGTTTTAAGCTTAAAATAATTATTCTTTGATTAGTTAAAATTAATCTATGGATGTTAATGAACAATATAACTAATTTACTTAATACTTATCAAGATATTACCTAATGAATGTGTGCATTTATCTCATAATTTATAATTAAGATACCTTTAAAATTAAAATATAAATATCTAAATAAATGTTAACTTTTTCTTATTATTAGTTTGGAAAAAATTCATCATAAATTAAATTTGAAAAATGTTTGGGTAGTTTTTTAAACCTTCTTAATTTTATTATTATTATTATTTTTTTTTTTTGAAAATAAATTTTTTTTATTATTATTTATTTACAAATAAATATAGAAAATATAATAGTCCCCACTGGTCTAAGTTATGTTAAGTCTATGAATAATACTTATAAGTAAAATATAACAAACTATTATATTAAAAATAAAGTTGAATTAAAAATGAATAACTACGAGTATTATATAGGTTCCTATTTATTATATCTCTATTAAATTATAGTAAAGTCTCTGTATGGATTCTAAGACACGTAAATAATGTACGGTCGCCATTATTAATTAGTAATTACTATACATTTCATCGATATTATTTTATCAATAATAATATTGCAGTATTTCATTATGATAATTTCTAAGTATTTAATAATTATAATCGACCATGCTAGCTTCTTTTATCGGTTATGTTAGAAAAATACCCATCATGTTATGTTTGTACTCATCAGCAATTATTCGTCATTTAATAAGTTTAAATAGAACTAATAAGTAGATTTAGTATTTATTATATTTCTGATTATATTTGACAATTGTATAAATGAGAGCTTTTAAAAATCAAAAACATTATTAATTAAATTTAAACTATATTAACTATATTAAATTATATAAAATCGGATTAATTTTTAGTTTGATAATAAAATAGGATTTTATCCTTAATAAAGAATCGTATCAATTTTTTTTTCTATAAATATGAGGAGAATATTGTTAGTCCCAATGGAGTCATGATGATCAATGTTTGAATATTATGCGTGTACATGCATTATTATATTTTAGTGTATTACATTATGATGATCGTTATTATATTGTTCCTGTATTGAGATATTTGCTATGGGAATTTGGGATATAATAGTACTTTCGTTGAAATGTAAACATTTCATTGTTTTGCTTGGATAATAATAATCTACTGCAGGATGCAGGAATACATTCAGTAGGATCAGAGAGCAGAGAGTAATCAAACTCGGAATATATTATTATAATTTAATATAATGCACATGATTATTGTGAATTAAGATTTTTTCATATGGCAGCAAACATTTTGTCAAATTTGTTTGCGTACATCAACAATTATTATTTATTTGTACACACCTTTTTTAAAAAAAAAAATAAAAATAATATAATAAAATTAATTCCTTATATATATATTTTGAATTTCGATATTTATTATTAAAACCTTACTACCAATTCTGAATGTTTTATCCATAATCATATTGAAATGTATTGATCAAAGTATTTTAAGCCTACAATATAGTAGTTGATTAACATAATTATTAATTACCTTTTATAACCATTAAAAGTTAAAATTATTGATGATTGCATGACTGTGCATTATTTTCTATATCATCTACTACGTGTCAGCAATTATATATTTAAGTATTCGTAAATAATAATCGATCGATGTTTTGTTTGAACAAAATATTCTTATTCAGAATATGGAATTAAAGGATGATTCTGCAGACAGTAGATTTTATATATTTTAAAAATTAAAAGTTATAATACTGTTTATTTTAAAAGTAAATTTCAACAACCGTAAAATAAAACCGTGTCTGTATAACTATGCGTTGTAATTTTAAAGATAGATTTCTAAGACATTATATAAAACAATGTTAGACCCGTTTATTTTATCAACCAAACTGTTGTCAGACCTATCGGGAAGAATTATTTTAGCCTAAATTAAGCAGATACCAACACTAGTTTTATTATATTATTATGATTTAAACGTGATATAACATCATAGGTATTAGGGCGATCTCGTCCGATTTCTTATATAACAGTTTGTATTTTTGTTACAGGAACGCTGGAATGATATGGTAGTCAGGGTATCAATCACACCATGGGAATTATTTTCTGCCCTCAGATCGTTTCTGTTACACACCGGATGGTATAAATTTTATGTGTTGCACTCGATAACGATAGACAAAAGAGTCAAAACTATGCTCAGCAAAGCTCCGTTGAGTTATACGTCAGTGCCAATATCTTCAGACTCGTCAGACCTTATGCTATTCAGGTATACGAATCCATAATCTTTTATAATAATGATGTAATTTGAGTTTTATATATAGATTTTTTTTTTTTTGAACACTGTAGTTGACTAATTTAAAAATGCTATTTATTTAAACTTTATTATCATTTAAATTTAAAATACGTATTTTAACAAAAAATATGTTTTTTTTAAACTATTAATTAACTTAATAAAATTTAGTATTTTTTTTTTAATATGCATACTATAAGTTTTTATCACAAAAATGATTGCTTTAATTATTATTTTACTAAGGAATTATAGTTTTTGAGCATTATATGGTTGGATTGTAAGCTTACATTTACTAAAATAATACTTAAAAAATTTGAATTTTTTTCATAAATTTGATTTTATAATAATTATTAAAGTTTTTCACATTATTATTTTTTTTTTTTTTATTAAATATACGTGTGAATAAATTATATAATAAAAAAATCTTTTTCATAGTCTACAACATTATTAAAATTTTCTAGCTCTTTTTTTATGAGCATTACACGATACCATAACATGCTATCGATTTCTTAATAAAATTGAAAATGTGTGTATCTAATATTATTATTATGGTAATATTATATTTATAATTTTCAGAAAATAGTCCGGTGGTATTACCTCACCGTTTCTCGTGATATTTCAGTTTTAATCTCATATGAACTAACATCCAATTACCATAAATCGTTCAACTAAAAAATAATTTTCAATACCTAAAAATTTAGTGTATATTATTACAGAAAATTATAGCTTAGTACACCAGTACGTAAGTTATAACAATAAAAGAAAGTTTTTATGCACATAGTCTATAACAATAATACTTATTCCTTATAATAATTTATTGAATACGATAAATCGTTCGTAAAATTATTTGGGCAATGTTGTGGTGTTCAGTGTTTGCACTGCTACTTAAACGCGACATCTATCGCAGGCCCAAAATGAAATAATTCTAAGTTTATCCAATCATTTTTAAAATAAATTTTTTTTTATAAAACAATTTAGCATTAAAAATGCAATTAATTAAAAAACTTGTTTTTCTCTTAAAGGAAATACCTACGAGAAATAATTTTTTTGTATATATTTAAGAATAATAATATATTTTTTAATTCTAGTTAAATAGAATTTTTTTTCTAAATAATACACAATTTAAGATGAAATCACCAATATTTGTTTCATATTACGTTTGTTGTTTTGCATTTAATATTAAAATTTTATCGAAATCATATTATTTATTATTATTTTTTTTTTTTAAAACTGCCAAAAATTTACGATAATATATATTTTTTATGTTTGTAGCAACTTAATAAAATGACTAAAATAGTTACAAACCCGTTGTATCTTTTCTCCAAAGTAAGAACTTTTGGTTTTTGTTAAGTATTCGAATAACTAGAATAGGAGATAATGAATTTATTAGTGAAAAATAATGTTGACATTTTGTTAAATTTAATAAACTGGTAATCAGATTAAAAATTTTTTAATATTTTCAAATAAAATGAAGTATGATAATAATATATATGTTCATTTTTTAAACTTAAAAAAAATCATTAAATTCTTTGATAATATTTTTATGTTTTTTTTTTCTATTTTGCTAGCTATCAGTAAAAATATTCACAGACGGATTAAAGCTTTAAAAAAAATGTATATATATATATATATTTAATTGTTTTTTATTACTCGATGTTGATAAAATAATCTTAAATTTTAAATTTTTACTAACAAAGTACTGTGGTAAAAAGACACGGAGTTTCACTACTTGTTCATGCTTTATAATAACTAAAAGTGAAAATAAAAAACCTATTCATTGAGAAAATAATTACGAATTATACCACTATAAGTTATCATCGGTTATTGTAACAATTATATAACAACCCTGATAATTTTTCTCTACGACATAATAATAATAATAGCAATAGTTAAGTGTGCACGTGAACTTAGTATTGAGTTATGAATTTTTTTAGAAATTAAATAATTTCACATTAGATGAAAACATATAATATGTTTATTATATAGGAGGAATTATTAAATATTCAAAATTATTTTACTTGAAGATAAAACTCATATACAAGAAGATTTCAGCAATGCTCAACCTTATTTTTTTTTTTTAATAATTTCAATAATTTTGTTATTCTAAGCCTGATTTTGGAATGTTCTAAGTATGCTAAAAAAGTTTTTTATTACTTACTTAAAAAGTATTCCACTGAGATACAAACTTTTGTTTTTTAAATGATAATCCTATTTTTCTACTGAAAATTATTTAGTAGATTTTTTTATGTTGAGATACACCAAATTCAAAATATGAACTAGTAGTTTTTTAGTTATTTAAACATGTATATTAAAAATAATATCCAATTGGTCGATAATGATGGCTTTGGGAGATATGAACCTATAGTTAATTTCAACATAAGTAATAGTAATAATTATTAACTTATTAACGTTTTTATTCTCTTAACTAGTTCTAGTATTTATACTGAATCCAATATAACACAATTTTTATACTTGAGTAAAACTATTTTTAAGGACTATTATCGTTAGTATAAATAGTTTAACAACTAAGAAACTAAAACTGAAAATGCTCTGATGAGCATGGTCTATGGATTATGTTATGTACTTGTATAACATTATATATTTGTGTGTTATAGATCTATGGTAGAACTTTCGACTTCCGAGGCTTCTGTTGTGGTGGTGGTCGGTGATCGGGACTCAGCACAAACTGTCTGGCGCCAGGCAGCCGCGCTCGGGCTTCTACCCACCGGCAACGTGGCATGGTTGTGGTTGGACATCGGCAACAGCAGCGGTGGCGGTGTCAACGCAACTGGGAAGAGGAGAGGTAACGTACCGGTGGGAATGCTGTCCCTGCGTCCTGTCGTACCACCGCAGGAGGACAAACACACCGTCAGGGCGGCAGTGCGCGTGTTTTCCGAGTGTATCAAAGACGTGATGTCGGCCAGGTGCGAGGGCTGGACACCCAAGTTGTCCAGGGTCAGTGATGCGTGCGTGGACATTTTGCGGGGCCCCGAGTTCCCGAGCGATTTGCACAGGTGAGCTGACAGGGTTTATTATATTTTTACCCCAACCACGAATTTGAAATAAAACTAACGAAAAATGATAGACTATCTTATGATAATTTAATGTTGTCATCGAAATTCAATAAGACGTGCTTTTGTTGAAAACCTTATCATCACATGCTGTTAAATTTATGAAATCGACTTTCGGATAACTCTGCAAATGACTATGCCGTCTATTATTGGATATACACTGAACCGGATCTCATCTCAATAAAACGTACTTGAGGTAGTTTTCAGAATGATTTAATATGATTATTAATTTTTTGTAAGCTTATTGATTTCTGAGTTCAACTATACTGTATAGTTTTTAAAAGTAAAAAAAAACCATTATGAACTTCAATAATTATATTATGTGATGTTTGTACTATTTTTGTCGTATTCTGTGGTATGTTTCAGATATTTAAAATCATTTAAATTAACCAAAATCTTTTTATCTTTCATCTATTTAAGGGAAATCTAGAATATTGTTGTATAGAATCCAGAATATTTCAAAAATATACTAGTACTTAGTTTTAAAATCCATATTATAGTTATAATTAATTTTAATACTTTAAATACATGCGTTATAAATATTGAAAAATAAAAATTCCTTAGTATACAGTTAAATATAGTATGGTACAGACTAAAATTAAACTGGAGAATCATAGTATCATAATATATCATTTTTTTAAATTATTATTATAATTAATTCACGATGACGTTTGTAAATTCGTAATATGATACATAATTCAGCATGTCGACTGCACATTTTTGTTGTATTTTAATATAATTTAATAAAACTGATTCTTTGGATAAGTCAATGTTAATTATATTTTATAAGTATAGTAAAAGTAGTAATTTAAAACACAATTTTTCCATGCACATATAAAGCTATTTTTTAATTTTTTGTTAGTTATAATACGATAATATATTTTATAATGGTTACTTTATCCGATTGTGAATCTATTTAACGTTTCTTATTAAATTATTTTCATAAGATACCAAGAAATAGACTACATGTTCACAGTGTACCTATATTGCCTATCCAAAGCGCCGTGTTACCATCATTTATCATTGAAATACTTATTTTGTCCACACATTTTCGAACCTTATATCATAAATTACCATAATATACTGAGAAAACCAGACTAAACAAAATAATATGAGGAATGTGTTTCAAGATATTATGGCCATGCTATTTTTCGCTGTTCAATTCTATAAGAGTTTATATTATACATTATACATAACTTATAGGCAGTCATGTATTTGTATGTTTTTAAATGAAAATATTTTGTTAGACATAAGTTACATACGAATGTGCAGAATATAATGACTACTAAACAATTAGTTTTTATTTTTGGCTGGTATATGGGATTATAAACTTTTTGTAACTAATATAACAGAATCAAGAATATGTATGCTAACAAAATATTAAACCTAAAATAAATTTACCAAGGTATGTCGGCATTTAAGGTTATACTTTATTGTTCTGAGCTTTTGAATATTCGTTAAAAAATACTTATAAATCTTGAAATATGACTATGTAGTATGCATTTAAAAAATAAACATTTATATTTTAATTTTAAACAGTTTATAAAAATGAAAAAAAGTACAAGAAACATAAGTATCTAAGATTGATAAAAACTGTTCTATTCCTGCACATGTTTGCGTAATCACTAAATTTGTCTTTAATAATTTTTACGATTCATTAACTACATTGAGAACGTTTCTCCCTTTATCGATCATTCAAAAGATAACGAAAATAACTTTTAATTTTATCATTATATTGACTTAACCAAGATCGCTTTTATCAATTTGATGAATTGGACGATTTCCAGTATAGTTTCATTGAAATATAATATTATTATATTGTAGCATAGGTATCAGGTGTGTGGTTTACCTTATATTATACACCATACATAATATATATACTTGATGGCATGGTACATTCATATTGAATTGGTTTTTTTATTGATGTGATTGCTATATCGTGCTGTTTTATTGAAAAGTAAGTCGAAATAATTTAAAAAACTAAACATCTTTTTAATCCAAAAATGTAGAAATTTCTTTTCTTCTCAGACCCGTTTGATAATAACCTTTAAGTTATAAAAACATAAACTTTTCATTTATAAATTATTTTTATATTATTTAAAATAAAAATTATATTATTTTGTAGGTATAAAGATAATCAGATTATTTTACAATATTATAATATTATCATAATTCAATTTTCTTTGTAAATGCTTGAATATGATGGAGAAATTATCATTTACTATTATTTCAAGATAAAAATATAATGTAAATATATTTTATAAATACTTAATACTTTTAATCGATGAAATGTACTTGAATAATTTATGAGTGATCCTCATTTGTACGTCCGTATAAAAATTAAATTAAAAATGATTCGGACGCAGTACTATAACTCGTTAGGGAACTTGTAATTCCAGTATAACTATATATAGTAGGTAGTATATAGGTGAGCATACCTTAATTGTGTATGAATATAAATAGTAAATTTAAAAAATGTAAGTGCATCCTTCTTTATGCTATTAAATTAAAATGTAATTATAGTCCACAGATGTGCGATATTGTTTTTAAATATTTTTTAACTTGAAAGTTTACAGAAGTGATTAAACATAATATATAATATTATATAAAAAAAAATGTGTAAAACACGATTAAACTAATAATTATCGTACATTTATAAAATCATTAACTTTTTATACGCCTCAGATTTAAGAATACTGTACGTGTTTCTGATTTTGTAAAATATGATATCCAAAGCCTAAGACAAGCCGTGATTATAATTTATCGTTTGTTTTTTATTCAGGTAAAAATGATATATATATATATATATATATATACGAGTATATTATTTGTGGCTCTCTATAATAACCTAATTTATAAGGAAACCAATTTTTCGTTCTTACTAAAGCTATTGAGAATCTTAAAAAAAATATCAGTATAAAAGGGCTCATCTGTGTCCACTTTTCAATCTATATAAAGACTACTCTAATCTTTTAGAGAATTTTTACTGTTAAAAAAACAATCTCATCCTTCTATAAATATATAATATCAAAAGGAATTGATTATACGTATACTTGTATGAATATTAATATTATATATAATATATTACTTGTGGAAATAAATTTAGTTTGTACTTTCATCATTTCGTAATATTTTTAAATTATAGACACAATATCGTTGTATTCAACTTAACGCCATAATTTGCTATTAAAAAAAATTGTGAAAATACGCATTTCTTTGTAAACGTGCACTTAATAAGTAAATGTTTAATACTTAAACATAATAATAATAGAACAAAATCATTAATTACGTAAATAAAAATGTTATTTATACATTTATAATATTATTTTATATCTGTTACTTATATCAGTATAATAACATAATTCAACAGCCTCATGGTACAACTTAACTGATAAAAAATTGTTCTTATCAAATGCGTACTATAAATTGACAATGGCGAATGTTCCCGAACGACCGTACATCACAAGCTCGTGTTGACAATCATGCGTATCGATTGACTCGAACGTACATTCCGTAATATAATTAAGTGTGCCGTTTCTCATAGTAGAAAACGGTTTGGTCATCTTTTAAAACAAACGCGCGATAAGTAATAATTTTCATTTTTAATGGATTTGTTTTTTCCTCAAAAACGTTTGCATGCATCATACATTCCAATCATATTAATGGTATGATTAAATACGTTTATCTGGTACCGTGTTCAATAATAGAAGCTATACATATCGGTAACTGTGCCAGATCCTTAGTTTATTCCATGTGCCAACGCTATTCTTGAAAAACCGCTGTATTCGGGTTACTGTGTCATGTAATATCGATAAATTCCGTCTACGATGTATGGAAAATCTCCCCAAAACAAACCCAACCGACGTTTTTCGCAATGACAATTACGAGCACAGCACACGTACGTACACTGCAAAACTCGGTATATAATATTTTCATCACGGATCGAGAGGTAATTGGGTTTTTTGTTCGCTGTAGACTTTTAACGTTTTTTTTCTCGTTGAAGTGAATATTTATAACATTGTTTCATCACGGTAACAATTGTAAAGGACTATTATATAATATAAAGTCATATAGATAAGACCAATGCGTGCTGTACAGTTTACGGTATACCAATGTAAAAGTTAATATGTAATATGTACCTACAGTACATACTACATACTTGTTCATGTAAAAAAAAAAACAGAAAATTCGCTTAAATTGTATAAATGTATAATAGCTAAGTCTCGAGAATACTTTGAGATATTGAGTAGAGGTCACTGTAATGAGTGTGTTCAATTTGAATGTGAAGATAATTATTTTATAATATTTAAAAACAATTCTGAGCAATTAATATAGCGTCAGTACAATATATTTCTAATAGCTTGTATTAAATTAAAATAGTATAGTATAATAATAAACTAATCCGGTAGGTTTAATTAATTTTGAAAAATATCATAAATTTATGATGTAGAATATCATAGTACTAAATTCTCATTGAACAGCGTGTGTATATTACATTCCATGGTATAATTATTATTACAATACATATATTAGACATTTTTTCAATTTTTAATTTTCTCCGCTAAAATACCAATGTTCAATTTTTATTTTTATTTTTATTGAACTTGAAATTTTTACATAAAAAAAAAATTCTGCTTCGAACATTAGCGTTTTCTTTTACATTAAGAAAAAGTGAATTAATTAGTTTCATACAATATAAATATATAGTTTTTAAAACAATTTTTATCTTATAAAGTTTTATAACAATAATATTGGTGCTTTCTTCCAATAATTTTAATATTTGGGATGTTTTGAAAAATTGTATTGTGTTTGTTTCATTTTCAGGGTTTTGACCAAGACTTGATCTGATACCGTGGTTTTTGTTTAATTTTTCTCCTCTATGTTTTTGGTACGTTCTATATTCATAAAAAATGTCAATGTTCAATTTATTATTTGAAAAATAGTGGTTTTTTCCGTCCGCTGAGACATTAATTCTTAATAAGTGTGGCAGTTGTATTTATTAATTTTTATACTTCTAATTTGTTCAACATTCTATCACCAAATGTATAGATATCCAGTCAAAATAAAAATAAGATCAAACGTTTTATAAAAACCACCCTTAATATCGAAAATAAAAGCAAATTTTCTTCTTTCGTTCCGTGCAAAGTGTAATACAAGATGCACGTAAAAAATATACCACGCGCCTCATGCCCTCATTGTAAAACCATAATATTTATCCTCTGCTCAAAATTTAGAATTACATTTTATTTTATACTATTTATGTTTTGTATCAACATTTTGATACTTTTCTTTATATTTTTTTTTTAATTATAATCTATTTTATATCTACCATTGTTTGAACACGTTCTATTTATATTTATCAATGATTATGATGCAATCAATATACCCAATAAATATATTATAACGTTTCATAATAAAATAATATTATTCACCTATCAACATTTAAATTTTCTAAGTCAAATAAAACATATTATAGTATGTAACATTTATCAACAACCAAAAAATATTTTTTTTAATACTTTTTTTAATCTAACTTAAACTGAAATTGCATGATTATCGAGAATTTGTTGAATGTTACAATTCAACGTAAAAGAAGGTATTAATACTGATAACTAAAATAGTTTTATCATTTTAATTTGTGTTTTTTTAAGAAATACAAGTATGTGTATACTGAATAAAAAATATAGAAAATTCAATGGAAATTTTTGAAAACTCGTTAGTTTTATGGTTTATTCATTGTCATTCTTTTTCTTTTATTTATTGTGGACATTTATTTTTTCGTCAATAATTTATTGACAAATTTGTCAAATGAAATGTATAATTGTCATTATAATTCAATTCCTAGTAATTAGTGAATGTTTATTGCGATGCTTGCATCGTATGCACATATGTTTCAACATCAAAAGAAGACTCTTTAACCATAGTATACCACAAAGCTTTTGTCACGTTCTTGTATTATTCTTGCCTTGAATATCTTTAAGAGAACTTAATTAGTAATTATTAATAACTAATCGAAACTAGGATAATCAATTTAGGATAGTGGGTACTAAGTATTCTGAATATTTAGAGTATATTATACAAAAACAAATTATTATTACACCTCCTTTTTGTTCATCTCTATTTGCTAATACAAATAGGTACACGAAAATTGAGCCATACAGTTAATGGGATTTTTATTTTTTTATTTAAATTTCAAAACTGTCTTTAAAAAAAAAAAAAAATGTTTAAAAAAAATATCTTTTCGTTTTTAAGTTCAATAGTAGTATGACTATTTCAAAGTATTATGTTTCAATGTTTCAGTTTATTCCTACTAAAATTCATTTGTGATTAATTTTTACATAAT
Source organism: Aphis gossypii (assembly GCF_020184175.1). Taxonomy (NCBI): domain Eukaryota; kingdom Metazoa; phylum Arthropoda; class Insecta; order Hemiptera; family Aphididae; genus Aphis; species Aphis gossypii. The sequence goes on along the minus strand of NC_065530.1, from coordinate 55,387,043 downwards.
ATTATTTAGGTTTTTTCATTTTTCTACAGAAATTATATTTTCCATGTTGTATTATATAATAACATTAATAATAAATGCATAATGTTTGTTTTTCCATTATATTATACTTATTTATGAATAAAAACGAAATGTTATATAATTTAATACGCACTATATCATAATAGTGTATGTTATATACTATAAAATCTTTTTAATCCAAATGAATGTGAATTTTTTGTTTGAGCAAAATGTATTTAACAGTCAAATTAATTAAAATGTATAGAAAATAAAATATCACACCACTGTCTCGTATACTACAGATTTTTGTCACTAACATAGTAACATTTTCACAAGGATATGAGATGCAATAGGTAGGTCGTAGGTATACAAGTTTAGTGTTCTATCGTGTATGTTATCTACCTACAATTACTTTTCAGCTCATTATATTTTTAAATGTATCAATACTAGTCAGTTATATTTAATCATTATTATGTATATTTTGACAATGGTGTATAAACTCAAAAGTTTATTTTTAGGTTTTTTTCTTTATATATTATCTATATATATATATACAATTCTAAATGGATCATTGATGAATTTATTTGATATTTTAAAAGTTGAATTATTTATTTTCATACAATTATAAGTACTTTAAAGAGAAGAACAATTTAATTTTTTCGATGATTTGAAAAAATAAAATTCACACCATTTTATGATAATTTCAAATTTGTGGATTGCGTAGAATTCATAAAATAATTTACTAGTTTATAAAGACACTGGATTAAAATAAAACAACGTAGCGTGCCACTATTCAGTAGCTCACGATGTGCTCGCGTATAAAAGCATTCTATTCGATCTTGATTCCGAAGTTGTGGTTGCCTGCATTAATGGTGTATATCACATTTATGTATTTACACACACACACAAACACACACACACACACATACACACACACATACATACACACATATATATATATTATAGATCAATGACGTTCCCATGATTAATGTTTGAAGTTGTCTAGCGATGCTTTCATAACTGGTTTTCACTGTCCTTTTCTCGGCCAGTCGTGCATCCATACGTTTCACAGTCTTTTATCATAGCTGTCGTTATTATATTATTGTTCTTTAAGCCCCGGCTATAACCACGTGTGTAACAGCCGAATGATTAATCGGCGTGGTTTACGCATAATGAATGGTTTTGGAAACGGGACGATTCGCCAGCGACAGAATCGACATTATCTGTTTTGCGGGAAAGGCGCGACACGCACTGTCACTGCCGCTGTTTGGGTGACATCAGTGGTAGTGTTCATATTAGGGTTTTTGGTAGCAGTGATCGTGGTTTCGATGGTGGTGGAGGTGTAATAGTGGCATGACGAAACGATAAAAAAAAAGAAATTGAACTCGGACCAATAAATAATCTCTATGCCGGCAAAACTTCTGGGACAAAATTTCCGGTATGTCGAATTGAGAAGAGGGGATGTTTACTTTTCCTCTGTCTGTTCTTATTTCTATCAAAAAAAAAAAATAAAAAATAAAGTCAATACGGCTGGGTTGACGTCGACATTTTTGTTTTACTACATTTAACAAGATTATTTTGATTATACTGCGTTTATGCACTAAAATATGGTAGAGGTATGCACAATACGCCGGGCAGAAGAGAAAAAAGCAATTATAAGACCGATTTCCTTTACTTTTTAACAAGGATTTATTTGATTTGTAAATAATAGTATAATATATTTTCTGTTTATAAACAATAATGGTTTATCTTAAAATTGTAAATATCATCAATTGTTTGTTTATTTATCTTATTTCCAACGATCGCAGAAATGTTCAATCTACGTTACTTTTACTATTATTATATATTTATTGTCAAATTATGAAAATCTAGTAGGATTCAAATGCAATTTTTCTTCATAAAATGTATGAGATATACATATATATTATGCATAAACTGTGTACTTCGACAAACATGACTAGAGTTAGGAAGTGAAAACATGTAGCACAATGTTAAAAATTCTGTGTGGTCACGTATTTGGGATCTGGATTATTTAACCCAAACTGTATGACTAAAAAGTTCGTCTATGCACCATGCCTGAAGCCTTGTGAATTTGAATCTACTATTTACGTGATCGATTTACAATTTTTTTTTTTTTTTAATGTTAAACACATTATAAAAAACACCATTAATTCGACCTTATTGCACAATACACATGTACAAAAAATGTTACGACGTCGTTTCTTACAGAATTTTAAAATATTCAAACACATAAAAAACTGGAAAATATATTTTTCAAAATTAATTCCAACTCTTTCATTTTTCAAAAGTTTTATATATTATGCCAAACAGATTTTTCATATTATAAAACATTCAACTTCTGAACAAATAAAAATGTAACCGAGTTGACCCATATTTTAATTCTATGGAACATAATATTTATTTTTTATATTCCACTGTAGTATATACATATTTCCTTATAATGTTATACTTGTGTGAGTTAGTACCTACTAAGTCGGTAGAAAAAAAAGTTGTGAGACACTATATATTGTTTAATTGATAACTTTTAATTGTTTTTAAATACATAAATTGTCTTTAAACAGCAATTATTTTATGCACAGTAGGTATAAGGATTTGTATTAAATAAATTCTACAGTTTAACATTAAAAACTAATAATAATTATTGCTATACAATTGCTATTTATAAAATCATTTTTAAAATAATTATAATTTTTTTTACACCATTGACATATTTTATGAACTTATTTTTATAATAATAATAATTCAAAACGGATTATAATCTAACTGCAAATTATTTTAATGTTTTGGAAGAAAAGATAGTTTAAAATTTTAAGTTATGGTTAGATAGAATGAAAAATGTAGTTAAAATGGTTAAATGTATAAACAGTTCTCCATCTTTTAATACATAATATAATTTTACTTTTTGAGTATATTTTTATATCCGTTAATAATTTAAAATATTAAGTTATTTAAATACACGAATTTGATGTTATTTAAATGATATAATGGTTAATTGTTTTTTAAACACATTTTATATTATATTAGTTACAGTGCTAAATAGTATTTAACATTTATAACTATGATATTTTTATAAGAATTATAATTATAATATTATATAAGATTTTTATTGTATATGCATATACGTGATTTATGTATCTGCGTATAAATATAAAATATATCATACATGTATTTTATAACATGTATGTATTGACAAGAGATCAAGCATGTAGAGAAAGAGTATTAGTGTGCCCATTAAACATCGGAATTGATATTATATGAACTTGACAAATTAACATTTGAATTACTGTGGCTCGCGTTTTCAAGCTAATACTAGCTTATCTATCTGTTAGTTATATGATTTAGTAGTTGATCAGAATATTGATGTAGTCTAACTGAAGGAGAACTAATATCACGATTTTAATTACGATATAGATTATAATGTAATATCATAAATATTTTGTATACATATTAAATAAACTAGTAAATAGATTTGAACAATCATTAAAATTAGTTAGTTTGTGTATTATAGATGGGTCATTTTCATATGGGAAAAATTATTTAAATTTAATAATTAATATTAGTTTAAAACTAAAAAATAAATTATACAAATTATAATTATAACTATAATAAAATAAGTATGTATAAGCAATAAGCATAATATGAGAAATAAGTTTAAGTTCATAGTTTACACGAATATTGTATTGATACTTACTAATATTCAAATCTATTTTTATTACATTTTAGGAGAGTGCACATTTAATCAAGTGTTTCAAAATACTTAATTTCATTTTATATAGATACACTCTACTGGAAAACGAATATAGTATTGTACTTTGAGTATTACAAAATGGAATAACTCCTATTTTTTTTTTACAAATACTTAAACATAGAGTACAATATTGTTACTAATGTTAACAACTTTCCAATACACAACGTTTACTCAAAATTATACTATTAAATATTATGTATGTTTTTTGTATACAAGTAGAAAATTCACATTTTTGAGATGCCTTTAAAAAAAAATTTACATATTTAAAATAATATGTGAAAAGGTGTTAAAAGTAATATCAAATGTATAGCTTTTTAAATAATAAACTAGTTATGGTTTTTATGTACAAAAATAAGTTTTCCACCTTTTTACCATTTGTTTGATACGTTGTAAATATAAAATTGCATTTTTTTACATATTTTTTACAACTAACTTGACCTAACTCAAATACTTGAACATTTCAATAAATAATAACATTCAACCTTCTCCAAAAATTCCCAACAATTATTATTCATATTTTGTATTATTATAGCGGTATTCTGCATAATATTACAATGGATAATCCCCGTTTCCATTAAAATGAACAATTTCTCTTTTTTGCTAAATTGGATGAAATTATATTCTTTTTTTTCACAAGAAAGAAATTTTTTTCTAAACAAAAATAAATTAAACATATATATATACTATATAGGAAACGGAAAAAATAGAAATTAAACATAAAATTCAAAAACATGATTGAAATTGAAGTATAGGAAAGTAGAAATAAAATTGTTATTTTCTAATGAGTGTAAAAATCAATCATTAGTATATTTTAAATATTGAAAAAACAATGATGTGAATTAAATTAATTCTCAACAATTTTACTAACATATTAGTATTATATAAAATATTAATATATATATATCTTTTATATTATTGTGATTAACTTTCTTTTATTTGATATGTTAATACATAATATACGATAAGAAATCTTATTATTTTATGTACTTTTAATTAGTTATTTTAATCATCAAAATATGTGCACAGTTTCATTTTTCAGTATCCAGTTAAATTAAAAGTTTGAAAATTAAAATGGGGCATGCTTGTTAAGGTACAATATTTTTAACATTAAGTGTGATTTATTCATCGGTAAATCAGCTACGCTGAGAATCGTTTTTTAGAATGTTTCGATTAATCACTTTCGAACGTAAAATGGTAATATTTCTATACACTCTTCCCAAAAGTTCACACCTGAAACAATAGCTTATTTTTAAGTTAACAAACACGGCCAATCATCTATTTAAACGAACCGGCGATAGAATAAAAATATAACCGTATATCAAAAAAAAAAAAAAAAGAAAGGATAAAAAAATATATCACTCTTAAATAATTGAAATACTTCGAATGACACGCCATTATTCGTAGTTATTTTATAAAATCTGATTGTTATAATGAAGCATGTTTATTAATTTATCATTTATTATATTTGTAATGCATTACAGAAAATGTAGTGTGCATTTCTTTCTTGATCTTAATGTACCTACACTATGATTAATCAAAAAAAAAAAAAAAAAATGTATATTTCTCAGAATACCTGGAGCAACATCGTCAACGGTATTTATATCGATTAGTTAAAATAATATTGTGTTACTCGTTATTATTGCCGGATGAGTGGTGATTTTGCAGATAACCTTTAAATTGCTTAGTAGCAACTTTACGGATGAGATAGGCACTTAGCAACTCGATGCTGATCAAGTTTGTAAACTCAGATTGGTTTACTGTGTAACCCGTAAATGTTTTTTAGCGTCAGTATACTATAGTCACGTTATCTAAACCGATCGATCCACTTGAGCATTTGTTTATACGGTTGCAAGGTTTTAAATACTTTCTCAGAAAAACAAAAAACAATTAATGTCACAACCTTAAACATTATCACTGCTGTTGTATCAAATGTATCGTCATCTTCAATAGTTCTTACAACATGTTAAACGTAAATCAGTTTTGTGACTTTTTATTTTATGTATAGTTTTTTATTTTATTTTAATAGATTGAGTTACATCATTTTTTTTTTAATTATCTTAACTCACCGGATATATATAAATTGCAATCAACGATATTTAAGTACCTGCAAAGGGTGTGTAAGTCAATTGGGCTAGAAATCATTCATACAATTATTACATATAAATTTGTTTTATATATTATTTTCATTTTTTTTTCAATTTATTCAATTTGTTTGGTTGTTTGATGTTTGAGCCGCAATAATGTATAACTCTGAACAAGTTATTTTTCGATTATTGATACTAACTTTAACGTTAACACATTATAAATTATAACTTATAATTGATTACAATAAACAAATATTTAAAAAACATATGTTTTTAAGGATTTCGTCTTATTACCTTTTTTACTTAAAAAATTTAAAATAAGTGTATTATTATATATCTTTTGATTCAATTATGTTAATGAATATATGTCTTTGCATACAAATTAACAGTTTTAAATGTATTATTTAATAAATATTTTTTAAATAATATATCTACATATATGTTTTTAATTTTTTTTAAGTACTTTATTTTATTTACAATCATTTCAGAAGGAAAAATAAAAAAATAATACTATGGATTTTATAATTGTGGATGGAGAAATTATTATTTCTATGACCTAAATGTATTATTTGTTTATTTAAAAATAAAATAATAAGCAGATTTGTTAAATGTTGGACAGTATTATAGCATATAATAGTATTTAACACTTCAAAACGTATTCTAAACTCCCGTGGTTATTCTAATGGTAAAAATACCTACTGAACAATGATACCATGCGGATGAAAAATTGACCATGGATTAATATAGGTACACTTGAATTATTATTGTTTAACCCGACTCTGGTCCGTAAAAATATATAAATCATTTCAAGAACTGTTGTGTATTTGAGTATAATAATCATACCATTTATACGAAATTTACGTGCCGTGAGTAATGCCGACCAATAGTTTATTATTATTATGTATATTGTATATGACGTGTTACAGCCCAATATTAAATTCAGCCACCCATAGAAATCATAAATGAATTTTATAGAAAGCATAAGTTGACAAGGAATAGGCAATAGGTATTTGACTTACAACACATTGCGAGTTCAAATGAGCAATGTTTAAAACAAAATACATTAATGTAAAATAAACGGTATGGTGATAAAAAATTTCATTGGACTTGAATATAGCGCGAATAGTGCCTTACAAATACTACTACAAATTATGATCTATATATTATATATACTTATTACTCATTAACTACAAACATATAACGTCAAACGCCAAATCTAATTTACAATCAACAATATGACACAATTTAAGTATAAGCAGTATTATATTTTATAATTTATTGTTACGTATGTTATTATCTTTTTTTTCTTTCTGTAGAAGCAATTTTAGTTTGAAAAAATACTATAATTCTAACTATTTATTTCAATTGATTGGTAAGGCGTATGATTTTGTGAAAATAGTCTAAAAATGCATTGGTTAACCTCATTGTTGTCCAGACTTACTAAAAATATTTTATGATGTTTTATTAAATACTCTTCAAATTCAAATGGCAAAGCTCTATTTTCTAGTTTTTATTGTTTTTATTGTAATAATAATTAATACAGCTATAAATATACTGTTTTTGTATACTATTTATAAAATTGAATGCATTATGATTATTATCAACAAACTAATCAACTACAATGGAATTAATTTTAGAAGTGTTAAAAATTAAAAACAATTATCGACCTAGGAAACAATTTGATTTTATTATACGTATTATTTTTAGTAGTACAAGAATTTATAGAGATTTCAGATACTAATATAAAAAATAAAAATATTACAGTATAGCGTTTTGCTAGCATTTTATTAATAATAATTTCAAACAAGTAGGTGTATTGAATGATCCATTTTGATTGGCTTGTTTGAACTCAATTATTATAGTGTTTTTTCAATTTTTTTTTAAAAGAATGATATGATTTAATCAAACTCGTATAAATGTTTTATTCGATATATACATAATATTCTAAATATCTCCTATCAACGTATTATCACGTATTAATTTTATTCCTAAATTGTAATAAATTCATATAAATTGCCCCTTAAATTTAGAATATGTTAAAATAATTTTAATGAATTTGAGGATTCTAACTGTTCAAGTATCGTATAAAACGAACTAATATAGAAAGAGTTATTTCAATGTATTGACATGAAACGTATGTTTTTTTTCAGAACTTGGTCTAAATATTACCACTCTTAAACTTAAACTTATAATTTTAGATTTGTAAAATGTATAAATGAAGTGGAATATTTAGTAATTATTAATTAATAGATGTTATACTTAAATATACATTTTTATGTTGGAATTATAAATAAAAATAGAAAAAAAAATACAATAAATTACAAAATATGTTTATAACATATTAATGGTATTGTGCTATATGCATTACTATATTATATAGATTATATTTTATATTTTTTAAAACATCACTTAAGCCTCTATAAATGTTAAAATGTTTTAACCTTCCTATGGCGTATTTTAATTATCCAAAAAATATTATCAATATAATTAAATTAATACAAACATATTATATATTATTTACATACTATGAATATTTTAGTTAAATTTGATAATTTTTTATATTTATGAGTTTTAAATACAGGACTGACTTTTAAGCTTCGCCATATAACTATTAATATTTTTGTATTTTTTTTATCCCATCATTAACATAGAACAGTGGTAGGTATCTTTTAGTTTTTGAATAATATATTTTAACATTAAAAAAAAAATCCAGCAGGGCAAACATAGAATGTTTGTACTGTTTTAACCTTAAAACTATGAATAAAAATGCAGTATACAAACGGGTAATTGGATAACTGGAGATACAAATTTCCATTTTAACTCAATAATTTGTTATTTGATAGTTTTAACAATTACCGTACGCATAAAATGCTAAGAACCTTATTTACATGCGTGTAAATATTTATGAGAAATGTATGCTTAAAATCCAAAGAAAAGAGGAAATATAAATCCTTAAAAGACACAGTTAATGTTCTGTAGTAGTGCGATGATAAATATTCCATTCGGTTCCAATACAACATCATTTAAAAAATATACAAAGTCGATAGTTCAACAGAAGGTATTTTTTTTTTTTTTTAATAATAATTGTTTGTATTTCTTTCGTTAATACAATAGTGTATTTATATGACTTACAACTATAGCAATAATTTTAATAGACATGCTTCTACGAGGCTATGTTTTTCGTACAAGTGAATTTCTGAAAATTTTTACAAAAAAATTTATGAACTAGGTTTTTATATTGTTTATAATAGGTACGTTGGTAGTTGTAGTCAAGTACCTACATTGAATTTTAAAGAGCAAACTCGGTGTTGTACTATTTATCTCATCTTCGTTACAACTATTCGTTATTTTTTTTTCTTTTATACATTCAATGTTTTTCCTTTTTACTATATTAAAGTAGAAAACAATCCTTTGAATAACAATGAAAATATGTAATTCATTTTATACAAATACTAGTTAGTCAGTAAAGTTAATTACACCAAATTAAATTTAAAATTAGTTATAGCCATGTTTCAAAATATTATAATTAAACTCGTTAATATATTCAAAATTATAATTTACAATTCTTAGAATAAAAATTTTTTGTTTTATTAAATAAGTTTATAGTTGGAAATTGTCATATTTTTTGTTATATATAGATACCGTAAAATCGATTTTTCATAGTTCTTTAATAATAATAATAATATTTTTATATATATATATATATAAGCTATACGCGATACAAAGACCGGATTTTGAGAATTCTTCTTGCTTTGATATCATCTCATCACAATATAACGATATGTTATTATTGTTCACAAATGAAAGCGATGATAAATCATCCTATTCAAAAAACCATTTCGATCATAGCACAGGTAAAACTATATTTACTCATAATATTTCTTCAACAGAACATTTTTCATAGTGACAATAATTTCCACACTAATATTTAAAAATGTATTTATAATTTTTCAATAAATGTTTAAGTTCACTTTTTTTACTCATCATTTAACTTATTTACTTTGAATATTTTTAAATCTTTATCAAGATAAGTTTTTTATATTTATTTTTAGTTTTTAAAATAAAATAAATAATGTGTTTTGATAAAATTACAATGTAGAATTGTAGAATATGATTATTACAATATTAGATCGAGATAAAAAATAACCAATGTATGATATATTTTTTTTCAAAACAATTTCACGAATATTTTTATTATATTTGTTAGAATTTTTTGTTATTTTCTAAGAACTGAAAATGTATAATTATTATGATTCTACCCATTAAAAACTCAAAAGTTTCTATGCAAAATTATCTTTATAGAATTTTCAATCGATGAAAAAACCAATAAGAAACCAATTGAGTACTACTAGCCAAAATAATGTTCATCGACTCGATAGATAGATAAATAAAAAAAAAAAAACTCTAAATCTAATGCGGGTACTATTCGTGTTCGCGCCAAAAATCATAAATCCTTCGTTTCGAATTTTCCTTTTATTGTTGAGAATCGGAAAAATGTAAGGTTTTGTACACTATATTTTATAGATAGCTTATTCCGTAGAATAATATATATAACAAGAAACTGTATTCTGAACTTTAAAATACATTACACAGCAATAATATACTAAATATACAATAAAGTATACCGAGAAGCTAATGCACCTTGTGATACTTTTAGTTGATTTTTGGCTCTTGCGATTCGGTCGTTCGTCATGTAGAAGCAATGGCTGATTAGAAATATAATATTGTAATAGTCATTCAGTGTATGACATACACATTATATTATGTTAAAATATAATATAATCAGACTAGTCTTCAATTACAAGTTTGATTCCTCGCACTGGACCAAACGAAAATATATTATTTATATAGCCGTAATAATTGTTTCGATATGTACCTAACTGCGCTTGTTTATAACGTGAAACATATTATTGATGCACGATGTGAACCAGAGCGACAATCAGGACGTGGTTGTCGGGATGTCAACCAAACGACATCTACAACACACGCTTTTGATATACATATTATAGGTATATAATATACATGATTGAGATTTAACAAAACGTGTTTGCATATTTCGATTACATAGCGGTGTCCGCGTTCAACACTAATACGCTGTACAAAAAAAAAAATTATGATTTCCCCTCCTTTTAAAATCCAATTTATTTTAATCAATATTTTAGCTATAAAATAATTATTATTATATTATATAGGTATTATAGTTGGTAAAAAAAAAAAAAAAAGAGTCTAAAAATATGCACATACACTACGCGTGGCGTGTATAAGTATAGCTACTGTTTACCGCAGTGCGGGTTATTTTTAAAGAATAATAATGTATATGAATATTCGATATTACATTTTGTAGTATTGTTGACAATGATATTATATTTTATTATTCTGCCACGTTAAAACTGTACACACAAAATAATATTTTTTGGTCGGAATTCTTCGGTATAAAAACACTGAAGATTTTTCCGACAACATACCCTTTTTATGCTATATTCTATATAGCATATACATATATATATGATGGCGGTATTTAATTTTTTATAATGTACGTTCTATAATAAAATATTTTCGAAACGCCACATCAGATAAAAAGTGTAGTACGTAACTTTCATAGTTACATTATAGGTACACAAATCACATCGTACGGCGATCATTAAAGAGCTGGGATTTCGATTCACTGAATCGTTTATGCAATGCTCGTTATTGTAGAGCACATACATTTTATATATTTTTGAACAAAAACATAATATTTTATTTTGCATTTTTGGAAATTTTCATTTTAGTGTTATTTTTAATTTAATAAAAAATATCTTTTGATTTAAAGTTAAAAATAAAAAAATATTTAAAGGCATTGTATTTGTATAGTTTTTTTTTTAATTTTTAAGGTGTTAAATTCACATTGCTAGTGATCAATAATCACGAAATAATCGGTCATTTAGTTATTTAAATTTACATCAATGTTTATTGTTGTACAAGTATTCCGACGGAGGGATAGATAGTTGGAGTTATACAATGTCTGTTGAGTCACAATATAGTTTTCAATAGATAATCTCAGTGTACGATAAAAAAAAAAAGCTAAAATAAAGGGGTTTGTTTTTCATAATAATATACCGCGTACCGACCAACTTCACCAGGAAGAGAAAACTTTATTCACAAATATCTGAATTCAAATAACAAAAGTCTCTTGTGAAAATTAAAAAAACTAAATCCATTACTATGTATTATATTACAATTCACTTAATTTAACGAAAATATCTGGTATTTAAATAGTGTACCGCGTAGTTTGTTGTTTGTATTTATTATTGTATTGTATTTAAATGTAATTTTAATGAAACCAATATTCGATTACCTACGGGCTTGACATTCCTGAAAAGTTTAAATTAATTGCTTAAAACTATCGTATCATCTATATTATACACATAAGAATTAAATAATCGTTTGCCGCATAAAACTTTTGTTCGTTTATAAAATTATAACATAAAACAATAACATTATAATATAGAAGAACCGAAAAACGATTAAACGTCTTTACAGCGTCATACTTTCTAGAATTTTTATTTCCGGTTTTTGCGCAACTTCCCGCAGTGTCGGTCATAACTGAAATACCAGTTGTCCCGTTAAAATCAGTAAACTTTTCAATTTTTCCTAACCTTTTTTTCTTTTCAGCTTGGTGCTGATATTTTCACAATTAGAAACGCGTCAGAGTCGTTAGTCACATTTAACGGAAAACAACACCCTCGGGCGACCGCACTGTTGCAATGAAATATAATATAATTGTGTGTGTGTGTGTGTGTGTGTGTATGCCACTAGCTTTGTAAAGGGTAGAGAGTAAATTCATATACTATGTGTACTTATATTTTATATATTATGCTGCACATTATGTACGCCACACACATTAACTTACGTGTTTTTGTTATCATATTAATTATTATTATTATTATTTTAACTACCTCCCAACGATGTAACAATAGAGTTTCTTGTAGATGTCAGCAGTAAAGTATTTATGTGAGAGAAATTTACCCTTGCTTTTTTTTCAATTTCATGGGTATCTATACTTCTTGCTATATGCTTGGAAATTCTAATTTAGTAAGGACATTAAAACTATATGGATATCTCTTAAAAAATATATACATTTATTTGTTGTCAATAACACCTATGTAACATATTTATGAAATTACGACATTTATCAATAGGAAATTCATACACTTATGTATATAACATTTTATGAATTTATAGAATTTTAACAGGTAATAGATAATAAGTATCAATATTCATTAAATTTATTTTTTAACATTAATATTCATACAAAAAGTTGAAATTTGAAGCGAAATTTTCAAATAAACTGTTGCTATAATATATTCTCCCTTTGAACAATTTAAAATAGGTACAGGTCGTGCTATTCATAATACATAGTATATATGTACATTATTTTATACTTTTCACTTTATTGCCACTCTGAAAAGGATAAAAAAAACGTTTTTACTATAGATTTATAATATTATACCTATCACATTATGATATTTGCGTCTTGCTATATATATGTAAATCTATTTATCTCCTTCTCTTAGGCATTTTTATTCTTATTATTCTTATTATTAAAATACACAAATAACCACAGTGGACAATGCAATGACAACTAAAGGATTTTCGTTTATTTACTTTTTCACGTGTTTTTTTGTTGTTGTTCTAGACAACTCGGAAGTGCGGTGCACGACGTGCTGTCCGGCCGGTCGATTGGTCGCCGAGCCAAAACCAACGCCGAGAAACCAGATCTTAGCCTTGCCGTCCGATTCGACATTATGAATTCGGTCGCCAACAACCGACACGCACCAAGTAAGTCAAACACATTTTTGACCAAGTAATCCATTTGCTACCTGCCTACCTGCATTAGTGTAGGTATATAGGAATTAATTTCGGGGGATGGGGAGGGGGGTGTGTAATTATATTATTATGTTAATTTTCAAGGCAGGTTCGATAAACGTGTAATGTACCAACAGTACATTTCGGGAGGGGAAGTTAGACAGCCCCCCTCCATATAATATACGCTTCTCCATAATCAGTTTGTCGTAACCTCACTAAACGATGCTTCCGCAAAATTGTACATTGCAATATTCTGCATAATGTTAAATGCATCTGACATAATAATATTATCTTATTGTACACAATGGCTAGACATGACATAAAATCTGACTTAAAAATCAATAACCTCACTCCGTTATACTCTTCGCTCGTTCAAATGTTCAATTGCTGGTTTTTCTACCCTTTTAACTTATTCTAAGAAATCCATATCTGAACTAACTGTGTTTACTTTACTTATAATACGTCATCGACCATTCACTGGTTTAGGTGTATATATTTTACCTATATAATATGTACTCATACTGCCTAAATTACATCAATGCATGTACAGATTTTTACCATGGTGTACTCAAAAAATGGATTACACGTTTATGCAAAAAACTGCATTCAAATTTACTTCCACTATAATACATATACATTTTTTCCGTGAACATTTGCTTATTATATTATAACGTTATAAACTAGTTTATTTGAATAGGAGAGTTGTTAATGAAGTTAGAAATTTTAATATAGTTTTATCGTCTAACTTATCTTTTAAGAAACATAATATAATATAGAAACTATTTTTGAAAAATCTTCTAGAAACTAAAGTTGTATAAAACATAACTTCACTGGTATGAGCTAACGTGTCTTAGGATTCTTTTTTTTTATAAAGTAGTTTAATCTTTGCTTTAGTTCGTTCTGTATTAGAATTTGATTCTTTTGCTTGGGACCATTGAAAAACAGGCTTGATTGTCAACATTTAGAAATGTCATATAGGATTATTCATGTGAATAATAGCCTTTAAATGAAATATGCATGAACTAACCATTAACCATTGCTGATATAAATTTACTGTATAAATTATTTCTTTTATATAAAATGAGAAATTACCTTTATTGATTTTTAGTTAATGTTTAAACTATTCAAGGATTCTTTAAAAGCCACGCACTTTTAAGTGATAAACGCTTTAAGGCCCTGTTGGTCACGTCAATCCTAAGCATACTATTCGTCTATTTTATATCAAACCCATTAAACATACTTTTAATAATATTATTTATTGTAACCAAACATAATGATATATACATTAAACATATTCTTTTTCATAGAAGATTACTAAGCCCCTGAAAGCTAATACTTGTTGTGTTGATTCTTAGTAAATCCATTAATTAAATTGTACATTAAAGTAATGAATCTTTAACTTACCTTATTTTTGTTTTTATGATAAAAGTCTCAAGTTAAAAATATTATAATATAAAGTATCAAAAAAATAAATGTTCATCATTAACCGTGTTCTTTGTTGCATTATGTTTGTACTATACTTCGTCTTCGTGGATGTTTTTTTACTAAATAAATTAAATAATTTTCTAGATATTTGTGGTAGATACACATGCATTTTTACGGTTTTTGATCAATACTATTTGGTAAACTTTTATTTGGGGGATAGTGCCTTAGATAATTAATAATTACATAATAACTTTTCGCATACGCGTAATACGTGCTAACGACTACATAACTTACATGAATTAACTATTGCCGCTCATAATTATTATTGATCGTGACAATGGCTGTTTGACGAGAATGTTTCGGTTATACCACTCATAATACATGCGTACAACAACTGTCGCGATTGAAGTATGTTATATAGATATACAGCCTACAGGTACATACTAAACCGATTGTACCGTGACTCTTTGTTATCGTTTGTTGTAAAGTGTTATGATAAATCCGTTTTATGTTCCACCTATAATAGTTGTCCCCAGTTAAAATATACATTGTTGTAACGACAATTATTATTGCGTTCTCGAGATTTTAATATTATGCGAAGTGTCTTAAACTCGAAACCATCAGATTCGCGTACCCAGTTGACAACGTTACAAACAACCCGGGCACCCATATTTAAATTATACTTGCCATAGCCCACGCCGAGGTATAATAATTATTATACTTTGTTCTGGCGTTATGATATATTCACTAGACTTGATTATAGTAACCCACACTATTATATCTTAGATTGTGGGAGCATATTAAACCCTAATGAATACGTATTCAGTTCCTACGATTTAGTATTTATAGTACAACGTAGTAAAACGTGCCTAATACTCTGAGTGTTTTAAAATCAGAATAATGATATTAAGGTAGACGTATCTGTTTGGATATAATATGTTACACGGAATATAATTTTGTCGACTCCGAAATGGCTTTTATGAAAAATAATGAATAGCCGCGTAAAGTTATGGTAAAATATTAGGGTTTTTTTTAGAGTCAAAATTAACACCATAAAGGTTAAATACGGTGTGAAAATATTACAATATAAATAATAATTTATAATTTAACAATGTAGTAAATTGTGTAATTAAAACAGCATGTTAAACATAAACACCGAGTAACGATATGTATATAATTATTATAACGTGTAAAATGAATACCAAAACATTAAGTCCGGCAGAAATATTATAAATAATAATAATAATTCAGTAATTCGTGTCTTTTATTAAAAATTAAAATTAATTGACAGACGTAGAATTTTGTTATACATTCAAAATACAGCATTATTGAAATGAGTATAATAGTATAGATAATGTACATTGTGTACCTATTAACATGTATTACATTTAAGGCTGAATATTTATAAAAACGGTCAGTCACATAGCAACCATCTTAACCTATCTTTTTGTATAAAAAGTTTAAAAATTTATTAATCGTATGCTGTCATAGTAGAGAGTTGCGTTGTCGTTTATAATTCATTATAACTAGGGCACGGATGTTGTTGCATTTGCAACTTCTTTTCTATTGTTCGGATTCGTTGCTAAGTAGATTATAAATTTGTTTCAAATGAGTACCAATTAATACATAAAAATTTTAAGTGCAACTTTTTGCAATTTTTGACCTTTTTTTAATTTTATTGCAATTTTGTTAATTATTGTCATTTTCAATACAATTTTATGTGTTTTTTTGTGTTTTCACTTTTTTTTTGTTAGATTATACAGGTTTAATCTATGGTTATGTCGGGCTTTATTGGTTGTGACTCGTGACGGCTTATTTGTCCGTCGTCGTCGGCGGTAACTGGAAAAACCATTTAATTAGTAGAAAAAAATCAAAAAATAGTTTAAATAAAAAGCTTTAATTTTTAATAAAATTATTTGTAGATTTCTGAAAAAATAAGAAAACCGGACAATTTACTAGATTTTTAATGACAACTGACGAGAATTTGAATTTGAATCTTTTTTATTATCTACTCGTTAATATTTTTTTTAATTTTTTTGGTACAAAATATTTTTTTATTGCAATTTTTAAGTGCAATTTTGGGTTTTTTTCACAGCAATAATGCAATCAATTTTATAACATTTTTAGTGCAACAACATCCGAGCCCTAATTATAACTATGGTTACGGCAAATATTATTCATAGAAGCGATTTATATTACGAGAGATCGCAGTCAATCAGATTCAACATTTTTAAATCTAAAACTTTGATCTATCAAATAGTATTAACACAAATCTTTTTAGTTTCCTTACTTTGGGACTTGAACATTTCAATTTTTGTTTGTCGTTAAATCAATTTAAAAGATAAAAATATAATTTTTAATAATTCTGAATCAAAAGTTATTCTTTGTGATTATAAAAATAAATAATGTGCGTGACTAGAGTACTATATATTTAATATTATATACTTAAAACATATGCATTTTTTAAATGTATATAATATTTATGTTAGGAATAAACATAACAATAAAAATTGTTTGAATTTATTTCCACAATTATATTTCCATTAGATTTAAATAATATTTCTTAAAAAAAAAATTTTAAAATAATTATATTTTTATAATATAAACCACGCTTGTTAGACGTATACTTTAGCAAAATTAATTATTGTAATTTCATCGTGCACATTTCGTCCTTCTAATAACATCTACGGCTCTGAATATTCGTATACGCAAAATTGTATGGTTTGAAAAACAAGCTGGGTACTTCAATACTTCATTTTCTTTGTTTCATGAATAGTTTTAACCATTTACTCAAGCGCATATTTTCAGTAAAGATATACTTAAATTTATTCATTTCGCTTGTATATTATATTAAATACATTCATAAAATATAAATACCATCTGTGAATACAACGATAATAATTAAAACATTTTTTGATCTTCGTCTACCTAAAATAAAAATAAAGAGGATAACTCGTTCAGATCAAAAACATTTAAACTGTGAGCTGTTTATAAAAATAATTTATCATATAACAATCCCATATGATCACATTAAAAAAAAACACACACACATACAATCATATATATTACTGCTAAAAGTTAATTTAGAAACTTATAAATTATAATAATTTAATATATGCAATGAAAAGCTTAACTTGATAATAGTATTTACTTTAAAAATAACGTAGGCCTTTGCTGTAAGTTAAATTAAAATCAGAAATGGTGGCAATTATACTGTACTGTATTTTTCTGCTGATTTTAACTTCTAAAACATTATTGATCGCACAAAAATCCTGTCATTCTAGAAAACGCGTAAATAATTGAATTCAAGACACAATCGTACTGATAAAAAAAAAAAAAAAAATCCTAACTTAAATTTGTGAAAAAAAGTTATTCTCGCACGATTAGGTCCGAAAATGATTAATCGTTTTTATTTTTTTCCCCTTTCAAATCGGCAGGCGCCATCGATGTGTGAAAACAAATGATTAGGTTATACACATCAATTTGTTGTGACCTGACGAGCGTCACAGTTGGTTTTTATAACCAAAAATATAAAATCTGATATTGACACATAACAATGATGATACTGACACGTTCGTTAGGTTGTTTGCGTTATTATTTGATAAAAATAACACCAATGTTTAGTTCAAGTGGATTCTTGTAAAATATGTTTTTGTAGTTTAAAATAAAAAGTGAGTGATTAAGTGAATTACGCTCTGCTGTATAGTAGGTCACTATAATAGATGTATTAAATTTTAATCTAATGATAGGTATCATTGTATACGAAAAACTATTCTGAACGGAGATAATTTGTCAGCTTAGGATATAATTTCTGGTGGTTGGAGAAAAAGGTGTTTATGTTTTAATGGCCTGAATACACCAAAACTTAAGTTCTTTTATTGTAAGCAAACCTTATGAAAAATCTTGTTTTAAATTTTCAACTTTTAGCTAATTATAGAATCATTTTTATGAATTATACCTAGGTACAAAATAATTTACAAATATTCATGATTTTTAAGAATTTTTGTCAATATTTGAACTTAAAATGCCAATTGTGCCTATGTATTCTTATAATTTTTGAATCACTATAAGACTAACTTATGAGGAATTTCGTACTACATTTTTAAGTATTTTAACACGGCAAAAATAATTTTATCGATATTTATAAAAAAAACTTAACAAAAACGAATATGTCAAATGCCTATACATAGTATTAAAATAAGCAAAATATTTTTAAAATTAAAGCATGTAAAGAAAATGCCAATCTAAATAACTGGTGAAATTTTCAAGTATTTAAGACTTATGCTTTTTGAACACCTAATAACAAATATTGAAAATTTTTGAGGATAAATTGTTATCGATAGGCGATTTCGTAAAAATTCAAAATTCAAATGCTTATAACATTTTTCCTATAATGACGCTCCGAGTTTTCTCCATAGCTATAAAAAGAAAAACTTAGTTTTAAATTATTAAATCTTAGATATAAAAACAAAAAATGTTATGAATTTTCAACTACAAAATTACTTATACATTTTCGCAATTTTGACATATTTCGTAAAAATTTGAACTTTAAACGCTTATAAAAAAATGTGATTAACAATTTTTGATTTTTTTTAACTACAATAAGAACAATTTATAAAAAAACTTTGTATTAAATCTTCAAGTTTTTTTTTTTACATTTCAACAAAAAAAAATACTTAGAAAAATCAAAATTTTCAGTTGTCTATAAATAGCTCAAAATAAAAAACCATAATATTTTGAAAATTTAACCGTGAATAGATAATGCTATAATAAATATTTGGTGAAATTGCATGTATTTACAGTGATTAGTTGTTAAGTTACAACCATATAAAAACATCGAAATTGTCGAAAACTGGTTTTGCGTAAAAATTTTCTTTTTCTGTCACTTTTTGTTTTGTTTTTCCCAAATTTTTTGAAAACTACTTTTGACCTCTATAATACACCAAGGATATTTAATTTTAAATCGGAAACCACCTCAGAAGTTTCAAATTGAAGCATTATTTCGACAAGTTATGCTGAACACAGACACAAAAAAAAACACACATCATTGTAAAATCAATACATTCCTCACAAAATCTAAAGAAAAAAAGTACAAATTCAAACCTTACATACGTAACAAAGATATCACATAGCCGTGTGAAATAAAGTTACATTTTGTTAATTTATTTCGATTAATTTTAATATTTCATATCATAATTAAATGATTTCACAGGTTACAATTAATATTTACTTAATATCATTAATTCATGTTATGTTATAGTACTATAATTTAGACATATAATATTATTTATTTTAGAAATTATATTACTACTTACTATAAAATATGTGTGTGGTTGAATTTTGTAATCAGAGTGAACCAAGGAAGCCAAATTGGTGGTTTGTATGTGTATATTTTTAATATGTGAACCTATGTGTAGAAGAATAATGTTTCAAAAGTTCCATGTTGCCTTTTATATAGATTACAGGACATTTTGCACAGATAGTACTTCAGAGAGGTCATTTTCTACAGTGCTGTTTGAGAAAAAAAGTAAAAATACGTCAAATAAATATTACGGCAAGCACACCGGTTTTGATCATAAGTCTTGACCACATTTGGGCAAATGGAGCTCTGAATAATTTGAATAATATATATTGTCGCTTCCATATTTGAAATCATAAATCATAAATTCACCACATTATGCCTGTGGCCTGTATCTAGGTAAGCGAAACTCTAGTACCCTCCTATACATATTACATACCTACTTCATAGGAATTGTTAACCAAATAATGTTTATTTTATTAAAACTAAAATCCATGACCTTTAACTGATAATTAAGTTTTAAAAACAAAAATATAAAACAAAAGAAAGCAGACAGTTACAAAGCATTGTGTCAATAAATTCCTTACAATATTTTTTCCTTTAGATTAAATCTTTCTTAAGGATGTGATTTATTGTGATCTTACGACTATAGCATTCTGTTATAATAATTATAATTTGTCCAAACTATATTAAATATTCAAAAGTGATGTTTTCCGCTGTAGTTATACAACCTAACGATTAAATAACAATAGGTAGGATATAGTTCAAAGAATAATTTTGATGTATATTTCTTTAAGTGTATTTATTTTTTTAAATAATTTGACCCTTTAATTTTAAAAATAAGAACCCAGAAAAAACGCTTCTTACAATAATCACTTATATTTATAAATTATGTACGTATTTTTATTAAGTCATAATAATTTATTGTTATAATATAAAACAATTCTGAATAGATAAAAAAAAACGGTCAAATTTTGTTTTTTTTTGTTCTTTTTTTATTTGTCTATTTATAGGATTTCAGTAAATTATTACATACAATCAAATTTTCAATTTTGTACCAACGGTAATAAAATAATTATACTTTTAAGCATACAATAAAATTATTATACATGGGCGTACACAATATAGTAATGTTATGACTTTATGAGGTAGATTATTGGTACTTAATATAACATGCAATTTGTACACCAACTGGACTTACACTATTTGCTGATAATTTTGAAGTCTTTGATTTATATTATAAAACTGTATCAATTTATTTATTATTTTATTCAGCTATGTTATTTATTCATAATTATTATGAGCACCTAACAACAATTGTAAGTGCATTAAATTACTTTATCTATCAGATCAATGACACATTGACAATGCATGTATATATTTGTTTCGTAAACAATTCTGCTCATTCAAAATATTATGCGATATTAAACATTCAAAGTATTCTATAATTAAAAAACCTGAAACTATTACATAATTTGCTTGCAATAAATTAACTTTGAGAAATCAATGATGTATAATTTCGTGATAATTTTATTGTACTAAACTAACATTTTAAGAAATTATCATTTAATTTTTAGAGAATAAACGATAGTTTAATAAAACATTGGTAAATGACTTATTAACAATATATTAATTAGAGCTTTAAAGGTTTATTTCTATATTTATTATTAACTTATTTTACTTTAATCATTCTAGGTATAATATATTGAATCAGCCTATAGGACTAAATTATTAAACTCGCCGATATAAAAAAAGCAATTTGTAAAATGAAATGTTTACATTTATAAGTATTTAATATGCTTATTCCACTATCTATCTGTGCCACGTGTATACCTAATAGCTGTTCTCCTTGTGTACCTCCATAAATATTGTTACTATCTTATTTAGGAGTAAAAATACATTATCTACTAACAACTTTAGATAAAAATATGCATTATTAATTTATAGTTATATTTCTTTAAGAAAAACCAGTGAACACATTAAAACAAAACCATGCCTTCTGATAATCATTTGAATTTTATTTTAAGATGACAACATAAAAATTAATAATTGAACACGTGTTAATAAATATGTAACAATACGTCATATTTATAAACAAAAACAATGTAACTTTTCCATTAATGAGTAAAACTGCTACGAAATGAATTTAAATTGACATATATCTCAAGATCAAATATACAAGTCGATTATTATATTTTATACACGTATTTAGGTTTTTGGCAAATATTTCAGTATCACGTCATATAGCTTGTATTGAAAAATATTATCACGATGACCCGGATCATTTATTGTCTCGAAGAGTATATTATAGGTATTTTTTAGTTAAAATTAACGTTGAATTTTTTTTTTTTTTAGTATACCTTTTAAATGGATTGATCTAGGTTAGAGATATAGTTAAGCCGTGGACGGCCGTGCGGCGCAGTGGCCAAATGATTTACGGTCAAATGGATTCCCTCCTACACGTGATGGGCTTGTCTGAAACTGATTAATAGGTCCGAACGATACGTTTATGTGATGCGATACCGAAGTCGTTGTCTCCGGACCAATTCGATATCGTATAGCCATGTAAAACGGAACCGATCATGAACAATTTCGTGTCTATTCCACTAAAAATTGATAGCTCATCGGTTTCAGTATACTACACGCGCACGGTATGGTCAAGATGGTCATGAAATGTGCAGTTACGATATTATTTACATACGTGACTTATACGTAGATACCGACATGAAACTCGGTATCATATCTTATAATATATTAAATTGTGCAGGTATGTGTAAAACGTATAGTTTTTATTTACCGTGGTCAATATTCAATAGAGTCGTACAACTGTATCTAATGAAGAAAACTTAACAACAACAAATGTTGTTATTTAATACCTAGTTAGTTGAACGCCGTGTAATTTTTAATTAAATATTGTGTAGGTATCTACAACTCAAACATAATAAGTGATAATATATAATTATCGTTATTCGTTATAAAATAAAAGTTCAATAATAATTGTTCCTAAATGACAAGGTTATTAGTTTACTTGGCTCGTTCAAAAAGTGTATAATACGAAATATAATGATGCCATTATTGTGCGTGGTATGATTTTCAATCTCGAGCCGGTAAAAGCAGATATCAGGTTTCTTATTATGATTTTCTAAAAGTAATATTTTAGTCAGCAAAAAGTAACGACCAAGTAGGATGGCGTGCACGTTACGTATAACATAATGTGGACTGTATAGTAAAAAATGTCGACAAGAAATACGTCGTATCTTTTCCCATGTTTACGATGTATCTATTCCTGCGAAATTGTGTATTGAAAAATTATTCCCATCAATAAAAAGTTGTATATATATGGTGTATTATACACTGTCGGACGTTTAATAATCTCAAACGCTTGAAACTATGTTTTTTTCGAAAAAAAACTTGTAATTGGAGTACTAAAAAATTCGCAAACAAACTCTGACCTCACCTGTTTATTATGATTAGTTATGGGAAGCAATTTATTGTTTGTCTAGTACATTATATGTACCAGTAAATACCGTTTTCGTTAAAATGGTAACGCACGTTACATTGTCAGGTTATTATAGGATTTTCCATGAATTACAACTGCACCTAAATAAATTGCAACGAACCGTCAAAATGTACGTGTGCACTGTGTCAAAATGTATGCTTGCTCCACTCACGGTATATCAATCGAAATTCGAAGTGTTAAATTTAAAAAAAAAATCAAATTCTTGACAAACGTTTATAAAATATACGATGTAGGTACTTTTCTGGAACTTCTAACTTGTGTAAACCGTCTCGCTGACGAGGGTTTAAGCTTTTAACTGAACGATTTCGTTTCATACTATTTATGTGTAATGTTTATAATAATAATATAGCAAAAGCAATAGAAAATATGTAAAAAGTTGTGAATACCGGGCCATATATAACCTAAGTTAGTTACACGTCGTTGATCACACTCTGGCGATTAAAATTCTGAACATCTTTTCCTAAAAAAAATAACTTTATATATAAATTATATTTATAGGTTTTTATTCTTAAACTTTTTTAAATCATCATTTGCATTTGCATTATTTTATAATTAGAAATCTGATTTATTATCTCACTAAAAATTGAATTTTACAATACAACAATATTACAGCTATAATGCTACGTATTTATAACAATATAATATGTATTACTATATACAGTGAATTGTAAAATTGTATTTGAATTTTGCTTGATCCGACAAGAAAATATTATATGGTCGTTGTATCTGAAATTAATTTTATGTACTTATAAATTAATGAAAACACCAAGAGCTATTGCCATGTTTATCATGATCAAGATTAATGTACGTACCCATGTTTTTTGCTTATGAATCCAAACAAATGAAATAGACTCAACATATTGTGAAATATAATTAATTTAATCGCATTAAAAGAGTAATAATAATATGTGTTGGCAATTTTTCAAATCTAATTTATCAGTTATTCACCAATATTTCCGTCGGGTGTTGTTAACTCGATTAAAATGATCGCTTCGCGAGATAATTCGGAATACATGTTGCGGGCTTTTGATTTTAGGATTTTTAAACGTATTTACCCGTTAAGGGTATGGGTTATTTCAGGTGCAAAGCTTTGGTACAATTAAAACGGGACATTTTTGATTAAACCCTGTGAATTTGTGTGTTTGATACTTTGATTGGATCAAACGATATTGTGTTAGTCGTCGCTGATTTGGACTTGAATCGAATAATCACTTACGGATTTGGATACACAGATGTTACAATAATATTGTTAGTGTATTTGCTAACTATAGTTCTACAGCTTTGCAATTTTATTTGTTGTACTTAAACTCTGTATTTGCTCAGTGGACTATGGTCGTATACCACAAATTAAAAGTACAGTATACGGAGATCCGAGATTACGGATTAATTGTACATTAGTATAGACACAAGTGTAATGATTGCAGATGAAGTGGTGAGTTTTGTTAAATTAATTTCTACATAGATTAGTTTGTCTGGTGTGAATATACAAGTGAAAATATATGGAAACAAAATATAAACTTTATATCATTTGATTAGGAGTAATAAAGTAATGCAACTCGAAAACATTAAATGGAATTCCAAAATTAAATTATTTATTTTGTTGGACACTATAATTAAAAGTAATTAACTATTAAGGGTGTTTGTTTATGAAGAGACATTAGCAATAGCGCCATACGTTATATAGATTTAATTTGCGTTATATAAAGCTCTTGGATTTCAAATTCGCTCAGTAATAATGCTCGTGTAGGTCGTATAATGTTTAATAATATATATACCAATAAATGTGAAATTGAGTTGGACCGTTAAAACAAAAACAAATGTCAGGAAAAGTTTAGAACATTTCAATTAGGTTTATATTCTCAAACATCATATTATTTTCCATAGAAACTGATTATATATATATATATATATATATATATATATATTTTTAAAACTAATACATAATCCATTTCAATAAAATAAATTTGAACGATGATTTGCATGATCATTACAATTTTTACATAACAACATCACCGGAATAATATTATGATGTTCAATAAGTAACGAAAATAACTAATGACAAATGTAATGATTTTTGTTTACCTATATTTATTTTAAATATATAAAAATATAATAATATATACAATATATTATATTATCAATGATGATTGTAATATTTCAATTTAAAAACAAATATAGACAATAAAATATAGATGATTACATAGTTGGTTAATTATACCTGTTTTACTCTGTAGTTTATATGTATATAATAATATGACATTTTAATTCGAAGAATTTATGGTTTTTTTAATATTTATTTTTTGATTTTTTTGAAAAACAATAATATTATTATGTATATCTAATTGTATATTACCATTATTACCTACCATCAAGTTGCAATTGTTTCAACATTTTATCATCAATTGTTCTTGTGCGTCTTTGTGAATACCATTCTTAGCTATTCTCTCTCTGGTTTTGCTATTTCCTCCGTCCTTAAGTTATTTTTACTTGTTTTCATTACGATTTACGTTTGTACTCAAATAATATAATACGGAATTTTACGCGTACTATAACTGCACTAAAAACGATGGTATTAATTTATTCATCGTTTCAACGGAATGTTTCAAATACATTTTATTGACTATTTAAAGTGTTTTCATCTTTTATTTAAGTATTTATCTATTTATTATTTGATGATTCCGACGATAAACAGTTCTACCGTATGTATACAAACAAATATACAAATCTACCGGAGTTATACTGAAAGATGACTAATGCACCAATGCGGGATCCGTCTTTACTTTCGTAGCCAATGTTTTTATATTTGAATAATAATTTATATGTAATGGTAGTAAAAGATTACGAAGAACATGTTGACTTTGACAATCATATTTTACGTAATATTTGTTGTATTAACAATTACTTGCTCGTATGAGTATTAAAATAAATACATTTAATAAATTATAATAATAATATTACGTAGTTTTCTTAACCAATGATATTTTACTTTCTAAAATTACATCCGAGTAATTGTAATAAATGTTATAAGCAGCTTATATACATATTACATATTACTCTGTATTGGCATTATTCTATGGGTTGCATACCGAATTCATTTTATGTACATTAATAAATTATAAAACCAATAGTTGGTATTGCGAATTTTATAATCATTTGATTAAATAATTTAAACAAACGTAATTTTAAAATCGATTAAATTAATTTAAATTTCAGTTATATCAAAGTTAATTAGCATTTAAACGAACCACACTGTTAATCGTACAATCAAATAGAACACAAAAGTCGCAACATTTTTTTAATAATATTCCGAATAAGCAGAAAATAATTATTAGTTGTATTCATATATTATCGAAAAATCATCCTTTATAAAATCCGGGAAAAAAATATAGTATCTATTATTAATAGTGTAAAATGTATATGTATATTGTAATTTTTTATAAGAGCATTTTTGAGAAATATAATAGGACCTTATAAATGAAATATTTCGGATTAGTTTTCAAAAAAATATTTCGATCAATCCATCTAGCTGGTAAAATTATTTTAAAGTATTTAAATAGGTAATTTGACAATAACTAAGTGACAATTAGTTGATATTATATGTTTTAAACTTAAACAACTTATTGAATTTGAAAATTATCGGTACCAAAAATATTTTTTATATTTATTTTATCATTATTATTCGTCGATTTAATTTAGACAGTTTTAAAAATTCGGTCGAAAAATAATTTTTTACTGACATGTTTCAACTTTTAACACGGTTATCTGATGTGACATGATGAACATGTTCAGTCAGCATATGACCCATATTATTATTATTGTTTCTTATAGTTGTTATTGATTTGTATCATATACATGATTAACATTTTAATTTTTAACCAATTAAAAAAAGAAAAATTAGCAATTTTCCAAAAGTGGTCGTAATTAGGTACTTATTTGTTCATATTACACCCGCCGCTTACCAAAAGTGTATCATCGTCAGAGTATAATTAATATAACTAGTTTCTAGAAACCATTGTGACGGGCAAGACACGCGTTTTCGTACATGTTATTATAATGATATAAACAAAATGTCCCACGAAGATTTACTAATTTTAAGTGGTCTCGGGGCATAATAATACAGTTTCCATAATTGAAAGCGGAGTAATTCTCACGGGCCGCGTATACGATCCTCTACAGTGCGTGTAACTAAAAATAATATCTGCGACTGAAAATCATGACCCAACGACGTCGCTATACCAATAATAATAATAATATTATTTTAATCGAATATTGTCTTATCCGTTCACGTCGTAACTATTTTAAAATTTGAACAAATATACATTTATTGATGTGATAATATTGCACATTATTATTGCTATGATGTACACAATATTATAATGGGTGTATAAATTTAGACGGATGTGTCCGCCGGGGATATATGCTGTCTAGACCATTTACATTTCGCTAGCGCACGAGGTTGAGACGCGGTCGACGGGAAACTAATACATAAATTATTATACTCGAGTAGCGTTCTAGAATTACAATTTGATCTGTACGCGGACTATGAGCTCTATATGCACGTGTTATGCTTTTTAGAATGCAGTAACGTCTAAAAGAGAATAATATTAGGAGAAAAAAACTGTTTTCAAACCTATTATACCGTTATTACTGCAGTGGAACACGCATCATACGAAAATTACCATCATTTTCACGATATCATCAGACTATATTATAATATGCGTAGTTGGTGCGTAATATGAATTATAATTATTAAGTGCACCCGTCTACTTCAGCGAGAATTCTGACTTCTGAGTTGATTCCAACGAATAATTTACGCACAGAGTAGATATAGTTAAAACGTGGGATCAGTTCTCAGAACTTTAGCACAAGTTAACATCTAAAGTCACCGAAAGAAGTCTGCGCTGCGAATCATTTTTCAATTAGAACATGCCTTTATACTTGCATAAAAGTAATTTTTCTTTTAGATTAACAAAATTCGAAGTGACTAAAACTTTGTAAACAATTTTATCGAAGCTATGCTAGTGCGTTGGTGTGAGGTAGCAGGTGGATTTGTGTTTCGCGGTGTGTGTATATGTACCTATTTATTTTATTTTTTTTTCATTCCTCCACTTCTCGTCTCGCTGAGTGTTTGAAGCCGGCATTGACATTTTCGGAACGATTTATCAATTATTCTCCGACTCGTTCGACGTGCAGTAGGTGTACACTGCACATGCTTGTCATGTCGGTTATTGTATAATGCGTGACTTTACCTTACTGAAGTAGTGTTCTCCTCTCGTCCACAGTCAATGAAACACGTCGTTTTGAGTTTCAGTCACAATAAATAACACAACAAAATGTTATGATCAATACTATTATTATTATTCAGAGATATTTTTAGATATTTATGCCACACATGTTCGTAAGAGGCGATAATAATACGAAATGTATAACTGGACAATCGTCAATCGTTTTATAATTATTTGGCGGTTTTCTTAGAACATAGTAGGTACTCGTCACTAACGAGCTTTTTTTCACTAACGAATTGTCGTGTCTGGATTACGTAGAAAAGCGCTGCTAACACAGTTGTTCGACTATTGACACAATGCGTTCATCTTGTTATTTTCCTGAAAACTATTTGCCATTTTTACTATTGTCGTTGTCGCTCACCAATACGTGGTCAGAGGTAAACCTTGATGGTAGAACGTAAATCTACTTTACCCGAACTATTGATAGAATATTAAAGAAAATCTGACGTCATCGTCGGAACATTCATGATATAAGGTTTTCATATTTCTTGGAAATCATTTAACCGACACACTAAGTGCGTCGAGATAATATGAAAAAAAAATCTTTTCATAAATGTTCGTATTTTATGAATGTAGTATTATACAGTTACCGAGAGAGAAACATGAATTTTTAAGTAACAAATAGTTACTCAATTTTGTAACTTAATAATAATCTATTAACTAAGAACTATAGTACATATAAAATTATATTATGTAATCAATCACGATTGTATTTTATTGAAGAAGTGGAAATAGTATTGTCAAAAAAAATTATTTTGATGGATGGAAAATGAGTTTTGGAAAAAAAGAAGTCTTAGAATGACGTAGTACCAATCATCGCCCACCAATTACGACTAATGCGCATACTCACTGCGTACTCTATAGTCTACTTCACTTACTTTACTCTCCACACAATATATACTACAGTTAAGCGAATAAATTTTCCATATATCTGTGAAGACTTCTCTTCATGTTGCGTTCTCTGCATCATCGTCTGTATGACTGTACACATTGTGTACAACCATTCCACTAAGTCACTTTTTCTTTTACATAAGAGCAAAAATAACATTTTATTTTTCATGCTCACTATTGTTGCTTTACTGGAGTATATGGAATTTGGAGTATGTCTTTTTACATATAAATATGACATATTGTACTCGTTTCGTAACAGTTTCTATTGTTCGTTTGATTTATCCAGGATGAACATTTTCCCCTAAAATATAATAATCTTTTTTAGATTTTGTTCAAGAATTTTTCCCACTCTGTGAATATCCTATTTTATAATATTTTTTTCTTTTTTGCACCTATCACTCCATATACCCATTATATTTCCACCCTCTCTATCATATCCTTAGTTATTTATGAAAACAGCGTTATATAAACTTACTCTATTTTCGAGTACAATTCTAAAGTTGTGGACGATTAAGTGTGAGTACCTATTGCATTCGTCGAATTCGATATTTTAAATTAGTTTATAGGTTCATATCATATATCTAATTCAAATTATCATTCAGTTTCCATCATGATGTGTTGATGTCGTAAACAACTTTCAAAGCATTGTATACGATAATAATATGGCGGAAATAAAATATACACACACAAAAAAAAATATATTATGTGCACTTCATCGTGTGAATGGTAATTATACCCTTTAAATCTTTTCTTATTCATCATTTCTTGTAAGTGCATATAAATAATATAAGAATATGTATTAAAATTGTATTTATCGAATAAAAAATCTCAAATATTATAATTATCATGTTCTTTGATATGATTACAAAACTACTTGTGTAAATATTATAAACAATACGAAACAATAATTTCGTTCATAATATTATATTGTAGGCAGGTAATATGTATGTATCATATACGATATAGGTACCTACTACATATTGTATACATTATAATACTATACATATACGCAAACACGTATTATGACTCCATATTATAATATACTAGAATTTTTTTGATTTTTTTTTTTTTGAAATAATATTATTTCATTTTATGTGATTGAAATGAAAAATAAAAAATATAACCATCTGAGTAAACATTGAAATACATTGAATATTCATCGTGTAACACGATTAATGTAACAGTAAATCGATACACATTTATTTACACTTAGGTATAATAGTTATATAAATCGGAATAAGTATATTATTATTTCGTCGCTTCACTCAAAATCTGAAACAAATTTACATCACCCCATAATTGTTTATACCTATAATATAGTGAATATTAGTACCCTATTTAGTTAACACGCCTCTTAAATCTTAATCCACTGTTATAGCAATATAGCATTATAAAAGAATTTGTAAATAATTATATATTATATTTAATAGATGACTGTCACACCGAGCTATTCAAACTCAATATTTTTTTCAGTATCGATATTGACACTATTAAAAAAATTGAAACAAATAACCTAGATTATCTCAAAAATTAGTTTTTCCATTATAAATAATTGTCCTAAATATTATCCATATATTTTTCTATCAAGGTGTACCTATACGCAGACACTTCTTAAAGTGTCGTACATTTATCTATTTTACCAATTTATATCAAATTATTCATCACTAAATTGGAAATAAAAGAAAATTCTACGAAATCTAGTCAGGGGTGGATCAAAGGGAAGGAGAAAGTGGAGCTTTTTCAAATGAAATAAAAAATAATTTAAATGGGATTGTAAACAAATTTCCTAAGAATTATTTCGTTCCTTATTATAACGGCAATTATCTGGTATAGATAAAAATACTAAATAACCAAAATTATTTCGTAATTTAAATACTTGATAGTGAATTGTTCCATAACGACATGCCATGATGGCATGTTAAAAGTATAAAAATTATAAAGAATAATATACGATCATTGTGATCAAAATACTACAACCATATGACTTTCAGTTGGGCTATATACCAAATAATCGGAGCAGAACAAATTATTTGTTATTTTTTGAGAATCGATATAACGTAAGCATTAACTGGCAGACTAAAATCTGAATTCAAAAATATTTTACTTGACAATAATATGCCAAACGGATATGTCATGATATTATATTGTACGATAAAATACATTTGGGCGTATTCAAAACATTTTAAGAATTGATAATAAATGATCTGATTAATCTCAAAGATTCAAAGCGAGTACTATATTATTATTGGTTTTAGAAAACATATCAGCTATTTTGTAATTGATTACACATTTTTAAATCGAAAAACAACTTACTTCACATTTATAATTTAATACAATTTATATAATTTATTATATATTTGACAATTTTAACAATTTATATGGACAAAATTTTTACCTTACATACTTGTGATTCGATTATAATTCTATTGATTGTTAAACATTTTTAATGGTACTACCATAATGACTACAGTGTCAATAGTGAACACGGATGGGGTGTTAGTTTGTGTGACAATCAAAAAACATTCTACATTTTAAAACGAAACAAAATAAAAAACAGGTTACTTAATTTGGTTTTAAAAAAAAACAAAAAAGTCAATATATCAAACGTAGATAGGTACCGTCTAAATCAAATACATCGAGTAGAACAAACAATTAAATTATTTTATATTAAATAATTCAACATTAAGTTCATAGGTTTGACAACTAAAAAAGGCAATTACTTTTAATTTCCCTACCACTTTGTATATAGTTCTTATTTGAATTACGCTCATTATTTATAGGGTTAAAAATTAAGTAATGCAATGAATTATACTTCTATTTTTGTATTTTGTCACGATTTTATACATTTTCTTCTAAACTGCTTATATGTACGATATTATAGAATGATGCTTCTTATAAAACCATAAGAAATTTTTTTAAATTATTATCACTTTCCATTGTTTCTTTCCAATCCCATTGGCTAAAATTTAATCCTGTAATAGCTTATAATAATAATATTATCATACTTATGCAATTATTAGATTAAACTATGACATAGGTATTATAACTATATAGAGAGGCATACATATTTATTAGTCATCTGATATAATAAAGGTGTATTCGATAAATTGTATTTTTAAATACCTATTTGAAAATTTCAGAAATTGATTAAAATTAATTAATAACGACATTAGAGCACAATAATTATGAGCATGCCTATAAATTTGTTAATAATATTTGTGTCAGGAATTAAAAATATTTGCATAATAATATGATAGTCAATGTACCTTTTATTTGTTTATCTTCGTATAATAAATAATGTTATTAAATAACTATTATACCATTTTATTTAATTGATCTTATTGACTGAAATGATACTTTTATAACTAATCTGAAATAAAAGCATTCGCCAAGGACATAATATTATCTATGTTTACTTGGACACATAAATACGACGATCGATTTCAGAATGACTATTGGAGTTGAAAATTATTTAAAAATCTAACTAAGGTTCGGTATTTCGGGTGGGTGAGCTTCACACTATTTGCGCATACTAACGTCGTCAAACGCGATGGGCACACAAGAAATAGATTCGGTTAAGTGAGCGACCACACGTCGAGAAGGGTTACACGTCTTGTGGTCGGTCGTATAGCCTTCACTTAAGCGGAAATTCGTAAATCGGACACCCCTCGAAATTGTCCGCCTAAGCTCGTGCATGCCATAGTATTGGGACACATTTGGTAGCGTTGATCATTTGTCCGTTTGCCAGCTGTATGGTGGCGACGGTGGTGGTGCTTTGGCCGCTTTTTACAAAACGTTAAAACAGTGCCAACATCTCATGCGCTCTCGTGATTGCAAGTTACAACGATGGTCATTGTGGCGGTCAATGTTCGCGATTGATTTCAATCGGTCTTACAACTTCAATGACGTTTCAGAAAATATAAGTCTTTAAATACATATCGATATAAGTTAGAAGAACACCAACCGAAAATAACATAAAATAATGTAATGTAGCCCAACCGGATATTATTTTTCGTAATATAACAACAATGAACTCTATCGACTGAATCGCCCGAGTTATGTAAGACATAAATAAATTTCGGAAATTTTTAGTTAATACGATTAGTTGACAAGTGAGTAAATGAAACCGGGATAAAACGAGAAGTACCAACCTATAGATTTCATTTCAATTGAACACTTAATAATAGCATATTTTAATATCAATTATACAATAATAATTTAATATCGATACTTTCGTTTGCTGGATGATAAAGGGAGATGAAGTGGTATGACATGAGAATTGGTACTGTCACGAATAAAACCGTGAGTTAAGCATTTTCAATCTTACCATTCAAACTATTAAAGCATTAAAGATTTATCTATAAAAAATTGAATTCGACGATTATGTTTTTATTAATTTTCTGATTTATCATAAGCCTTGACTTTTTATTTCAAAATAATTTATTCATTGTAATTATTTGTTATTTGTAACATATATACTTTAATAGAATTTATTCATGATTGTTTATTTTTTGTTTTATAACATTTCCAATATTTTAATAAGATATCAACACTTTGATAACTGAGCTCCGCTGAGAACCGTGTTTGGAATTCGATAACTTATCATCGCTTATAAATTCGTAATAAGACCATAGGTGTCTATAATATAGTTAGATAAGCGTATATGATGCAGTTTCTTTTTTTTTTTGAATTTACATTTGTTTGTGTGTGTGTAATATACTATAGTATAAAAGTACTTGAAACATTTTATACTTAAATCAAAAAAATACTGTTTTAAAGATCGACCTATGATATATTGAATTTAGACAAATAAATGCATACGAATAAAGTTAAATATGTAATTAATATTATACATAATATATATATATAACTACTTGACATAGTATTTACTAAAATTTGAGATAATTCTATAATTCATATAATAAATACTTACAGTAATTACATTTATTATATGTGTTAATATGTACCAAAATCAGTGTGCTAATATACAAGTTATAATTTATTCTTATCAAAACTATTTTTATTTAATATTTAAATTAATCCCATGTTATAGTTATATATGTTTAGTTTTATGTTTTATTTAAAATTATTTTTATGTTTAAAATTGGTAAAAAAACATTAAAGGGTTGTCAGTTTTAATTCTACAGTTAATTATTGCTTTATCTGTTTACAATTTTACTAAAGAATCGTATAGCTTATTTTATATCCACTTAAAAGTTTAGACAAACATCAAAAATAAAAATTCAATCCCGTTTCCTGTGATCTATTTGGCATTCATTTTTAATCATAAACTTAATTCATTAATAGTATTACTCGAAATTGTGCAAATAAAACAATGTAAAATAAAAATGATTTCATACTTCAAAAGGTAGGTTTTAAGGAAAGTTATTTATTTTTACGTGTTTTGCAACAATTTTATTTAGGTTTTATTAATAAAGTTCTATAATTAAGTTTTATGATTACTTTCTACCTTAGGTTTTCTTTTTATTAAATTTCTCAACTCAAATCTAATAGAAAAAAATTGTTTGAATTGCTATATACTATACTTATTCACTCGTTGTCTAGAAGGTGTTTTTGTACTTATGATTTTCTAAGTATACATACACATGTTAGTGATCGAAGTTAAGAGAATAATAAGGAATGAAGTTTTTACTGCTGGGCTTTTGTTTCATCTGTTTCTGTAATTTTTATATCTATACCTTTTCATGTTTATGATTAAGTATATATTTTATTTTGTATTAAATACGAATAATAATAATCATTATGTTGAACCTACTGAAAATTGAAACTTTAATTCAACTTTTAATATTTCAGTATTATTTTTTATATATAATAATTAATTTTTGTATTTTATTTTTTAAATATCAAAAATATATACATAAAATAAATGTTTAGTAATATTGGTTGAAAATGACAAAGTTTTAATTTCAACCATATATTTTGTAGAAAAAAATTGCTATTTTAATATTGTACCAATTTAACTTTTAGATAAAATTGATAAATAAAACCAGGTATTTCACTTTTCTGATCTGGTTTTTTCAACCTATGGCTATGAAGGATGTTTATAATATTTATCTTTTTCACTCGTACGTTGAAACGTTTGTAATCAAAACATTACATACTTGCCAGTCTTCAGTATCTCTGTACTTCTGCGCAGACTACACCAATTGAATAGAAAATGTCGTTTGTATTTGTTGCATAAAATTCTTTTTTTTTTTTAATTCTGTAGTACTTGCAAGTTCATTTTTGATACTTTGTTTGACATTAAAAATGTACTGTCAAGGACCAATAGTGGTCATTTAATTTTTCAAGTATTATTCATGTACAATATGTATTCTTTTTTTTTATTCCAGTGCTAAAAAATATTGTTTTATTTGTTTAGTTTATAAAATGAATCAATAATATCATGAGTATAATAAGATGTGTCACTTTATTGTGTGTACGTACAGTATTCTAGTTATATTCTTAAATATATATTTATAATATTTTTATTTACAATTACGTCAAAAAATATATATTGTATAAATGTATTCCAACATACACGTACAATATATATATATATATATATATAAAATACATAAATAAAAAGTTTATTCTCAAGAAAATTTAAATTTATTTATTTCTTTGTAATGTCATACATATTGTACGTCAGATTAAACTATGGTAAATTCATGTATAAATAAGTAAAATTAAATTCGTTATATTATATTGGTAAAAATAAAATGTAAGAATATTTGCTCGTTATATTAACATATGCATATGTTATAACTTATAACCATTATCTGAAATTACCCATTTTATAAATTGAACCAACTTGTTCTTTTGTAAACAATATTTTTTTAAAGTAAACAAAAATATTTTAACTTTAAATTCTTAAACTGATAAAAATTAGGCGATATGTATAAATATAAAATAAAATAAAATAACAGATATAAATAAGTTTTAAAAAAATGTATTAATAATACTATTTATAAAAAAATTTAATTATTAAGTGCTCTTAACAACATAAAATAAATTTAAACATTTTTTTTTTATAAAAATAAACCTTTACCATCGTATAATTTCATTATATTTTTAAAGTTTTTATAAACACTCAAATCATTATAACAACTTACAAACATGATAACTACAAGAAAAAAATAACTCTATAAAATTATTGCTATCTAAATACTTTCTACTAGGTACACTTACTGGAATTAAGTTATGTATTTACAGCAAGTAATAAATGAGAGAGAAATTTCCTTTCCCAGAATTTTTTTATTATTAGAATTTCAGTTATACGAGTGATTATTAACCCCATAAATAATTTTTAATATAAGTGCTCTATTGTTTTTATCATTATTTCATGATTTATTTATTTTTCACGATTGGAAAGCGTAAATCATTATGTCCAAGGGAAAAATATCACAATGAAACGACCAAAAAAAATATTTAATACTTACAACATTGCTTAATTATAATTGTAGAACTATATTAGATGTTTGTTATACTCCCATCGTCTACCATACTAAGTTTATTGATTGTACTATTATAACGCATAATAATCTCATAGAAAAATATAATAACCGTCAATCAAATCTATTTTATTATTATAATATAAAATAATATATTCTTTATACTTAATAATAATATTATGTATACTATAAGTGAAACCGAATTATCACTAGTTGAAAATAAAAATATATAAATAATATTTTATTTTTATTATTTTAACAAATGTAATTGTCTTAATTGTATTATGTTATTAATATTTAATTATTGTAACAGTTGTCAGTGGTTTCTTAAGTTTTAAAATATGTTTCATCAAAAATGAAATATTTTTCGTACATAATAAGTTATCTGGTGTTTGTGGGAATATGTTTAGACTAAATATTCATATTATTTACAATTATTAATATTTAGAAAATAAAATTAATGTTTTAAAATATCTGTTTAACGTATACGAGAATTTTTTGCAGTAAACATCTTATAAAGTATTTGACACGTGGATTAAAAATACACCCCAACACATAATGCTTAATGCTTCCCATAGCTCTATCTGGATACAGGATATAACTGTATTGTATCCGAGAAACTCACTTAAGATGCTCGTATTGAAAATACAGCCCTGAAATCCTGACGCTAGTCAATATTCATATAAGTCAAGATAATGATTAGAGAGGGTTTAACTTATTACATGTTACATCGACTGGTCAATTTCCCGTTTATGCTGAAATACAAAGCACGTATATTATTATATTATAAAGTAGTTCAAGCCTGGTAAGATTTCTTTTGAACATGATGGACGATGATGTATTGTACATTTATTATTTGCATTACATTATATTATGATTTTAGGTATATGATGAATGTAATAAAAATATATACCATGTATGTAAAAATTGTAATAAGATAATTATTTTCTCATTCAATTTTAGATTCTGAGTGGAACAAGCTATTGATTCTACAGCGATATGTATTTTTTTCGGTAAAGGCTTTTTGGTTTTTTAAAATAAACTCTTCTTTTATAATATATAAAAGTGTGTTTCACCACATTGAAATATAATACCACTTTAAGTTTTTAAATTCAACACAGGTGCGTTACTTTAGAAAAGGTTATTTTTCCAATTTCTGAATATTTATTGAGAAAATATTGAGGAAAACGTTGATGAATTATAAACGGCCATCGGTTTTAGATAAAACTCTGGTCGCTTCTGAGTGAATTGAGGTCTGCAAAAATTCGTTTTTCAAACACAATTATTTATATTATTGCTTTGATATTCAAAGACTAGTTTTCCGTCTAACTATAAAGCGTTTACAAAATATATTGTGAGCCCTCAATAAATTACTCATAAATAATTACAGAATTGAAAAACATCAATTACGATAATTTTTATTTTATTAAAATACCAATTTTAATGTTTGAAAAAGTTTTTTGTCATATATCATATTATAAGCAGCCATACTAGTATTATGTTTTCCTGCTTGTCATTATTATTTTTACCGAAGACATGTTATCCCTATACTTTTTTCTATGTTTTCTCTGAAATATTATTCTATACGGAACTGAATCCACCCTTGACGTTTATTTATATTTTTTCGACATACGCCAGTAGGAGGTATGCATCGTGAGTTTATCTTACTGACAACAAATCAATTGTACTTTGGATGGCTATATATAATATATATATATATATATATATTATATATATATATATACAATGTTTCTCGTTTATTAAATTCGAAATAAAATTATTACATTTTAGTAGGTATTTCGGGCGTTTGAATGTTAAGTTAAGTATTATTGTATGACGGCATAGCCCACGGTTGCACAATATATATGCACTTGAAATTTCCATTATCTGACGGATTGTAAACGATGTTACTGCAGTATTGTAGATATAGGTAAATATTATTATACATAAATAAAAATACAATTTTAATTTCAATAGCCCTGTAGGTGTAATGTGCGCACATCGCACAGTAGCATTCGAGGAAAATTTAAATTCTTCGCTTTCAGTTATAATATTATTATTAACGATCCATTTGAAAACATTACCTTTACACATTTTAGATATAAATATGGTTACAGTTAAAGTATTCAAATAATTCTGTTTGCTAGTTTCATTATTATTTTTTCATAAAGTCACATTATATCGTACTCAGACATTTTAAATTATATTATTTGGATTGGGAACTAATGAGTATCTATATAATCTTATTTTGATTTCGTAATATTTTCAACGAGCGTTTTCTTATTTGTTCTAGTCCAATCGTTTTGGTTCTAATGTACCTTTTTCTTTCTTCTTATAAACATAAAAAAAATATATATAAATATATATACCTATCAGCTTTTTTTATTTTTACAAATCCTATTATTTTTCTACGTCATTGTTCGTTTATGTCTAAAGCGAATATACGTCGTTAAGTTGTTTAAGTCGTTAAGATTCGATTTGCAATCCGTCTATCTATCCGACTGTCTGTTATAATATGTCATTTAGAAACTCAAAGTATGATTCCTTAAAGTTAACGTTGAAGTAATGCCAGCCTTCGGCGACTCTAACTGCGAATCATATATAATAATATAATAATGTACCTTGGAGAGTTACGTCATCAGCCAACAGACTTATTAAAAATGTATATACCGCCTGCTGCATCAAAATAATATTTCTGATTTAATATAGTTTTTAAATCAAATATAGCTATAATATTACTTCCGCATTGTTTAAATTCGACGAAAATAAACTCTGCTCATTGCTCAGGCGTGTATCGCATGGGCAAACAGTAATGTTTTCATGTTTTCCGAAAATGTATACATAATATTATACGATAGTAGTATAAAGACAGTAAATCTAAGTTTTGTGACTTTCTAGAAAGTTCTCCTCTACTTTTTTGCTGTAATATTATTCTAGTATAGAACTAATAGTAGAGTGTCAAAGTAGGTTTTAAACTCGTTTGATATTATTTTTACTTATGTTATTGGAATTTTTCGTGCATCCGTCATCGAGCACAGAAGATTGTGATGTAGTACCTGACAATAATAACTGAAAGTATAAAAGAGCTGATGTAAATAATGATATAACAAGTCGAATTTATCTTGAAATGACTTACTGTGACGTATGTGGCTTCCGAGAAAACGACACAATAAATACAAAGGATGTGAACTACCCAAGCAGCTGTAGGTATACAGTATGATTCACCAAACATGTTCAAATAAAATCTGATTTTTAGATTAAAGAAAGTAAATATTTAAGTATACTTAAAGACCACTTTAAAAAATTTAAAGATATATTTGTAGTGCTAAGAAGTGTCCAGTGGAAATACTGCAAGCTGCTGCTGATCAAAAATCACAACACAATCCTCCTTTTTTACTGTAAATTATTTAAAAAATAGTTTTCAAAAAATAATGAACTATCAAAATCAAAATATAAATATAAATTCTTTATGGACTAAGGGTAATAGCTAAATCTAGGGTGCGTTTGGAAGATGTGAATAATGGAGGCTATAATAATTTGAAAATTTAAGTAATTTATATTAAGCTATAAATATGTATGGTCCAAGTATAATAAAACTATTGTTCTTAATATAAAAATTTTAATAAAGGAAAAATTACTCGTCCAAATTTTGAATTTGGTATATCAATATTTTTTAAAATATCCATTAGGTAATTTACGGTAAAAATTGGCAAACTTTTTTTTTTAAAATACAGAAGTTTGTATCGCCACAAGACAGGTTAGTGTAAGGTAGTAAAAAAAAAATTCCCAGGATTCAAAAATAAATTTGAGTATATTTAAAAATCAGAATTTGAATAAATTCATCGTTAAATTATAAAATGGAAGTCGCCATGCCTGGCGAATCATTCTGTAGTTATACCAGTACCGATTGTTTGTGTTTTGTTCAAAGACTGTTCTCTATAAATACATAATATCAGAAACGACATGTCACATTATTGTACAAACAATAATAATATTCGCGTATATGTGTGTGTGTATGCGTAGTTGTACACTAGGCCCAGTGTTTAAGGGTAATTGAAAGATTGAGTGCTGTTAGTACAGTGTACGCATTTTGTACATTGTACGGCGATTCTGTTCGAAGAAGTTTTTGAGCGACGTTTAATAGTGTTATGTATCTTCTCATCCGACGAGCGGCGAGTGTTCTCTTATCTGTCTCGGGAGTTTTCTGACCACATTTTCATGTATACAGTACATGTATATTATATGATATGGTAGTCGATGTTGTCGTAAAGCGTCGCGTTTTGCGGTTCGTTAACCCGAGTTTTAATATCGTCTCAACAGAAACTACCACACCGTTCATCGTTATATAAATGTTTATAAAATTGTATCTGTCTGTGCGCAACCCCACATAATATTATACACCTATATATTATACTCTCGTAGTCACGGAAACTTTAAAACGACACAATTCTTGTGCTGCACGATATGAAATGTAACTGTGCAGTAAAGCGAGGTGTCGTTTACCGGAAAACTGTCGTGTCAAAAAAAAAAAAAAAATGAATGGAGGAAAATATTATTACAATTATTATTGTTATATACAAGTTTACATCCGACGCGGTAGTCGACCGTCGGGAACTCCATCATTTGCTCGCATTTCTATCCGTCCCATCTCACGTTCTTATCTCGATAATCGCTCTCAAATTGTACTCACGTAGTACATACGTTTAACTGATAACACATTTAATACTATCGCGAATAACGGTTTTTTCTATACTGCAAAAAATCGTAAAACGTTCGTACTATGATAAATGCATTTACTTTATTGCCCGAAAATGTGATTTTACGAGCGTATTCATATTTTGCGTTTTACATATTATCCTGATAAATATATTATATACTTCGGACAAAATCCAAGGGTCCCATTTTAGATATCACCACAGCTCACCCTAAAACCCGACCACGCGCATTTTAGTTCTGATTTATGATACTTATGAACTTTATATAGTTAAAATGTGAATTTCCTTTTCATCTTTTCACAATTGTTTGTACAATTTTTTTTTTTTTGTTCGTTTGCGCTTCCTTTGTGACAACATTTCACACCGGATGACGTTAGTGCAATGGCGTTTTCCCGTTTTAATTTAATGAAACTGATATTATACTAAAAACATATAACATTGTTGTTTACTCCTCGCCCGTTACTCTATAAACAATGTGCCACGTTGCTTCCTTATATTTCAAAAATAACCTAATTACTTTTAAACCATTCACAAACTTTGACACTTTCAGCAAATTAATAACATAACTAGTCTGAAACACTTATGACACTGGATGACCCTGTTTTAATAAAAGTTTTAAGTGATGGAAGTGTATAGGTTATTCCTTATAACAATGGCATTGCGTGCCGTAGTTGACGGGTGTATACTGTATGGTGTATATATATGTGTACGTCGAAAGTGTGGTTCACGTATAGCTAATATTTTTATAAAAAAAAATACGCAGCTATTGCGTATTTTTTATTTTTACCTCAAAATTATAATAGTAATATGCCTACCTATTATATGTGTTAAATTAAACGAGCGAAAATATTTAAGCAATTTATAAGAGGTTCTTATGATTTCACAAAAGCCGAATTAACAAATTATATACGTGCCAAATACGATCCTAAAATTTATTTTCCAAATTCACAGCGCTAAACTTATTTATGGTTAAGTTAAATAATAATAACATGATTACTATTAAAACAATGTGAACAGATGCGTTAATTTAAGTGCACAGATTATTCAAATCAATTTCCATAGCTAATAGCCGTTATACGTTGACTAATATATTATCTCCGCTGGCCGTTATTAAATATTTATTCAAGTAAAACTGTTCTAAAATATCATATGGAATTTAAAAGAAAAAAAAATGGAATATAACTATTAAATGTACACGCATTGTATATATTATAATTCACATAATACTGTGTATGTATCGCTTTCAAGTTTCAATACACACAGTCGTATCAACAAACAATGTACACATGAACAGCCCTTTGCGTCGACTTTAATGCGGTTTATTAAACTTCCCACTCCTAAGATAAAATTTCAGCGTAGCCTTATTTATAAACGTATCGTCTTGTTATTTTCCAGTGCGGAATGTGGTGCGCACGTATCTAAGTAGCTTATTTACAGCTATTATTATAATATACACTGTTGGAGACTTAAAATATTTAACTTGGGTAGGTATCTAAGTAGGTAATATATTAGGAACGTATTACAATAGTCCCTTCGTGATTAACATTTTACACTGAAAATGGGATCGAGCACCCACGCGTGTTCTCTAATTTATCAGTTTATCGTCAAATAGTACGCTTTTCAAAAAAATAAAAATAATACGGGTGCCTTAATCGGGGCGTGGCGTTTCTTGTCCCAAGTAGTGGCTCGCGAGAGGCTTTCGAAAGAGTAGAAAAATTACTAAAATATTTACACTAATACCACTTCGTTCGTTGTGTTTTTAAACTCTTTGCGGATTTCACTATTTATATATACCTACCTTAACCTACTATCATTAATTTAATCATTTAAAACACTAAATTATTCATCGAAAAGAATGAAAACTCCCACATAGCGAGATTATAATTTATTCGTCTAAATAATCTTAGCAGGTTTTTTTTTTTTAGAAACTTTACATATCGACCGTATGAAATTGTCTTAAAGGTGTCGAAGCTGACGTATTTCTAATATATACATTTACAGAAAAAAGCTCTCATGCAGTCATGCATCTTGTAATGGTAAAATAATCAAATTTTAATGATTTTTTTTATTTAAAATATAATGACTTTATACATATCATATAATAAATTGAATTTAAATTAAAAAAAAAAAACTAGTTTCAAATGTTTTAATAAAAATCAAAATAATCGCAATTTTCAAGTATATCATACATTTAAAATGTATTTTTTCTAGCGACTAACGTTATTTAAAATCAATTTAAATGCAATACGGTTGGAATAAAGTTTTCTTCTTTCAAATAAAAATAAAATGATCAATATTCGACTATTCTACGAGACATGATAGCTTTTCATGTAAATTCGTTTTGGTCGTTTTGACCGTCGAAATAGTTTGACTTTATTCTTTCCTTACGGACAGTTGTATGGCCGCCCTTACTAGAAATTGCCTAAATTTTTATCCCTTGATAAATAGCCGCCTTTGTCACACTTAAATGACTTATATTCTGAAACAGCGTTGAATTGTAAAAATACGCTGACACTTGCAATATAATATGATAATATGCATGGACATAATGAAGTGCAATTCAATGATTTCCTTCGGTTGATATTATGATATCGATAAAACACTACACTACTTCTACTGGATAGTGTTTCAATATTAACATAGTATCCGTCTGTATATGTATGTCGTATGATGTATATTGTAT
Source organism: Aphis gossypii (assembly GCF_020184175.1). Lineage (NCBI taxonomy): Eukaryota > Metazoa > Arthropoda > Insecta > Hemiptera > Aphididae > Aphis > Aphis gossypii. Next base: position 55,342,073 of record NC_065530.1, on the reverse strand, counting down.
AGATATGATTTTTTTTTTAACACACGATAATCAACTATTCAATTTCGTAACTGACCCAATTCAATAATAATAAAAAAATGTTTGGTCTCTGTGTAGTTTCAATTTATTATTCTCGCTTGCCATAATATATACATATTATTAGACATTACATTTATTCACATTTTTTTTTTTTTTTTTTTTTTGAATTAAAAAAATAATCCAACCCGTATTCATAAAAAAACAAATCACCCCCGATTGCACAACTTTTTTCCCAAACTTTAAATTAGATAAAGTAACTGGATATTTATCGAGCTTTTAAATGTTGTATCGCAGCATTTTCGCAAAAATATTTATTGTAAATCGATGACGCGTGGTGTGTTCACGTTTATATACTTACATGAACTGTCTGTAAACTTCCCTGTGAGGGAATCGTCCCGAGACTATTGAGTGTAAAATGAGAGTATAAGTATAAAATATATATACAGAAAAATTTCAGTTGCATCTCACGCATTGAATATAATATATTATTCTTTTTGTAGGGGCGTGACCATGTGCGAAACAATTTGCTTCCGCCATGTACGAGCAACCGTTAATCATTGCACGTTCTGTATCACTTCTCTAAACCCTCGACATACACATACGCGAACACATAAAATATTAGCACAATAACAAAACTAAGAACAATGCAAATTACAACAATATACCTAGTTTTAAAAAATTCAATTCAATATATTATTTGGGAAAAAAAATATTGTCGTAGGTATTACCTACTGTTGTCCTGAAATCTCAGACTTGCGTACCGAATGTGTAGATTTTTAATAAAAACGAAACAATAATAATATTATTGAATCATATATTATACTATTCTGTACGGACCAATATTTATTTTTAATAACTTTGTGAACAATATTTTTTCGATTTTACAATATTGTTCGTTTTTAAATATTTTAAATCATTCACAGTTCAGTTTTTGTATGAAATTTTAAACGTATTTCACCTGTTAGTTTTTTATAAGAATTTAATTTATATATTATTTATTAAAACATTAAATCATAGTAATAAATTCAATTTAGAAATATAGAATACTGTATTTTATTGACTGTATTATAGTTTATAGATTATTGATACTGTTAATATTATATATTAAGTATGTGTCTAGGGAGATTCGACTATTTAGACTACCTATATCGTTTTTAATTTACTATAATACAAGTATATTATTTAGTTTTTATAAGTGTGTATTATTTTATACAAACAATTTATGTAGGTATCATTCTTTATTTTAAATTTCAATAAAAATATTAAAATGATTTTGCTCTGTATAAATTTATTTTTAAAAAAATCCATAACTTTTTTTTAAATAATAAACCATTATACTATAAAATGAGTTATTAATAATAAACTTAAAACTGAAAGGACTTGTTAATGAATTACATTTTGGTTTTTCATACGAAATCTCGATTAATGATTTAAATTATTCGAAGTGTGAAGAGAGTAAAACAATGTAATGCAAATATTTTAGTTGACTTAATTGTTGTTTAGCGTATACCTCAACAATCTTTAAAACTATAATATATATGTATAAACTTAATTTTAAAAACTTTCAAACTAATGAATAAATATCTATATAAGTCTTATAGAGATTATTATACTACCTATATATCTAGCTAAATGAAAAAATCAATACGCATATTCAATTTTAGGTGTTAAAAATAATAAATAAAACTGTTGTAGTTACGTGTATCTCATATAGAATCCGAACAAAATTTTATTACCACATTTATGTCGTTAAACCCAAAACACTATTAGATAAAGTAACCTCAGGCATGTGAGAAAGAGTACGAAAACTAGAATTCTCTAATACGTTTATTTATTGCGATACTTGTAAAAAAAAAAAAAATGTGCACATTATATAACGTATATAATATACTAAATAAATAACACCGTGTTCGCAAATAGATCGTACCTTATAGGATGACACAAGGGTACGACACGGCATGAGCAAAGCTTAATAGAAATACGCGCCTTAATATTCTCATTGACGTGTATTCTACTTTAAAGGCAATGATCAGAACGATCATATGTACTACGGTTTCCGCCGATTCGATGAAAAATTGGCGTCTACACAAGTATACAAATAAAGTATTACTGGTTAGAATTATGATGCGTACAGAAATTTAACTGTACACGTGTCTACCTATATTTATGTTTTTTTTTTCGATAAAAAACGTATAAACGGATGGAAGAGTCCATTTTGGAAATGTGCTGATCGTGAAAAATTGACAGATAAGAAAAAAGGATTTCATACTCAATAATAGTAACAGAAGTATAAAAAACCCAAAACATGGTGTTAGACATACAGGTGATCACAAAAATGTAGAGAAATATATTGTACGAATAGGGCGTTTTAGTTTTTTTATATAATAATAGCATAATTATATTATAACTTTGGTATAGTGCACGTACACTGTACAATATAGAAAACAATTTTCGAAATTAATGTCATAAATTTTACAATGATGAAATCGTAGGTATGCGGTGAAAATTCGTTCGCAGCACACTCGGTGTCTTTATTCGTTTATTTAGGGTTTCCAATATAATAATATATTTTGATCTCCTGCAGAGTCCATTAAACGAATGATTTACCGGATGAACGAGTCATTAAACTCGAACAGCAATACATACAATTTGAAATATCGAGTATAAAAAAACCACCGGCTCTGGTGATTAATTTTATTGGACGACGGGTGCTGTTTCTATATAATCATTTTTTTCCCCGATACCTTTGAATATTTTCGAGTCGATACTTTGAAAATAAATTTAAAAAAACACATCCGGTGCGCAATGTTTGGGTAAATAATCATATTATAATATTAACATTAGTATGACGATAACCATAGTCAATAATATTGCAAAAAAGCATTCGTTTGTAGGTATATTAATATAAATGTTTATTGTATAAATATAAAATTCAAACTAGTGTTCATTATAATATCTAATAACAATATATTAATATTATACTGATAGATCTGTTTTAGCATGTCGACATATCAAAACATTTAAGAATAAAATATAATAATATTATTACATCAGTGTTGTCTTTTGCGACGAAACAAAACGTATAATAATGAAATAAAATATATCGTTTTCATTTTATTCGAAAGTTCTTAAAATGTTATTATAGCATAGTGTTTCTAGTGTGGTATTATGTGTAATAGTGTGTATCATGAGCGTGTATGTGCGTGATTGATGATGATGAAACGAAAAAGGAACAAAAGTATATAGGATATTGCGGCCGTGGACCACCGGTGCTTTAATCCGTTTTAGTTTTCACGAAACAGATGGTCGGAAAAATTATTACAGCAAGACGCAGACAATGACGACATATTTTTAAAATTCTCCGGCGCAGTAGTCTACTCCTACGATACAGAATACATCGTATTTATTCGTTCAAATCGATAAACCGAGTACAATACGTTTCACAGGGCCCGGACGTTCGAAGTTAAATATTGGTTCACGTGCCCCGAGGAATACCGCTTTTGAATAGATGATGTAAAACTTTTTATTAAAATGTTGACGGTCACGTATTGTATGACGCGAAAACGGTGCGGATGGTCAGGTGCGAAACGGGTTTCCCCGGACCGAAAATAATATAATAATATATGCACGGCGCATACAGCAGCGTGTACGTCTACGCGTAATATCTCCGGTCGACCCTGAACGCAATTAAAACTTTGGGTAAAGATCACCCCTATATATAAACACTGTCGGGTTAACAGATATAAAGTGGTTTTTTATTTTAGCGGTGTAACTATTTATTTTAGATTCTGAACGAAGTGATGAATGTATTGATTTTACAATGATGTGTGTTTTTTTTTTTTTTTTTTTTTTTTGTGTCTGTGTACAGCATAACTAGTCGAAATAATGCTCCAATTTCCAACTATGGGGGTGGTTTCCGATGTAAAAGTGAATATCCTTGGTGCATTGTAGAGGTAAAAAGTTAACATTTTCCAACAGTTTTCAAAAAAATCGAGAAAAACAAAAAAAAAATGACGGAAAAACGGCAATTTTTACGCAAAACCAGTTTTCGACCAAATCGATTTTTTTTTATTGTTGTAATTCAAAAACTAATCAATGAAAATACTTGAAATTTTCACCAAATGTTAATGTCAGTGGTATCCGTATATAGTTAAATTTTCAAAAAATTTTGACTTTTTTTGAGTTATTTATAGACCACTGAAATTTTCGATTTTTTTGAGAAATTTTTTTTAAAGTGTCGATAAAAAATTTTTGGATGACCAAAAAGTTTTGAAAATTTAATACAAGGTTCCTTATGAGTTGTTTTTAATGTAGCTAAAAAAAATTAAAAATCGTTAGACACAATTTTTTTTTATAAGCGTTTTTAGTTCAAATTTTTACGAAATCTGTCGAAAACGCGAAAATTTGCAAGTAATTTTGAAGTTGAAAAATCATGAAATTTTTTTCTTTTATAACTAAGTTTTGAAAATTTGGTACAAAGTTCTCCCTACATTTTTCTTCAAATATCTGTAAAAAAAACTCTACCGGATTCAGACAAAAAATTTTTATGAGTGTTTGAAATTTAAATTTTTACAAAAACCGCGTTAAATAACAGTTTAGCCTCAAACGATTTTTGATATTTGTTATTATTCAAAAAGTATAAGTCGTAGATACTTGAAAATTTTACCAGTTATTAAGATTCGCGTTTTCTTTACGTGATTTAAATTTCAAAATATTTTGACTTTTTTGAGCTATTTATAGACAACTGAAATTTTCAATTTTTCTGAAAAAATATTTTTGAAGTGTCGATAAAATTTTTTTGGCCCTATCAAAATACTTGAAAATTTAATACAAAGTTCCTCATAAGTTATTCTTATAGTGATTAAAAAATTATAAGAATACATAGGCACAATTTTTTTTTATTAGCATTTGAAGTTCAAATTTTGACGAAAATTCGTCAAAAGCATGAATATTTGCAAATTATTTGAAGTTTAAAAATCATAAAATTTTTTGTGTTTATAACTAAGGATTAAAAATACAACACTAAGTTTTCCATAAGTTTACCTTCAAGTATCTATAGAGAAAACTCGAAGCATCATTATAGGAAAAATTTTAAGTGCGTTTGAATTTTAAATTTTAACGAAATAGCGTAACGATAACGATTTATCCTCAAACGATTTTAAATATTTGTTATTATTCAAAAAGTATAAGTCGTAGATACTTGAAAATTTTACCAGTTCTTAAGACTCGCGTTTTATTTACGTGATTTAATTTTCAAAATATTTTGACTTTTTTTGAGTTATTTATAGACAACTGAAATTTTCAATTTTTCTGAAAATTGTTTTTTTATGTGTCGATAAAATCTTTTTGGCCCTATCAAAATACTTGAAAATTTTATACAAAGTTCCTCATATGTTATTCTTATATTGATTAAAAAATTATAAGAATACATCGGTACAATTTTTTTTTATTAGCATTTGAAGTTCAAATATTGACAAAAATTCGTCAAAACTATGAATACTTGCAAATTATTTTGTAGGTATATTTCATAAAATTTTTTGTATAAGTAGCTAAGAGTTGAAAATTTAATACAAGGTTTTTCATAAGTTTAGCTTACAATTATTATAAAAGAACTTAAATTTTGTTGTATTCAGGCCATTAAAACATAAACCACCTTTTTCACCAACCACTAGAAATTATATCCTAGGCTGACAAATCATCTTCGTTCAGAATCGTTTTTCGTATACAATGATAACTATCATTGGATTCAAATTTAACACTCCTATAATATATAATAATGATCCATACGGCACCTAATGTACAGCAGAGCGGTACTCACTTGCCCACTTTTTTTCGTTGACGATATAAAACACTAAACGTCTTTTGTTGCATTTTTTTCCTTTTTCCGCTACAGATAAATTAGTTTAAAGACGAAGTAAAAAAGTTTTTTCTTTACCCCACGTTCCACGCTCATCCGCTAAACACCTACCTCTTTATATATATATATAATATTTTGTACTTAACTAAGTGTATGGTTTTTATTTTTATTTTTCACTTTTATTTCTCCCTCTTTGTTTCAGATGGTTATACGAGGGCTTGGAAGAAAGTCGGCACCATCGGTCCGTCTAGTACCGGCGGACAATTGGTCAAGTTGGATTCGGTGGTATGGGCCGGCGGAAAAATGGTGCCGGCCTCTGATCTGGGCAGGCGGGCTGTGTACAGAGTGGTTACCGCTATTGGACCGCCATTCGTCATGCACGCGCCATTGCAACAGGATCGCCAGTGTCTACGTGGTATACAATGTTACCAAATGACGACGACTAACAAGGACAACATAACGATGATATTAAAGGACGTCAAGTTGGATTCGAAAAAAAAGTGAGTGACACGGAGCGATACAATAGCAAACGTGGTCGAAACACTTTGTATTATACCTATACCAGGTATTCAATAAGTTTGGAAACTCTTGATTTCAGTATTCATTTTTTAATACCCACACGGAAGAATAACAGATACAGATACAGCATTTATAATATAAAATATTTAATAACTCATTAATTATATCTCATATTATCGTTTATTAGTCTAATTAGCGTTTTCAAACCTATTGAACACCCATGTATAAGTATTATACCTACTTATTTATTATAAGTGTACCTATATGGTATATCACGATTATTGTTTGTTATTATATTTATAGCGCGACGCTACCGAACACGTATTGCTGTTTTGGGTTATCTATAGACCTACTGGAAAAAATGTCGAAAGACTTGGAATTTGATTTTCACCTATACTTGGTTGCTGATGGAACATTTGGGTCTCAGAAGATCCATTGGAATGGAGTGGTCGGTGAACTCGTGTCCGGAACAGCACACATGGCTTTCTGTCCGCTGAGCGTCACGTCTACAAGGTTAACGTCAAATACACGGAACCATCAAACAATAATTATTATAACTTGTAGAGTATATTTCATATTTTTGTTTTAGATCGAAGTGGGTGGACTTTTCTACGCCATATTTCTACAGCGGTGTGTCAATGATGGTTGCCCCGAAGAGAAAGACCAATGTTCCACTGCTCGCGTTTCTGTTACCACTAAGTCCGAGCCTGTGGATCGCTATATTTGTGTCACTTCACGTAACTACAGTGGCAGTGGCATTGTACGAATGGTTCAGTCCGTTTGGCTTAAATCCCTCCGGCAGACAAAGATCCAAAAATTTTGGGTAAATATATTTGTATTTTTAAACAGTTTTATTGTGTTGAACAATAACCATTATTTGTATTCACAGTATGCCTTCGGCGTTATGGGCGATGTGGGGACTACTCTGCGGTGCTCTCGTCAATTTTAAAGCACCGAAATCGTGGCCAAACAAATTTTTAATTAACGTCTGGGGTGGATTTTGCGTTATATTCGTAGCTAGTTACACTGCCAACATCGCAGCTCTAATTGCTTCACTTCTATTTCAAAACGCTGAAGTGGATTACAACGATCGAAATGTAAATACACGATTGTATCGAACACCGTCGTACAATTGTATTATAATACTACCCGTTGACATAATTTACATTGTACGACTGGTAAATGATATTTAATTTTCAGATGTTGTTGATGAAAGTCGGATCGGCTAAATCGTCGTCTGCAGAGGTTTATTTAAAAGACAAAAATCCACCTCTATGGCAACACGTTCAAAAATATTCTGTTCCCGATACAGCGTCAGGCATGCGAATGTTGAGGTAAAGTTATTTACGATGTAAAACCTAAAATTTTTCCTTGAGCTATATTACTTGGATGTATTTTTAAAATATTTGGATTCAACATTTGTGCAACAACAATTTTTAGTGAAATAAGTCTTTAGTGGTAAATGTCACCAAGGTTAAAAAATGTTATTGATTGATTGCAATAAGATCTTAGGTTATATTATATACGGCTTAATTTACATGTCTGACTGTTGGGAAGAATTAATGAACATGGGCGATTTATTATAGTAGATTATAACAATAAGGATCAAGTTAGGAACATAATTTTGAGTTATAGTTAAGTGACAACTCCGAGGTCTTTGTAATGGTTTTCGTTACATATACATATTCTAAAAGGATGTCGTTATTTGACAAAGATAAATATACTTGAATGCTTGGATGATTTCTAGTTTTAGATGGTTTAAATGTGATCCATACGTCTGAACAAGATATATAGTCGTACATATATTGTAGGCTAGATATACATTTATTCTTTCATAAATGCTTTGGGTGCTTAGTATAGACCAAAAATTACACGTTAACATGTTTTATACTTTTTTTAAAATCATTATTAAAACATTTCGTTTTTATTTTAAAAATCTTCAAAACGAGGTGACTGTTTTTTGCACAGTGAAGATAAGCTTTTAGTCAAAAAGGCTAATTGATTTGACGGGAAAAGATACAAAATGACTTTAAGATTAAAAGAGGACATTATTCAGATTAATAGACTAAATTTTTTAAGTTAACGTATAATTAACACTTTTAATCTCCCGGAAATGCTGTCTCATTATGCTGATATTATTTTAACTGCATAGCTTAATTTTAGGTTTAAAAATTATATAGTTTTTATTTCACATAGTATACAAATTTATAATTTAATAAAATGTATTCTTTACTTATTTAATTTAATTTTAAATCTTAGAAATGGCAGTTTGGACATATTTATCGGTGACAAACCCATTTTGGACTACTATAGTGGAACTGATCATGATTGTAAACTTCAGACACATGGAGATCCACTTTATGATGACGTTTACGCAGTGGGCATGACTAAAAACTTCATTTTAAAAGTCTGTTTGTGTATTATGTATTATTGTTATTATTAAATTAATTTATAATAATTAATTTTGTGTGTAATAGGAAAAGGTGTCTGCAGCTGTTTCAACGTATATAAACAACGGTTTTATGGATATCCTACAAAACAAATGGTTCAGTGATTTACCTTGTGTCAATCGTCAACTGGAAACATCAGATATTGGACAACCAACACCATTGGGCGTCGATGCATTTTTAGGTGTTTTCCTTATGTTAGGTTTTGGAATATTAGGGGGCGCCATCATCCTCTGCCTTGAACACGCTTTTTATCGCTACGCGTTACCCATACTTCGACAAAAGCCACCAGATTCGATGTGGAGAAATCCAAATATAATGTTCGTCAGTCAAGTATGTCAAACAAAATTATTAATACATTAGTATATTATACTTATTTATTTATTTATTTGTATTATAATATTACTACTATTATAGTATTATATTATAATTATTATACTGTTGTAACTAACTAGTAGCTACTATAAATTTTAATACTGGCAGATACCATCTTTATAACAATGAACATCAATATTTTTTTCAGAAACTACACAGATTCATAAATAACGTAGAACTAATATCGCCACAGCACACTGCTAAAGAACTAGTGCACACCCTAAGACAAGGACAAATCGCATCGTTGTTTCAAAAAAGCGTACGGCGAGTGAGTTTGCCTTTTATGCACCCTCAACACGCACAGGTTAGAAATATATTTATAAATATAGTCTGTGACTGGAGGTTTTATCGTTCTATTGTTACAGAAAGAGTTCGAGCGTAGAAAACGGAAAGGTCAATTCTTCGAAGTCATCGAAGAGATTCGAAGGTTTGTATGTTTAGATAAATCTATTGTCAGTCTTATTTTTATTATTATTGTTGTTATTGTTATAAAATGTGTGTTATTTACTCGTTTGTGTTTATGTACTTTTAGAATACAAAGGGAAGAGAGGGACAACAAAAAACAAAACGTCAGATTGACATTATCAAACTCTCCGACCGCCGGACAGTCTCCGAAGCGAACGACGTCAAAATTTTTGTCACCAGCCAGGTAAAGCTAACACTACATATAGTGATCATCATTTTTATTACCTTAATATTAAATATGTACTATAACAATCACCGATGACAAAAATGGTTTCCAGGTTGAGCCTCGGTAGACGTTACAGCAAACAGAGGTCACGGAGCTCGGGGAACTTGAGTATCCGTCGGTACAGCACGGACGTAGCTAGTTATTCAGAGACCGTAGGCAGACGACTGAGTCAAGGAGCGTCCAACAGTCCGCCGGACTTCAACACACGAAAACAACTGATCAGACGGTCTTCGGGAAACCCCAGTCCAGCGGATTCCAGCAGGATGAGCATATTTTCAGCATCTGAACTAATCGGGGCAAAACTTAGCAACAATAACTTATATGTGGAAAACGATCTACCACGCAGTCCCAACCTTCTGTCTCCAGGCGTATTTTTTAGGTACCTACAACTCGTTCATAAAATTGTATAAACGGAGCAATCTATATAACTGGCTATATTTGAAATATTTTATAGTTCTAAAAAAAACGTCTTTACTTAGTTTGAAGTTTGAACTATAAAAACTTTTAATTTATACAATACTGTAAATTAACAAAAAGCAATCTCACTGCGTTGTATTTTAGTTACCTACTCATTCTAATTTATTTTATGATTATCTACACTTAGTTTATTATTAAAAATGTAACAGATGAAATTTTATAGTTCATAATAGTAAATACTTTCATAGTTTTACCTTTTTTTTAGTAGAAATACAAATCTGTATAAAACTACAACCTATGATAATAAGTCAAATATAAAATATATAGTTAGTACTTATCAGTTAGAGCGTTTACATTATGAGATTTTTCGATTAACACAATCCTATTATTTAAAAAAAAAATTGTACAATCTGCAAGATAAGAATCGAATTTATATTTATGAAAATAGATAATTATAAAATATAATAGTAATCCTATAAATCCTATAAAATAGTCAATAGGTTAAGTCACTATGCGTGTAGCATGCACTTTCAGGAAATTGGTTAGTAATTAGCACACACTATAATAATATCCGTTATACGTTTTATTAAGCAGATCTACTTACTTATATATAATTTGTATCATGTAAATTACAAAAATATCTTAAAATAATATAAAGCAGTCGATAGGCCTAAGTAACTTGTAATAGTCGAAAAAAAATTGAAATTACCGAAAAGTCACATACATTTTGGCGATAGATAATCGATAAGTTCCTACTATCCATATTTACTTATTGTTAATAGAATATAGGATACAAATATCTACTTGGAAGTACCTATACAAGAATATATAAAATAATTGACTTAAAAAATTATTGCTATAGCCGGTTGAACAATGCACAGCTCAATAGAGTGTATTGATACACAGTGTAATTCTATCATAACATTACAGGTCGAGTTTTTCGTCAGACACCTCGTCGTCACGACCCGACTTGGGTATACAATCGCGGAAATCAAGCTATTCTCAGGGACCACCCCGGGTGGTAATCAACGGTGAGCAGTCGACCCGTCGCAAATCAGATGATGAGCCACCGGCCACGTTGCCGAGGATCATGGAGGTAAAGAGGGCTCGCCGGTCTAGCGACGGACACCGACCGACCAAGAACCGAAAGACTGTGGAGGTGTTCCGCTGGCTTAGGCAAGCGCCTAAAACGGAGCTGGAAGCGCTGAGCAAGATGCCTGAGGACGAGATCAAGCACTGCATAATCCAAGCGCTTAAGGACAAGGACCCGACTTGATTGCAAGTCGAAGGTGCCGATGGTGGAGGCTGCGAAGACGTAGACGATGACGACTTCGACGCCGAAGATACCGTCCCAGTGTAATTCGCGGCGTGGACTGCTGCGTCTGATGACTATTAATGATTGCATAAGAAATATTATTATATGATGAACGTAGAAAAAAAAAGCGCTCATTGTTTTCGTTGTTACATGTTTTACTTTACTTTTGTTTCCTCGAATAATAACTGATAGTATAATATTATATAATTGTATAATATTTAAATATTTAATATTAATATGGTAAAAGAAGACTGTCCGGCTGGGATATACGACAAGCTCGTTTTCGTTATAGGATTATTAAGTAAATCGATGCTCAAGTGCGTAGGTTAAGTGCTGCTGATGCTGTTGCTCTATTTCGGAACGACGAACGAGATAAAGGGACGTCTCAATTTCGGTAATAACTTTATTATAATGATACTGTTATAAGCGTTTATCGAAACCGTTATTCCATAAAATGTAGTCGTATATACTATTAAATTGTATTATATTGTTTTAAATCATGTTTATACTATTACTATATATTTTATGCTCAGATATAAATACTATATTACTGTAATGTTATAATAAAATTATATTATATTATCTGTTCATGTAAATAATATATTTAATATTTATATATGCATATATAAGAAATAATATTACTAATAGAAATAGGGTCGTTACTATTAATAGCGGTTTCTTGTTGGTTCTTAAAAAAAAATTTCATCTGTTTTCTACATTTTTTCGTTACTCGTAATCAAGTGTTCATATTACATTCTATAATATAATATATAAATAAGTATGTGTGCAAGTGCATAATATTGTTTTTGTTGTTGGCAATGAGGTTTAGGTTCATTGTTTAAAATTTTACACAACCGATGTATTCCGATGAAACGATCCCGAAAGCTAAAAAGTAATATACGTTTTAACTTTTATTCAAATATTATGTTGTTAGAATATCAATACAGTAAATCATATAATATGTATATAATATACATATATATATTTATATGTTTATGCGTGTACATCATTATATATATTGTCATTTGGTTGATTTATTTAAGATTTAATTAAAAGTCAATTAAAAAAAACTTTAAAATTAAGAATTAAGTTATTTTTCTTCAAATGTGCATAATATTATTATATTAGTTTCCTCTGCTCGTGATCCGTGTAACCGAATAATTTTGCACCTCAACACGACGAACGATAATAGTATGTCATAGAGCTTGTATATTTTATTATAAATATAAAGCGTGTGACTACGACGATGATGACCTTGAGAGAAACAGCTGCGGTGCAGAATAAATAACATAAAAAAAAAAAATTTAAAACGAAAAAATAAATTGAATACGTGTGTGGTAGATGGACCGCGTATTTACCTATAGCATTATATTTACACAGCTTTCGGAAACCAGCGTTTCCACTAACGTCCTCCTTGCGACTAGGTAACAATATCATAATCATTTAACGGAAAAAAAAAAACTCTATCGTTCCTATTCTCCAGAAAATATAGTGTCAGTCGGTGTGATAATGGTGTTAGTGTTATTATTTTTATTATTGTCCGCCGGGATGTCTAGAAACGGAGCGAATAAGAAGAGGACACAAAGACGTCATAACATTATGATAATAACTGTGATGATAATAGTAAAGTTGTATATTATTATTATGACGATAATGGTAACAGAATCGGTGACCCGAGATACGTGATATGCCGACGACCAACAGGTTAGTGCGCCAGCGGAAACAATGATAATATAGCCGGGGACACGCGCCCGCGTTTCCGCTCGAAGAGGGCACCGCCTGGTGGTGGCGGCGACCGCGGCAACCGTAGCGCTAGTCGTCGGGCGGTGTCGCGTGTGCGCGCGCGAGTCCTCGGTGCGTCGAAAATCAATATAGGCTCAACCGTAATTTTTCTTACGGGCTTTTTTCCTCCTAGTTTTCAGTTTAATTTTTCCGCCCGCGACGTTCTCGCGCATCGACGACTACAATATTTATTATACGCGACGACGCCGTACTAAATATATTCTGTTATCGCTGATATTTCGAGCCGTCGTCCCGTCATAGCCGGACAACCGCACGCGTTTTGGCAGAGACGAATCAAAATCAAAAAAACTATAAACACGGTCCACCGAGTTCTCTTCCGATACCGTTTGGGTGAGTTTTCAAATACGCGCGCGAAAAATTAAAATTAATTAATTAAAAAAGAACGCGCGCGTTTCGTTCAGATCTGGTGAATCCGTGACACCAGGTGGCGCCCCGTCGTCGTCGTCGTCGCCGCCGCCGTCACATATTATATCGATTGGGCTTTTGATCCTTTTCGCTCGCCGTGTCCGTGTGTATACCTTCGCCCGCGCGCGAGTGTGTACGTGTACAGTGTGCGTGTACGTGTGTGTTGTTCACGTGAGCGTGTGCGCATTTCTGGATTGTACCTCCTACGCGTACACAGCCGCCACCGCTGCTGGTGCTACTGATGACAAACGCCTGAACTCGTGGAGGAACGGACTTATCGAAGTTTTCGTGCCGTACAGTGTGGGAGGCGTTACGAGCACTCTCCCACCCCTCTTCCAATAGTATAGTCACCGTCGAGTTTCGCACGAGGTAAGTCACACCGCACAATATAGCTGCCCCAGACAGTGCGTGTGGTTTTTACATACCTATATCGAGTGGCTTTTTCACGCCTACACGTCCGACGACCCGTTTGTGTTACAGCGACAACCGTTTTTTGTCGGGTGTACTGCAAAAATGGCCGGGCAAGACGGTAAATGGCAGAAGGAAGGGTCCGACCAGAACTTTGATTACATGTTCAAGTTGCTCATCATCGGCAACAGTAGCGTTGGAAAGACTTCGTTCCTGTTTCGGTACGCCGACGACAGTTTCACGTCGGCTTTCGTATCCACGGTCGGCATCGATTTCAAAGTAAAAACTGTGTTTAGGCACGACAAACGAGTCAAACTTCAAATATGGGTGAGTCCGATAATTATTAGAACAATAATCCCAATCAATATTTTAATGCAATACAGAGCGGTCCAAAGGTCCGACAATGCTATAATAATACATATTGACATTGTCTCTTCCTACAGGACACGGCAGGCCAGGAACGTTACAGGACCATCACGACTGCATATTACAGGGGCGCCATGGGTTTCATACTCATGTATGACATCACAAACGAAGAGTCCTTCAACAGCGTACAGGACTGGTGAGTTTTTTAGTTTTGTTCCTTATATAAATACTGCCTATGTACGAGTATATTATATACTATACATCACGCGGGGTAGTCCTAATTTTATTGTAAGGGTGGTCTCTGGGTGGAGGGAGGTGGGAGGTGACAACGTTGAGCTAAGATTTCGTTGTACGACATTCAGACACTCGACATGCATTTTTAATTTTTATCACTCACACGTATGACCTATATATATTATATTGCCTTAGTAGTTCGTGCTAAATACAAAAACTATGATGTGGCCCATTTATACTTATCACCCGCATTTGCGTCCGTCTTTCATAGGGTAACACAGATCAAGACGTACTCTTGGGACAACGCACAGGTGATACTGGTGGGCAACAAGTGCGACATGGAACACGAACGTGTGATATCGTACGAGCGGGGCAAAACGTTGGCCGACGAGCTGAACATCGAATTCTTCGAGACGTCCGCCAAAGATAACCACAATGTCAAGGTCGGTGCAGTACACATGTATAATATTATAATGATACTATACAAATAATATGCGTATATTGTTATCAAATAGATGCATGCACACCTATGTCGAGGTATTGTAGTGTTAACGGTTTGAAAAGCGAGTGCTCATGTATTATAATATGGGTACGTTCTACCTATACGTTCGTTTTTCAAAACCCACATCGTCTGTGAATAATTTATAACGCCATGTATGTATTAGTATTATGTGCATAAACCCGTTAGGATGATATTATTATTATTATTTTTACAATATTCGCTAGTGCAGCCGTTAGTAACCCGGTTTTTTTTTTTATCGGTATGTTTAATGCGATTTTTGCTACGCTGAGATGATAGAGGTGTGGGTGGTTGGCGCAGGGTGTATACGTGTGTAAACATAGAGTTTTATCGTTGAAAAATGATTAATCGTCACCCCCGAAAACTGCTTCGACTACAATCGAAATACGTTACATATAGTGTGGTGTACGCACGATACGTTAAATTATTATTTATTATTGCCAGCTATAAGGTAGTACCTAAACCGTTTCCGGAGAACTTTATAATACGGTCTGTACTGTAGAAAATCTATAAGAGGTAATAATTTTGTAATCACGTGACTCTCAATATTCCCAGTTTAATTTTACGGGGTTAACATCTAATGATTCGCAATAAAAGAATCGCCCAGTACACAGCGTTGCCTTTCGATTATATTTTCTTCTGTTTAATCGGTATCTCCACATCAATAAATTGAGTCTGCAGTCTATTTTATACAATATATAAACACATAAACACACACTCACGCACATATGTATACATATTTTATATATATTATTTCTTGGCAAACCGTACTTGAATATGAGCTCAAGAGACATCGTCGCCTAGCGTGACACAGTAATCAATCGAGTCTGACTACGCTGCGGGTCCGTCTGTGACACGTGCGCAACACTGCTTTTCGTGTATTAAAGTTTCCTTGTGGGTCAACTGGGCCACTGGGTCGATGAAACAACATAATAATATTACATAACATCGTCATCGTGATGAAGATCTAATGACGTTGTCAACGCGTACCCGCCAGTGGTATTCCGGTATTATGTTAATAAATAAATTAGTTGCCCGGCGGAGATCGTAAAACGAAATCACGGCGCAATTTGTTCGAATAAACGCCAACGCGTTGTTTCTGTATATTAACCAAAAACGGGGCGAATAATTCACGTGAGTATCGCCGCGACGACAGCAGAAAAACGGCGCCTCCGACGGCGAGAAACACGATCACATCGTACAGCATATTTATGCGCGTAGCACTCGAAGAGAAAAATAAGGCCGTCGAAAATCAACCGGTGACCCCCGTGGTGTGTATACACAATTATTTCCACTTGCTGGGTAAACGGCGTAATTACGTCGCGGGTGTGCGACCGACCGGACAGCGTTTATTATTACAAATAGAGTGTGTTCCAAAGTGATTCCTCCGATCGTATTTATTGGGAAATATGAGTTATTACTGATTTAGAAAAGTTCTATAGGTTAGTAAGTTTTTTCACAGTGTTTACGAATATCAACACACACTACCCCCTCATTACTTTCACGACATACATCCAAGCGGTATTGATATTAATGTAATTAGTTTTTTTTTTTTTTTTTTTTTTTTATTGCCTTTGCCACCTTGTTCTCCGGATTTTATAGTCTACCATTTGGTCTTGGAGGTACATAAAAGGCACTGTTTATTTATCTTCCCTTACGAGAAATTTTAATTAACTGAAAAGACGCATTAATGAGTATATCAACTTGATTACGGTCGATATATTATATCAACGGGTTTATGAAGAATTTGAATAATATTTAGATGAATGCCATACAAGTAACGAGGGTAACAAATAACAATTGAACATATTCTTTTATAAACATTGTAACAAAACTTAATAACGTAAAATATGCTAAGCTATACAACTTATCTTAACATGTATTTTCATAAATTGTACAATAAATACATTTTTTTGAAACACTCTGTATAATACACTATAACATACCACTACGACGTCATCTTTTAGATTCAATATTATATCATCGGTAAGTTTTATCGACGAAATCCTCATACTATAATACATTTACCTATATATATTATGTGATGTCCTAAATAGCCCACAATTCTCGGTAAATATTGGAGTATGACATTTTTTTTTTTAATTTTCCAACATTTATTAAGGCGTATTACGGAGTATCATAAAAGTTTAACAAAAATTAACCGATTTTACGTGAGCTGTAGATATTGCAGTTAATATCCTGTAACAATTACGAACTTTTATCTCTGAGCCTGTATGTACAAGTCATGGACTTCCAAAGTAAAAACTCTATAGTAATATAATACATCCACAGCTGACTCTCTTCAAAATATTGTTCTTTTAAACATCCTAAAGGCAGAAAATATATTAATACATGGACTATGGTTTAGTAACAAAAAGGTTTTAATCGCTACAAATACTGTCTCCTATTTAAGAAGAGCTTTAAACTTTTTAATTTATATTACGTTAATGAACTCTCATCCGCTGCACCTTTCGAATTAATGCTACAGAATTACAATATTTTCCATCCAGACAGGCGAGGTCGTCGCGGTTTGTCACAATTTCTACGTGAATCTACTTATTTTACTCAGCAAAAGCTTAATTTCTATATATTTTTATATACATGACTTAGAATTCTTTAACGAGTTTTGCAAAACAAGCATCGCTAACAACTTTTCTCATTGCGAATTTTGATTTCTCTACAAGTTCAAACCAACATAATATAAATTTAACCATTACCTAATGCCTGATCTATTTATCTATTTTAATTTATTTTCTAATTTACTTAAGATTGTAAGTTGCAACTACAAAATTATAACATTCCACTTTTATAAATGTGAAATACTAAATTCTACTTATACCTCGTCCATCTAGCATTCTAGCACATTGTTTTATAATTGAGAAAAGACAATTATTAGTTTACATACTAAAAAGAGTTTTAACTTATTTTAATTTAATTTCTTTCTAAAATAAACTTTAGTTAAGCATAAAATTAATAAACAGTCAAGTAGATTCATTGAAAAATTATTTATATGGTAAAGAATAAAATTATAAAACTTACAAAACTTTTACAAATAGCAAGTAAAAGTTGTCATAATTAAGAGTAAAATACCACATGTTATTTAATTTAATATATTGAAGTTATGGTATGTCCGATCAAAGTTTTCAAAATTAAAAATTGTGTGATTCGCATCAGTAAAATTAATGGACATTTAAATTTAGAATAAAAGCATCAGTTAATTATTTTGAACATGGCCTAATTCGTATATTGTAGGTCGATCAACGTAAGATATAATGCATATTGAAATAATATAGATGATAAGAATAATATTATTAATATTTAATATACAAAACGTATATTATTAACAAAAACATAATTTTATTTTAAATTATTAATATTTGTGGACAGGCACCTACGACATTACGGTATGGTAATTATATCTGTTTTGTTTGCAGGCCGTGTTCGAACGACTCGTGGACATTATATGTGACAAGATGTCCGAGAGCTTGGACTCTGACCCCACACTGGTGGCCGGTGCTAAGGGCACAAGGCTCACTGAACAGCCGCAAGGTCCGAATAATCCGAATTGCAACTGTTAAAAGTCTTATACCCGGTTTCGGATACCCACCACGGCCCAACGAGATACTTCAAACAACAAAAACCGTTACAGCAGTACCGAAACACAAAAAGACATTTAGCAAAAATAAAAAAATAAAAAAAATAAAATAAAACAAAATTTTCAAACAAACTAATAAAACCTATAACCGTGAGCAGCGGATCGTTCATATATTATTGTAGGCTGAAAAGCGATGAGTATTAAGTATAACACACATTTACGTATTGTATAAAAGTTAAAAATTATGATAGAGCCACTACCTCATCTGCAGATATTGTTTTAGAGACGTGTGTCCGTTTTCTTGTTATTTTGTTGTTCAGTGCTTCGTATACAATTTACACAGAATTGTCACATATTATTTAAGTTTAACAATAACAATACAATGTATTGGTACCTAATAATATAATACTATATTATCATACGCCGGACAATAAATATTTATTTTTTTTTTTTTTTTTGGATTTAGCCGAGTTTTCACAAAATATCATCCGCGACGATACTACTTTTTAGCACAACACTTATTCCGTCATAAGTTACAAATAATTTGATTATTTGTTTTTGAGCAGAAAAAAAAGATAAAAAATTATTATTAGAGTATTAACTCCCGAGGTCTGCAGTTTTTTTTTTACAGACGTATTCAAATTTGTTTAAAATAAATAAAGGAATAAATCTAGTAAAAAAAATTATAATACCAAAGGAGTGCTTTTTGCGATAACCAATGACGTTGTAGGTATAAAAAAAAAAACAAATTATTAACGTTCAACGATGACTTTGGATCACGTTCGCGACGAGCACTCAATACTGAATATTCGGTGTATATAATAATATTATTATCGTATAGGTACGTACTTGACAACGAGTTGACACATTTTTCTTTTGTCTTAATTGAGCGGCGGTCCTCGATCTAGATTTGTTTTTCGATGATAATAAATGTTGTGCGCCATATAATATTATTTCACCATATTTATGGCCTAGCAATGCTATATCCTTTTAGGGTGCTTTTGACGATACAACTCGATTACGTATTATATTGCATCTTATATTTTATAGGTATGTTCATATGCACAACAATAACAATATTATTGATAAATCGCCAACGACGATCGCCGCCGATAAAATATTTTATGTTTTTTTACAATCTTTTGGATTTACGTGCGCTCGAATGAATTTATATAATAAAATAATAATATTTACAGTATACACTGTCGCAGACTGTACTTGTCCCACACCACTCGGCGTGTAGTTATATACATATTATATATAACATAGTTAAACTACTATAACTAGTATTTACTACTATTAATAATAATAATTTTAAAAAATATTTATAGAGGTACTCGTGTTAAAAAATATTTTCTAGTCGAATGATGTTGATGCGCGCACTTTAGTGACGCCTATATATACATAGCGGAGGTAGTTTATTATTATACATACCAAATTAATTATGATAATATTATACATAGCAATTGATTGTTCGTTTGGTCTTGATGTTTGAAATTTATCCCGTAAAAAAGAAAAACCGTTTTTGAAAACGAAAAAAATATTCTATAATATGCAATTTTGCATTACACGCTAAACAACAACGTTAATGTGTACTATACATATACATATTTAATATTTATATTATATAATTGTATTTGATTTTTGACTACAGTTAATTATTATTAATTATTATTATCATTATAATTATTATTATTATTATTATTATTATTATTACAAATTAATTAATATATAGGTAATTATTATTTCATGTATAGATAAATTAAAATAAAAACTATCAAACCAAAATCGTATTTGTAATTTTACTGTTTAGTATATATGATTAATTATTCAATACAATTAAGTTGAATGTACACTTGTTTAACCCTGTTTTCTGATGTTAAAGGTACAGACACGAGCGCGCTTTAAAGTATCGTCATATCGTGTTACATGTTAATACTATACTCGTAACTACTACTTACATACTATAATAATATTTCAATAAAATTGCAAATTAAATTTTTCATCTTCATTTTATTATATTTTTGCGTTTTGGTCAACATTAATTTTATTATTAGATAAAAATATGTGTCAATAAAAATAGTATAAGATACATTATTATAAGAAAAATGCTTATACAATTTAAAAATTAAAAATTGTATAAACTACTCAATAATACGTTTTTAATAATTAATTTATTGATACATGCTTTATAATAGTTTGACCAAGAAACTAAGAAAAAAACTTAACAACCATTATATTGTTTTTGTTTGACGTAAATTTAAAAATATTGCAATCAATAATATTTTTGTTTTGTTATTAAATACTTTTTTTAAAAAGATCGCAAGAGGACATTTGTATATATTATAAACGTACAAGATAAAATTGTTAAGTCCACAAAAATCAAATTACTCATTTATTGTTAAAACTAGAGTAAATTGACATATCATAATTTATAAAGGTAAGAATATTATCTAAAGCATCTTGGAGGCTTTTATTAATATTTCAATTTTGAAATAAGTTATAATTATAATTTTAAAATGTATACTGTTTTAATAACTGGTTTATATTTGATCTGTAATTAAAATATCAATAAAAGCCTCCTGCATGCATTAACATTTTATGATAGATCAATTCATAAAAAAGCAACAAAGTAAAATGAATTATTGTGAACGCAAAATTTGTTATGATGTACGATTATAAGACGAAAATCACACATGTGGTTGTGGTGTTTTCAGAGTAATCGGTAAAACCTAATGGTGTATTGACAATACTGAAGTATTTAAACTTATAACTTCAATTTTATAAGAAATTTTATACGTATATATAATACATTATTTAATATTATAAAAAACCCAATTTTAAGCATTTATATCACTGTAGGCCTACAATACAATTGTATCATTGAATGTACTTCAACAAATTAAACAACACCAACATAATATTGTATGCACTGAATACTGATTATAGTTTAGCGGAATTATATAGTTCAATATGACAGTGTACCACAACAAATATTCATATATTTATATATATATAATAACACGGTGAACGATGAACATTTAAAATTTTTTTTTTCATATACAGTTAAAAAGTGATAAAACTATTTTAATAAAATGTACCTATAATTAATAACTATACTAATAATGAATATCTGATTCTATATAGATGGTTTTTATTTTTATTTTTCTAAACTGAATGAAAACAATAACCGATAACATGTGAAAAATATTTTTTTTTTTTGATATTTTATTTTTAATATCTTATGATATGAGAACTTAGAATAATAATTCATGACTAAACTGACTATAGTAGTATAGTGGTCAATGAAACAAAACATCCAATGTTTAATACGTCACACATATTATACTCTAGCGAAAACGGGCAATTCATTTAAATTCATATTATATTGTACACTGGACGTATATCTCGAAACACATTTCTCTACCACCTTATCACGACAATTGTCAGATAAGGGATTTCCAATTTAATAATATATGCCATTACCCATTAGGCGAACTACTGCCTTGAATTTTTATAGACAATGACTGTTTTTTGATATCGTCCATGACCTAATTTACAATCGATAACAAATGTTTGTATACATGCATAATATGTTTAAAACACGCGGGGTTTACTTCCGGTTTTAAACAGCCGAGATTATAGCATATTATAGTGAATTCGCAATGGACATTCATTCTACCAGGCAGGTAGAAACACATAAAACTTTAATATCAATAATAAAATTGTAAATAGTGTTTATGTTTATTCCGTTATAGATGCATTTATTTTATTGAGTAAAAGACGTTTTATTATTAACCTAGAGCTATAGCATAAAGGTAACTTGTAAAAACTAAAATCTATATTCTTATAGTAGTTACTTAATATGGTATATTATTATTTTATTATATTTCATATACATATAAATACTGGGCTCTACTGAGAAAACTCTTGTGAGGGGCCCAGTAGTTCTAAAATAAATTTTTAAAAAAAAAAACACATTATATTTTGTTTAAATTAAATTATTTTACGCATTATTAAAATAAACGAATGCAATATTATTTCTATAATAATATTAATCAATATTAATTAATTAATATTGATGATTTTTTTACTTTTTAATTTTTATACTCAACGAAAATTTAATAAATATAAAAATAGTTACAATTAAACAACAGAAAGTATATAATTTTATGTGTATAATACAGACGTTGAATAGTTTGATTACTTTTAGTATTATTATACTTAATATCTGAAATTAACTCCATCGGTATCAGTGGGCCTAAAATTGTAAATAAATTTAATTTCTATCAAGATGCCGGGTATGATAAATGGGAAAGTAGTTATTCGTTCTGCTATACGGTAGTTGTCGAATTCAAATGTACTTTATCATTAAATAAATCACTTTAATATATGAGATAAATTTGAATTCAATAATAAATCATTGCATGTAAAAAATGATTCTAATCGAAAACGGTCAGTCAGTTTATTTAAGTATATTTTATGTTTTTATTTTGTATTAACTGTATTACTCGACTTCGCCCGTGTGTAGTTTTTATTTTTTCTTAATAAAATTCATAAATCAACACACATATAGTTGTGTTTTAAAGAAGAAAAAAATGTATAATCAATATTTATAATTTATCAAGTGCCAAATAGTAGTAGTAGCTGAATTATAAATAAAAAATAGTAATAACATTTACAAATGATTTTAATCAGTCTATAATTATAATTGTAATTTGTATAATATAATTTAATTATGAATATTTAAAATAACTTAAGTCAAAACCTCTTGGTATACTATATTCAGAGTTTTATTCTGTAATACCTAATGGTCAGGTTTTCCAACTTTAGAAAATGTTACTTACAATATTTTCCATATGAGAAACAGTTATTTTTTAAATCTATACCGCAAAAACTTAAAGTCTAGCGTTGCTTAAAATAAAAGATAACTCGTAGGCTCATTAAGTACAAACTCGTGAAAAAAAATCGTTAAATTATTTAAATAACACGCTATAAATACCGTAACCTTGAAATACAATCCCCCCTCCCTCTCCTCAGACAAAAAAAACAAAGAGTATCTACACTACATGCAGATACATAGGTACATGTATATTGTATATGCCTTGTTATAGCAATCGGTTGCTATAACAACCGATTACTATAGACAATCACTGTCTCAACTGGTAAGATTTTCGGTGTCGAACGAATTAACAGAATGACCCCCAGCCATAAGTCATATACATGTCAAAAAAATTAAAATCGAATGACGTTTTGACACTCAGGCGGGTATTTGTTTTTAAAAAATACCTGTTCTTTTATATATAATATAAAGGATACAGTGGGAAAGTACAAATGTTTATTTTTTTATGTGTTAATACATATTTTTAAATAATCCATTGGCATTCATCAAAAAGACAACACCTTTATTACATGGAGGCCAATCTTGTTGCATTTTTTGCGTGTTATACAGTAAAAGAGGCGTAATAGTGTTATAATTGCATGCAGGACATGCTTGGTCTAAATAGGTCTATATTTATTACATTAAAGACTAGAAGACTACACATTAAAATTACTAATAAACAAATTGTTTTTAAGATAAATTATTAGGTTTCTTCCAAAGAAAATAAATTATCTAATTCTTTTTCCTAAAGGCAATTTCTTTACAAAAGCGATCGTATTTTAGATTGTCCAGCCCGTATTGTTATTTTATGAATATCAGGTTACGATTTGCTTTAGAAGAGGATATTATCTACGTATTTATATAATGGCGGTTGAAAGCAATGTGCCGAACCCTTATCGATATTGTTAAAAATGTAATTCCAGTATTTTGTTGTTCGCTTACCTATAAAACATAATCGCACACCACATGGTATAATATATAACTATTATTCTTGGCAATTAAATACAAGTTACCTACACCAAATTTAAAAATTAAAATCACTTTTTTATTTTTATTTAATATTATATTACAATATTATTATTATTATTAATTATGCCTCAATTTTAATCATACTATTAAATATTAATCGTTTGATAACCGCTTCATTGACGTGTACGAAAACAAATCCTCTAAGTTATGGCTTGATAAATCGGTTAATTTTACTAACCAATAAAATTATAACTAAGTGATCAGATATGACAGATAAACTTAATTCCAAATATCAATAAACACCTACTGATGTGGACTGGCTGAAGTGCAGGAGTTCTACAACACTCAAAACCCGTTTTATACTTTGCCCTCAGACCTAAAATGTGCCTGTAATACTTACAAATCAAAGTTAGAAGATATAAATTTATGACATGAGAAATGATCAGTCATCACAACTTTTTAACTAATGGAAACTATTGAACATCTATAAAACTATAAGTATATGATTAAACTATTACACCAACTACATTTAAATTAACTTAATTACACTAAAAAATTCTATTTTCCAAATCCAGACTTTATTTTAAATTGCAGTAAAACACTAATAATTTTACTGTAGAAAGTATAAAAAGTATTTTTGATTAAACGAATAAGTGTACTTGAGAAGTATAAAAAATATTAAGAAGGGTAACTCTGGTTATTAGACCCATTTGCTACATATAAGAGTTATAAAAAAAAAAAAGTTAAACGCTAAAATAAAAATAAATCCTTAGATATAAAAAATAGTTTATTAAACTAGCTTATTACAGAGATGTTGATTGTTAACAACTGATGTGCTACACGACTATTTTAAATGTTTTTATTAAATTGCTATAATTTTTACATTACAATACTTTATAAAAACATTTAAAATATTGTACGAGACCCATTGTATTATCGACTTATAAAATACTGTCTCTCCATTTTGATTTCTATAAAAAATATAGTATGTATTACACACATTTAATTTTATTTCTATTTTATTTTTAATAACGCTAAAAGAAAAATATGTTATTTTTATTCAATATTATATCAAATATAAACTATTTAGTAATGGCAGTAAGTATAACTCAAAAGGCAATTTAATCTAAAATCTATGTTCATGGTCATAATTTGGAAGTGAAAATAGAGTATAGTTTACGAAGTATTTAGAATAATATACAATTTAAATCATTTTTCAAAATATATTTTTATTTTTAAATTTAAAATGAAGTATGTATTTGGAAAAGAGATTAAGGTGAAAAACCTTTTAAATTCACTGTAACATCAATTGTATCTATGCAATTAAAAACAATTAAGCATATTATCCATACTAACAATTAAATATATTTATTAGTATTTTTTTTATACATAAACAATTTATATTAAATTTTCAAGTTCAATATAGTTTGTAAAATGTTGTGATTTTAATGAATTTTGTTAAAATGTGAACTTAAAAAGCTTGCAAAAAACGTTACCAATAGTTACCATACATTTTCGATATTTTTAAATTGATAAATTAAAAACTTCACAAACATTTTTATATTTTATCCATTCGTAACATTTTTATCGGCATTTAAAATATCTACTCATGTATTATAACCAATTATGTAAAATCTTGTCAAGAAAATAATTAAAAATTTCAATTACTGCGCCTCAAGTAAAATCAATTAGTATATAATTATGCTTTTTTTCGTTTAGTAGTCACTCAATTGTGCCCAGTTTAAAAAAAAAAACAATAAAAAAATAGCGACTTTGTATACAAAATCCTACACTAACCTCTTCCAGGTTTTGGCCATTGCATATTTAATGAATAGAGAACCTAGTTTTACAACTATTAAAATAGGTTAAATAAACAATAAAACTTTTTTATGCTGCAAAAATATAGACAGAGATTGATTTAAAATAGTATCAAATATTATACAGGAAATAAAAAAGCTATAAAAGCTTAGACCAGCTATAACAGATTTGTATAGTATTTCTTGAGAATGTCAATATATACATAAAAACACGATGAAAGCTTTTTAACAACATATTTTGTTCCAAAAGAGGTAAATATTACCTCTGTAAACAATTTAATTAAACAACCAATAGTTTTGATACATTTAATCAAGGACTGTAACATAATATGTAATATATGATTGATACACAAACAATAAGTAAAATGATCGAAAATCAATTATAAAAAGCGGGTAAGTGGGTACCGCTCTGATGTACATTAGGTGCCGTTTGAATCACTATTATATATTATAGGAGTGTTAAATTTGAATCTAATCATAGATATCATTATGTACAAAAAATGATTCTGAGCGAAGATGATTTGTTATTTGTGCTACTGAAGGTCAATCCATTAGTCATACAGAAGTTAATTAAGCGTATGTCATTATCATTACTTCTTTCGTGGAGACTTTCTCGATCCAGGGTTTGTTGGTACATCTCCTCTCTTCCCCCTTTAGCATTTAAGTCTCCAAGTACAATTTTGACACATTAATTGGGTATCTAGTTCTTCGTAAAAACTTTCTTTGGTATCCTCTCCTTTTTCCTCCGTTGGTGCGTAGCAGTTAATTATTACTATAATACTACGTCAAAGATGTATCCCATTAACCGTATGTAGCATATGCGTTCACTTATTGCTTGAAATTTTTTAACATGTGGTAAAATAGGCTCATTTACTACAAATCCTACTCCATTTTTGTACTTTCCGTTTCTGTTACCACTATAGAAAATTGTTTTATCATCCTTTTTTATGTTTCCTTCACCAAGCCAACTAACCTCTTGTAAAGCTAGTATAGCAATATTGTAATTTTGGGTAGCGTCCAGCATACATTGTAACGCACCCAGTTTATTTAAAGTTCTAATATTCCAAGTCTCAATTTTGATGAAGTTTTCCGATTCCAGTCTTTGTCCAGTTCTCTTCTATATCCGAGGCCTGTTTTGTGGTTTCTTGACATTTGGAGTGTTTTCCGATGTAGGGTTGTTAGCCCTACGATCAACCTTCCTTGCCTAGGGAGGAGAGGAGCTCGGGGCCCCGGGTTCGCTATACCCGTAACACATGTAGTGTTTCCCCTGGGGGGATATATATTATACTAATTAAAGTATATGTGTATAGTGTATACATAAACTTACTTATAAGAATATTAAAAAATATAATAATTCTTATTAGTACTTATGATATGATGTAGTTAAAAACATATCAAAAGTCAATAACAGATATAAAAAAACAACATTATTATAAAATCAATACATTCATTAATAAATAAACATTGTCATTGCATATTAAAAACCTATTATATTGAATTTTCTATACTCACCGATTTTTAAAAGTTAATCACTTTGATTTTGTTTTATGATAATAAGTAAATTACACTTTTTATTATATATATTTTTTTAATAATACTTGATTTTAGTACAATATTAGTAATATTGTAACATTATATTACAATTGATTATGTTCTTAAAAAAAAATTATTTAAAATTATAAATAAAATACTTTTATTATTGAAATAATGTAAAAACCATATATTGTGTACAACCCATATACCTAGTTTAAGCAATTATTTTACTTTTAAATACCTATCTTAAATTATCATAAACCATATTTTTATAGTATATGTTTATAGTGCACACAACAGTTAAACACCAAAAACCAAGAATATAATATTGTTATTATAAAAAAAAAAATTATATTTATAAAACAAGATCGTAATATTCTAAGTTTTAAATAAATTATGTCATTTCCATTTCGAAATTTCGTCGTGATTTTTGGAGCATCATTCGTTTATCAAACGACTTTTTAATCTGTAACAATGATCATGATTTAGTTAATAACCAATCAATAGTATATTGTATTATATTAACAATAATAAATAAATCTATAAACGATAATAAAAATGATATTTTTATGTATATATTGATTATACTCTGTAGTAGTTAGTACCTAAATTATTATGTACTTATAGTCATATAAAAACATAAAGATACATCCATAAGGGTTTATATTGTTTTAATATTGCTTTAATTATGTATTAAAATAACGTAACCAGAATAGTACCGGGTCTACCATATTTTTCCAAATTTTTTTTATCATACATTTGTAATCATTTGGATGTATGATGAATACTATAGCTAACGATTACCGAATAATATTAAATGTATTATAAAGAGTTCTTATTTATTACACAGATTACGATAAAGTTTTAATATACGACACATGCTTCTAATTTTTGAATATTTTGAAATTTATTTGTCTGATGTTATTTAAAATTACTTCAAAGATCAAAATTCATTATAACCTGAATAAAGTTTTCTTTCTTTAAATTAAGTAAAAAAAAATTATAAAAAAATAAGTTATTTTACTTATTGTATAATTTAATATTTAAATAGTTTGAGTTTATTTCTTCCGATTGACAGCCACAAGACAGAATTATAAATTTACTTAATTTTTCCCTGAGTAAATACTAAATAGCCTGTTCTGAAACCCTTAAAATATAACTTGACAATTTATATGACTTTAGTTTAAGGTTTATAAATATTTTACCCATTTGTACTTATATTCACTGCAGGTATTCCGATACAGTTTACATTAAGCAAATAAAAGTTTAAATGATTTTATACATTACACATACATGACACACAACATAATGTATTTTTTTTTAAATAATTTTAATAATAATATCGATATTTTGGATAATTTGTTTATTTGTACTTAAATACATTTAAAAAAATATTTTAATTATGAATCTCAAATGTTATGATTGAAGTAAATAAAAAAATTATTACCAGCTATTATAGCTATTATTTTTCTTATATTTTAAAGTACTTACTTCTTTATTCATAAAGCAATATAATATTGACACCATTAAGCCCTGGAATGAGTGTAATATATGTGCGGAATATGACCAAAAAGCAAATAATTCAGGACTTTTCGAATGTGGTTCAGGTAATATAACTAATATAAAGTTTGTGATCCCAAGTAAAGGGACAAGAGCTATGGCTGCTTTGGATACTTTTCTATGATACAAAACAAAATCAATATTAATATACAGAAGATAAAAAAAAGTTTTAAAATAGGATCTCGTTTTTAAATGTTCTCATTATTTTGTCTTTAAAATTACACTTGGCATAATTTGCTTAATATAATATTAAATTATTAAAGTAAGTAGTAACATTAGGTATTCTATTAACATGATGGTTATCTGCTATCTACTTAAATTATTAAAAATATTGTAGATAATATCATTGTAAAATATAAATTATAAATTAGGTTATTAAACTTCATTCAATGGTAATACTACTTACTTATAACTAAGTTACAGTTATTTGTGAAAGAAAAACATTTCTTGAAGAACTGTATACCTTATTTTAAAATAATATGATGTAAGTTATTTAATAATAAATTTAATTTAAAAATGCTAATTACAAATCCTTTTTATTATTTTTTGCAAAACTCAATTTTTTGTAAATATATATTAAATATTTATCCAAAATCATATAATTCTACATTTCATCAAAAAGTTAAATGTTTAAACTAGGTATCGTAAAATGATGTAGGTATTATAAAATACATAATTTCTTTATTAAAAATCCACCCATTAATCAGTAATTAAAACTGTTGAATATAATAATATAAATTGAAGCTTGTAAAAATATTCAATTGATAGTATAGATATCTAAAAAATAAAAATAAAAATAATATTAACTTAAGTAAAAAGGTTTCTCGTTGTACCGTATTAGTACCTAGGTAATCTAAGTAATTAATTTAAAAAAAAATTAATTACATAATTACGTATTTATAAAAACCTGTGTAAAATATTTTGAACATTTAAAAACTGATCATATGTTTGACTACTTTATACTAAAATTTAAAGTGTAAAAATATATTAGGTTGTACCTTATGATATCCAATTCATTGGACGGTGATAATTTTGATTTAATTTTCTTCAACAGCTCTCTCAATACAATGATTAATATAATGAAATTTACCTAGTATTATAGAATGTAAAATAAAATTAATTTTATCGAGTTATTAATAAATATTGAGTGATAAGCCACTAATAGCTCATTAAATCTAAACTTACTACGATAATTATCATACGAGGTCCTTCAAGGATCCAAAAAAAGGGTAATAAACTGTAGCCCCACCAACAGACACTAGACGATTTTTTGTAATAAACCATTGTTACCAATAACCATACAGACGTCATCAAAGCTGGTAAACCCCAACCAAATAGATACATACGAAAATTTATAGAATTTATTCTTAAGACTCTAGATTTTATAATTCTATATAGATATACTCCTTCGTTGTACATCCACATAAAACTAGCAGTTTTTGACCATTCCAGTACGACTTGACTACCCTCACAAATTATTGGCTAAAACAAAAAAAAAGACTCCAATACAATAATTTTAATAAGAATCAATAATCAATATATTTATACTTACTGTATACATAATTCCAAAAAACCAATTGTCGTCATCTTTCACTAAACGGATCTGGTTATTACAGTCCACAAGACAAGTTACATTCGAATGGTATTTTTTTGTTTTGAATAAATCCAGTTTATCAATATTTAAAATTAGTTTGATGAACATTTGTAGTGATAAAGCAACAAATAAATTCATGTGTATCTTGAACCTCTGTTCTAATAAACCCCTGTAATAAAATAAAAATCGATATTTTTGTATTTTTACTACTTATATAATTAAACATGTACAACATATACAATATGAATATTGTACATATACAACTAATGAAATTCAAATTCCCGAGAAAAATTCCTGGCGAAATTTTCCGAAATTATAACAATAATGTGAATTTATCAAGAACATTTTAATTTTTTTTTAAATATTCTTCATACGTTTCAACTTTCCATTTTTAATTAAATGTATGATCATTTTGTATCATTTTTAAAAGAATACTGTGATTTGTAGTGTATAAACTGAAATATATTTTATTCCATTTATATATTTTTTCTCAATGAAATAACCAACACTCGATTTTTTTTTTTTATTATTGCCAATTTATGTGGCAAATTTCGTTAAAAAATGTTTATAAGTCTGTGAAATCTGAACAATGAACACAAATTTTTAAATATGATAAACAAAATAACGAAAAACGATACTTCTATAGTCCTATAATCAATATTATCATCTAAAATATTGCTTATTAATAATATGTTAGTTGATACAAAATATTAGCCAATTGATGTGTAATAAAATACATTTATAAATTATTGTTTCTCTAATACTGCTCAACTCGTACACGTATATTTATTTATTATTATTATTATTTTATTTTTTTTTTTTTTTTAAGAAACTACCGGATTAAGGGAATATTCTTAGAGACACATTATTGTAATACATTTATACAAGTATTAAAACATAGAAACATAAATAGCCTTATTAATACAAATAATTGAATACTTAATTTATTTAAAATAATAAAGACTTATTAATTATTATTATTCGCGTAATAAAGACCACCTGCATTATTGTGATTTATTGATATATAATTATAAATAAATTATAATTAATTATAGTTAATAGGTAGCCATATTTGATATTATTTAAAAATATTTAAACATATTCAAAATATAATATAAATGTAAAACCTTAACACCATTACACCATATTACTCTGTTGATATTCAAAGTTTACAACATTGAGATTGAAGTGTAAG
The DNA here is from genome assembly GCF_020184175.1 of Aphis gossypii. Taxonomy (NCBI): domain Eukaryota; kingdom Metazoa; phylum Arthropoda; class Insecta; order Hemiptera; family Aphididae; genus Aphis; species Aphis gossypii. The sequence goes on along the minus strand of NC_065530.1, from coordinate 55,309,553 downwards.
TGAAAAACCTATTATTAGTTTTACAATGATTGTTTTTTTTTTTTGTTTAATGCGTTTTTTCGATTAACACATTTTGAAACAGTTGAAAAGTTCGAAAAGTTAAAGTACTACCTTAATACATTAGTAAATAAATAACATAATTTGTATTATGTATTATTTGTTTCAAAACTGGTCAATTTTAATGCTTAAGAAAAAAAAAATCATGAAAAAGAAAAACATTATTAAAGTATATGCATCATTATAAAATCCTAGCAACATTGGTAGAGTATTTGAAGATAAATTTGAACACTACGTCTATGGATAAATAAATATTATTATTGTTACATGCCTTAGATCTTTTCTTTAAATTTAGATAGTCAAAATGTATTTAAAATGTGATTAGATACACGAGCACACATACATGTGACAAATGTATAATATACATACATATTTTGTACACTCGCATATTATTTTACAGTAACTCGACCGTGTTTTTAACGAATTGAAAACATGAAACTTGTTGCGAAGTAAATAGTGTCAAATTTGTACGTTATTACAATTTATAATCAACTTTGGATTATATAGGTTAGATTTAATGGTGTGCTATTGTATTATATAGGAGTTACTCTCAGACGTCTGGGACCTGAGGTTCCTAATCCCTTATTATGGTAGATACTCGTATAATTGGTTGCACTTCTTAGAATGAGATTTTAACTCAAAAAAAAAAAAAAAAAAAAAATAGGCATAGAGTGTTTAATGGTTTAATAAAACATATTTTCCAATAACATTATAATCGTATATTTTAAAACCATACATACCACTTTTTCATTAGCAATATAGTCATATAGATTGGTGTGAGCGTGCATTATTGTATTTCGTAATTAAAGTGATTTTGAAAAATAACGTTCAACAATTGTTTAATTTATCTATACGACTATATACTATAATAAGCTATAACTAGATTGAAACAGGTAAATGTACTTGCATTATTTAATTTGTCACAGATAATACCTTGTAGGATTTATGTACAATTGTATGCATAAAACGGATGACCATTACGCAAATATTTTTGACTTATTTCCATGAAAATGTAGATTCAGTAAGATTCGTAGTGTTATAAACTACTTTTTATTAGTGATGGTCATATTCGGATTTCATGTCCACCCCTACTTTTTATTACTTACATTTTACTCTTCAACATACAAATATTAAACATAGTTTGCTCACGAAAATCTTTAATTTTTTTATTCATATTATAATATTGTTACATTGGTTACAATGTTAAAAACATAGTTAATAATAACTAATCATAAGGTTAGATATGATTTAATATTCGTAAATATTTTATATTTAGTGAAGGTAAATTAAATAACCTTATTAAAAATCTGATCAGTTTACATTTAACGAAATTTAAAAAGGGTTAAATCCACCGGTGTTTAATTTGTCACGGACAATGCTGTGCAAAATCAGCTAGTTAATATGATATATTCTAGAAGCAACTTATATGTACTTACTTATGCCTGATGAAAATACATAATGATATGATCAATGAAATGATAGATACTAGACATCCGACTACTTCAATTACTCCAGTGTTAATAGCAATATTGAGTTTTCGCTTTAAAAAACAAAATCAACTTGAAATAACTGATAAATAACTAATATTAACTATAAATTATCTGATTCTACTTTTGTATCATAGTCTGAACCAAGTTTTTCTAGCATCTCTGTTAGTTCTGGAGTATAACAGCTACTATAATCAGTTGATCCAAACAAATTTGTTACATTTTCCCAATTTCCGTCTTCTGTACAATATTTGTAAGCCATCTCTAAAATAATACAAAATAGTTATCAACACATCACATAATTTTGAATTTTAATGATTTAAACAAAAGAAAAACGATGTTGAATCAATAATTACAATAAATTAATATTTGGATATTTTAAGTGTATAGAAAAAACTTTCTCGTTTTTGATTCCTAGTATTTATAATAGAATATTATATGGTTATTACCTACTCATTATTTTACTAAAAATACTTAATTGTTAGTTAGTAATTAGAACTGATATTATCTGACAATTTATTAAAACATTATTTAAATTTGATTAATTTTTGTAATATTTTAGCCAAATCGTATAAAGTATCCTAGCAAAATTTAATAGATACCTCATTAAATAATTTTAGTATTTTTATTATTATCAAAATTAGATACTAATTCAGAACTAAAACTGATAATTAATTTTGACATATAAAGAAAATATTTGATAAACATGAAATTTAAAAATTAGTATAATATTAATAAGTAGGTACTCATTTTGTCAAAGCCTTGTTCTTTTGGACATGGTTGGGATACATTGGTATTGGCTTTCGCAATTGGCCAACAAGTTTTCTCATCATAGAACCAATTACAGAATTTATCTGAAACAAAATTTAAGATGCTAAGTACCCAATACTAAACAAATACTATACCAAAAATTAAAAAAAAAATTACCAAATTTAATTAAATAATATCATAAATAATTTTTATATAGACAATGTTAAAACTTTAAATCAATATAATACCAATTATTAAATTATATGTAATAAATCATAAGAAAGTTGAAATGATAAGCTACTGAACCAGTGACTGATAAATTATAATATGTATCCCAAAATTTAAACATAAGTTATTAACGCCTCTTAATGTATGTTTATACTCGTAAAAAGTTATAAATTAAGCAATAAAACTTAGCAATAACACATTTTGTTAACAAATAGTTTTATTATTTTAAAGTACATTGAACTTCATAATACTTACCATTGGAAGTAATTAAGTTATACGATGAATTAGAATCACATGAAGTTAGAATATTGGTTGTCATCCTATTCATTTTTTAATAATCGCAAATTTATTTTAATCTGTAATAAAAAACCAATTATTATCCAAATAGTAAATACAATTAAAAGAATTCTCTAACGAAAAAAAAAAGGTTAAAAAATTTTATAAATAATAAATGTATTATTGATACATCAAGAAATTCCATACAAAAATAAACGTTGAACAAAATATAAAAAATTATTATTAGGTGTGTGTTAATTAATTATTTTAGAAATACAAACGGCGTCTTGTATAGGCATTTTAATAGCATGTACTACTGCGGCTTGCGTTTTTATTGAGTACTGTTATTTCTGATTTATACATTAATCGTAAATATTTTCAAAAATAATAAACATAAATACTCATAGTTTATACATAAAACCTTTAAAATATTATTTTTTAAAGAACACTATTTAAAATGTATAGACGATACTAAAAATTCAATAAATTACTGTTAGGATTTATAAATAAAATATATGAAAAATATTTACATATATTTTTTAACCTCAAACGCTTTATATACATATTATGTTTTATACATAAATAACTGTTTTACATACGATACGTAGTATAATATTATGTTTGGACATATAAACGTTATGATTTAACACGTGGTTAAGTTGTATTAAAATATCAGCAAGTTCGACAGGTAGTTATTTATTTTGAAAAAAAAAAAACTATAAATTGGTTTATGTATTCCATATGAACTTTCCACCTATGATAACAGACTACTATTGTTAAGACAGCAATAGTGTTGAGTGTCAACTGACTACAAAATACAAATTTAATTACGTCTACTTCAAATTTAGTATAAAAACAGAGTTGTTTTTTTTACAAAAAAACCACAATAACAGGAAACCTTAAATATCACAAATATAATATTAAAACAAATTAATAGGTATGTGTAAATATTTTTACCTACCACGTTAAAAAAAATGAAATAACTTCAATCAGCTATTCATATAGATAAGATTTGATTCATAATAATATATAATTATAATTTCTATAATACACATAGATAACAAATAACAGAGTTTTTTATACTGTGATATTAGTTAGTATTATTAAATCTTCAAAAAGTTTGAAGAATTTATATACATATATATTATGCCATACAATATATTAAATTGTATACATATTATTATTATATATATTATATACATATATATGTATTGTTATATTATACATACAATTCAATTCGAATAAATGTTAAATTTATAGCAAATTCAAGACCGTAATCTGTATATAAACTTGTATATTGTAATTTGGTAACTTTTTTTAATCAAAATGCATGATACCAATGTACTCGAGGGTTAAGCAAGGAGTAAGGAGTACCTGACTTTCTTTTCTCCTATTGAACTTTTTCGAGTGCTCTTGTAGTGGATTTATATACCTTTGTTGATTTTATACAATCTTTGTCTACTCATGGTATTTTTTGTGTTTAATGATGAGTTAGCAAATCTTTAAGAAACGTGTACACCATATATTTTTTCGTAACTTTTGTCTGAATTAAGTAGGTAGTTGTAAAATCAACTATTGGTTTTAATGACCAAAATTTCAACTTCAATAATATAAATACTATGTATAATATATAGTATATCAAAAACTTCAATATTTTTAAATCTATTTTTTGGAAATATTGTTTTTTTACATAATTTCCAGTCAAAATTAAAATTCTATACGTTATATATTTTAAGTTTTTTTTACTATTTTGAATGATTAGATACATTTTAATTTCATATTTTGAAGTAAAATATTTTTTGGAGTATTTTGGTACATAATTATCGTAATTCGGGAGAGAGTTTATGAGTAATAAGTATTGAAAGTTTAGGTGAACAGCGTGGAGAGGTACAGGAATGCCACTCAAAATGTTGGTCTACTACTCCGCTTACCAAAACTTTAAATACTTATAACTAATAAAATATTAGTACGACTTTTTTTTCAAAACATTAACAAATTTTTAAACACTAAACGTAATTTGATAAATAAAATCACCCAGTATATATATTTATAATAAGAATCAAACTATCAAAATTTTAAAGGATAAATTTATTTTATAAATGAAAAAATGTAAATAATTATAAAATCAATATTATTTTGAATAGAAATATAAAAAAAAATAGTAAACAATGTAGGTATATACTACAATTTTGAATTAATAAAACAAAAATAGGTAGTTTAATCAAAAATTATTGTTAACCAACTATTGATATGCAAAACAATATTTTAAAAATAATTAACATAGTAATTTTATAATTGTGTTTCTAAAAAAAATTGATAAGTAATAAATTTATTATACAATTATAGAATAATAAAAATTTAAATCATATTTTTTTTTAAATATTTAATTTTTCAACCTGATATGTTTTTATAAAAAAGTATCTATTAAAAAATAAGAAAGACAAAAATTTTCTTTAATTATAAACATGAAGTTCATCATGAATTTATAATAATTAATTCAATACAATGAATACTATAAAACTTAACTACTATATTATTTCGGAGAAACAAATTAAAAATTAACTGAGTAGGTAGTTTAATAAATTGTGAAATACTTAAATTATATTTATCTCGTATTAAATAAATAAAATTATTTTTATTCCTAAATAATATAATAAAAGTGTTGAATTAAAATTGTTTTTATTGTATTCTTTATCTCAATATTAACTTAAGCAAACAATAATTTAACTTCTCTTTACCTGACTGCACACTAAAAATGGTATTAAAATAGTTAAAAATAAAAATAATATATCAATGTTATTCATTGATTTAAAATCCTTATTTTTTAATGTTATTACAATGTGAAAATTTCTCCCAAAAAATATAAAACACGATAAATATGATGCTAGTACGCAACTCAAAACAATATAAAATATTTAAATAAGTCAAACAAATTTATCGTTAAAATAAAATATAGAAATGAAATTATGGATAGGTAGGTATTGAGCAAAATAAGCATTCATCAGAATTTAACTTCTAAAATATGTATATGTTAAAATGTGCTTACCTGGGACTACGAAGTTCGTGAATGACTATTTCACAATAACAGTTGAATGTCCCGCGTGATTGTGAGTAAAATACTAAAATGCGCATATTCATCTTTCAGTTGTTTCATTGGTTAAAACTTTTTACATAACCACGTATATAGGTACCTGTTTAATTTGAATTCTATTTCGGCTATCTATAAGGGTAGAAATTAGTAGTATTGAAATTATTAACCAGCATTGCGTATTTTAAAGCACTATGATTATTATTAATATATCAGTAATACACATCGATTAATTTTATCAACAATATTATAATAAATTTAATTCTCAGTGAATATTGGCATAATTGTAATTATTGTCAGAAATATTACTGGGAAATTTTTATTTATAAATCTTAATGTAATATTATATTGTTTAAAATCAATTGTTAAATTTTTAACCATACGAATTTTTCAAAAATTGTATTCAAAATGTTTTATTAAATTGCGACTATTGGCATTAGAATTTACTGAAAATTACTAAAACAATAAATATTAAATATACTATATACAGTACACATCAATATAATAATTATTATAAACATTAGTTTGGTTTTTCACTTTGTGAAATATAAAAACTTACTATAACTTCATAATATTAATATTCATAATACTTTCATAATATCATAATATTTGTCATATAAAACAAAATATAATTTCCTTATAATAATATACATTATATAAAAATCTACTTTAAAATTATAATAAGACTTATCAATTATTAAGAGTGAAGAAATACTAAACTTTTAACATATTTTTATTTTATATAAAACTTAGAAATAACGATGATTTATGTGATAATAATTCAATAAAAAAAACAATTATTATGAAAACGCTTAAGAGCTCATTGCTAAAAAAGCCGAACAGAATACACCTGAGCCCAAAAGTTACTTTTCTATCGTTGTCCACCTTGGCACTTTATAGTATATTATACTACTATAAAATTCAAATAAATTAATTTTTATTAAAAAATACTACAAAGAAACTATTATAAAAATCAAAAATGTATATCTATTTTAATTTATATGTGATAATGCTACATAAAAAAATTGAACCATCTACCATGAAATATTAAACATACTCGAAAAAAAAAATGTTGTTCAATACATATAGACCATAAATTTATTGAAATTATCTAATATTTAACGAAAAATGTTCATCAAATGTATCTGTGGTTAATAATTTAGTAGGTAGGTACACAATTACAACTAAGTGTGATATAATACCTAATAATATGTAAAAAAAAAAATTGTTTTAAATTGAATGTTTTCGATTTTTTTCATAATTTATTAAGAAAATATAAATTTAATTAAAAACTAAACAAATTTTAGCGAAATTAGTTTATTTAAGCGACTTGTATGCACTATATATTAATATAATATAACATTTTAAAAATATATCTTTATTACATCAAAACTATTTTATGAGAGTTTGAAATATGTTATAAAGTAATAAATGTTAATTAAAATCGCAATGATTGAAAGATATTATGAAAGTGTTTATCTCGATACTATTATTTTAATTTGACACAATATGATTTTTTTATGAATATATGTTGTGATCGATATGGAATACAAATCAAAATGAAATTTATATTTATTATGAATCTATAACAGCTACCTACAGTACATTTTATTTTTATTACTATTTTCTTTAGTTATTTCACCTCATCAATAAGTTAGGTAAAACATTTAGTATACATTTATATCTTATACAGAATATTTATTCTGTATGTGAGATTTTTTATCCTCTCATATTTCATATATTATTTTGAAGTAAAACATCGATAAATCAATGGACACAATTACTATCACAGATCCCTGTTTAAATGGATATTCTTAATAATTTAAAAATATTTGAATAGATAGGGTATAGGAAGTAGAAGTTTTTTTTTCTTAATATTTTACATCGTTGTAAAATCAATACATTCATTATTCCACTGAGAATCTAAAAATGTTCAACACATTTTAAAACCGCAACATCAAACAATATTATTAAAATAAAATTTAATTTAGTTTCTTATAGCATAATTCAAAAACTAATAAATGAAATTATAAATAATTTATAAATTTATAAAATGCTTAAAAATGTATGGAGAAACCATAGATGTTCAAAACAAACCAAAAAATTAAGTAATATATTTAATAATAAATAAGTATTTCACAATACAGTTAGAACAAATCTGTCAAAAAATGTATTTACGATGCACTTAATAGTATTAATAGGACTAATAGGACAATTGCAGTTGTTTTTTAAATTTTGTTAAAGCTTTTAAAACCGTAAGGTGTAAACCATAAAAAGTTAATAAATATAATACTTAGTTTTGGAATTATTAAAGAAAGTTTCAAATAGTTATTTAAATTAGTGAACGCTAAAGGTAATTTTAAATAAAACTGTAGGTAATAAATATCAAATAAACTGTGGCATACTCCACCGCGCACTTGGGCCAATTTTGTTTATTAAATAGTTTTAATTTATGTGATTTTGAAATGGATGGTTCAATATTTATTTTATGTAGCTGATACATGTTTATGGTTTTCGTATAAACACGGAAATCAATATATATAAAAGCATCTTTTAAATTAAATCAATGTATACAAAAATGAAATCTAAAACATAACAATAAATTATGATAAAACAATCTTTATGGCTTTTTCGTTGTATAATAATACACAATTTCCATTTCGAGATTCGACAATTTATAACTATGTATAGTGAATAATGATACTAAAAATCCAAATCATTCTAAAGTGTATAGAGTACCTAACAAAAGATAGATATTAAGGTTTATTATTTGAGTATAATATGAGTAGAAATTAACATATTTTAAACATCAAAATGTGTTTTAAACTATATAGTATAATAGTATAAGTAAAATTATTTCAAAAAACTTCATGAGAATTGTATATACATATAATATATATATATATATTATATTTTTATCTATATAGTTTATATCAATCAGTAAATCTGTATGGAGATGTACTGCTGAAAATATACTTAGGCCACTAGTTACACTAACAAGTAAATACAGAGTAAAATTGTACGAATCTGTCAAACTAATTGATATAAGGTATCTACTAAAATAAGTTATAAAGAACTGTCCATTCTTCCTGAGAATTTATTTTATAAAATATTTAATATTTCTATTTAAAAATATATATATATTATATATATATGGAAAAATAACTGTAGTTCATGTACAACATACAATATATGAACATACATACTCCCATACTGTTTAATGAAAATGTATAAAATATATTATAATATTATTTTAAATGAAAACATGCATTTTGTTGAATAAAATGTTTTATTTTATTGTCATGATTATATTACTAATTACTAATTAATTATTATGCGTACCTACCTCTATAATATCAATAAAGTTGTAACATTGTGATAAAAAATAATACCTGTTTAAACGAAAATAATTTCAGTCTAGGGGATGAGATGCAAGTGAGAGGTCTTTGCCATAAAATTTGCTACATTTACAATTAATTTTATAATAAATCTATAACTCATAATACATTAATACGCATAAAAAATAAAAAGCATATGAAATATATATAAAAAAAAAATAAAAACTGAAATTGGTTTGAATTTTCGATTAAACAATATCCAGTAGTAATTTTGCTAACTTATACGATTTATTTTATGATTTGAATTTTGCAGTGTAATACTTCTATCACCTGATGAAATTCTGGTTGAATCGAATAAATATTTATGATTACAATTTTACATTATTTTCAAAATAAATTATTCATTCAACTATGTAATGTAAATTATATTACTTCATTAATTTATTTTTGTTCTTAACATCACAAGTTTATATTTTTTATGGACTAAAATACAACAATATACCTAAAAATTATCAAAGAAAATTAAAAAAAAAAAAGTCAAGACAACAATATTCAATTATTATTATCATTATATTATTCATAACTTCAAAATAAACTATTCAAATAAATCTTTAAAAAACCTAGTTAGAAAAGAAATGATGTTTTAAAATTTTACTATCATAAAACTAAATACAAAAAAGGTTAACTGTTCAATCTTCTGCAGTAAAGTTAAATAGGTATACTGATTGCATTTGAAAAAGATTTTAACTATAGAGTTTATCAGTCTATATTACTAACTACTAAATATATTTTATAATATTAACTTGCTACTATAGTAATTTATTTTACGATTACACCGTAGTCGTTATTCGGTATAAATAGGCTTAAAATGAATTGAAATATTTTGAAAATGTCGTTACGTATAATAAATAAAAATATATGTTACATTTTTAAGTCACAATAATATTTATGATTTAAAAAAAAAAAATGATTATTCGTGGTTTGTAAATAATCCAGATTCATCTAAATTTGAACTTGAATGTCTCTAGAAAAAAAATTTTCATTTCTATGTTTTTAATTCATATTCTGAGTAGAATATTTTCCTGAGAATTTCAATGTATAAAACCAAACTTCAAATGATAATTTAATTAGTTATAAGTATTTAATGTTTAGATGAACATTATAGTAAACCAGCTTTTTATAGAGTACTTCTTTACCATACCACTTTATCCATATAAACTTTAAATACTAAAAGTTTAACTGAGTTAAAATTAATTAACTATCTTATTTATTAAAGATTCTCAGAATAATATTTTATTTTAAAGTTTAAAATTATAAATTTAAGTTCAATAAAGTTAATTTAAATGTTATAATGTTGTAATAAATACTGACCTAAAATTATCGAAAAAAAAAATTCTAAAAACATAACAACTTTTTGAGGAAATGAGTGTTTAACTTAAAAAGTATTATTCTGTTTTTAAATGCGCCAAAAAGTATGTATTGATTACAACTCTATTATCACATAATATTCATCATTTTTACTACCCTCTAAAGGAAACTAAGATTGAAATAGTTTGATGATTGTGATAGTTATTGGGTATTGCTTTCAAAAGTATAATAACAATGAGCATTGAGCAATGTACTTTTTTGCTATGAGTTGTGCATGCAATGTAGTAGATACGTATACCCAACTGCTGATGCGTACTGTAATTGTACCCTTTTCTGCTTTATAATACATGTTATATGTACGTTACAACTATACGTATTTGTAAGTACTTGCATGTATATTTTTTTGTAAGAGTACTTAATTTGGATAATAATAATTTTTCAATATTAATAACTTTTTGATTTTTGTACTATTAAACATGTAAAATATCTAAATTTATTGAAAACCAGAATTTAATAATAATAATAAAAAAAAACAAGTGATAATGAAATTAAACCTTCAATATATGTACCTAGGTATTTAAAAAAAAAATTATTAAATTCCACAATAAATTATTTTTTTTTTAATAAAATCTACTCATTAAGTTTTACATTTGAACATTTCAAATAAAATTATAGTTTATCAGCAAATTACAACTCTATAAATATCATACATAATAATATAGGTATATGATAGATCGATGTCTTTTTTTTATTTATTTAAAAAAAATATATATATATATATGGAAATCAATAGTGAATATTTATAAAATTAAATTGGTGTATTTAGTAGTAGTTAACGAAAAATATTTTTGTAATCCTTAGATAAATACAATTATAGTAACACAATTTAATGAGAAAATTATTAGGTATAATTTATTAGCTATTTATATGAGGGCAAAACGATTGAATACTTTGTGGTATAGTTATGTTTTTATTTACAATATAGCGTCATACTCATACAATAAAAATCAATAAACAATTATATAATAGTAATTACTAATTTGATCAATAGTCATATTATGACATACTCGTATTAAAAAAAAAAAAATCGGCAATTATTCATACTACTATAAACATTAGGTAATTGATAATGGATGCTGGGATACAATTGTATCCCAGGCTCCAACCTTTTTTGCAAGTCCCAACATTTTGACATCTGTATTGACATGATGCATTTAAAATTAATCTAATATAAATTATATCACGTGATTAATTAATTATTATATAAATGAAACAAAATTGTACGATTTTACAAATAATATCAAAACGATAATACTGTTATTACTGTTTTATATATAATTGATTAGTTTTATTTTATTTTTTTTTTTTTAAACAATTGATCAAAATTAAATTATGGATAAATAATGTATATTGAAACACAAATTTAAAAAAGTAATATTTAATAATATTTATTTAATATTAGTAATAAGTATAATACTGTAGAAGTTTCGAATTTTCACATTAAAAATTATATTGGATAGCGAGAAATTGTCACAAAACAAGTCAGAAATTGTACAGCCTATATATATAATATATATATTATATTGCTACCCTATTCCCTATATACACTTATTAACTCAAACCGTGAGGATCCCAGTCCACCGATCATTATTTTATAATTTATATGATAATAGGGAATAACGGTCCCTTTTTGTTTTTATGGTAACTATCATACAGATAGGTAATTAATGTGATTTATAACATAGTCGTGTTAATCGCAACTTTTATGAAGTCAAGGGTAGGTGTTTAAAAGACAATTTTTAAGAAACAATTTTCTCAGCTTTATAAACTGCGTTTAATTAATCTATATAAAATATAGTCGTGACAACTTGTCAGTATATGATGAACACTCGTAAGTTGTACGTAATATTAATTATAATTAATTAATAATGAAGCAAACAGTTTGTAATATTATATAATATACGTCTTTAAAACTAAGTCCGTCAATCATATACGGATGGTAATATAATATACACGTAGAGTGATATTTTATCATTAAAACACATTACTATCCATTATATTTTAATATTTTGTTCTTATTTTATTGATAAATGCGTGCGTTTTAAAAATATTTATTTTATATAATTTTTTATCATTACCACGTGAAGTTTTGATAATTCATAATTTGTTTTCCATTTTTTAACCAAAATATACATTTTTAATTTATTAACATTTTAAGTAAACTAGTTTCCTCTGAATTTCTGTAAGTAAATACCTACAAATTGAATATCGAACCAATCGTTCATGTTAATTAAATTAATAAATATATATAAAGCTTAGATGATGAACGGTGTAGTAAACCAAAAATATTGCTTCCACTCTACCTCACTTCTGTTTATCTGAACTTAAAATACTATTATAGTTTAATATTAATTAACTATTGGTAAATTTTGAATTCTTCATATTATGAAAAATAATATTTAAAAAAACTACTGAATAATTATCCCAACTTCCTACGATATTCCCTTAAAGTCAATATTATAGTATTATTTCTATACTACTGCAACCGCAACATGTTATATGAAAATATTTAACTAAGACAAAATAATTTAAATAGATCTACCCGACAAAGCGTAAAGCATAATACCTAATATATGCTAGATAACCCAGTAACTCTCAACCAGGAGGAGGAGGTTAATATATAACATAATATAGCTAGTAAGGGGTTTTTTAATGGCTGGTAAAAACGGAAAATTAATAGGTACATAAAATTCAGAGGAAATACTTCTAAATACATATTATAAGATAACCGAATACGCACGTGACTTTTTCAAAGAAGTTAATACGTGCAGTAAATACTCATAGTTTTAAAATTATGTAGGTATGATGAAATGGGTAAAGGTTACACAAGTTAACTACTGCATACACACGTGTCAGATAGTTATCTCGGGAAAAGCCCTAACTCATTTATTTGATCTTAAAATATTTTTGCAAGATAAAAGTCACCTTAGAATGACTACTTTGAAAATAATTTATGGTTAGCAAACCTAAAAAATCTTTCTAATACATTTTCTGATACATTTTTTATTCTAATAATAAAAACATTTCTTGACAAAATTTAAATTTTGGGAAAATAGAGTAAAAAAAGTATACGTTTGATATTATGCCTCCCATCTTTTTTTAATGTGACACAAGAAAAAATAATGAATTAAATGCAAAATGTCATTAAAATTCATTTATCAAAGCTAACATAAAAAAATCTCAAATATTTTAATCCAGCGTAAGACATACGCTCGTACACGTTCAAACAATTTATGGGTTTTAATCCATTTATTATTTCGTACAAAAATATATCATTATTGTTGATAAACTAATCGAGTTTTATTCAGACAAACACCGCAGATTTTTAATAGTAGCAAATAATAAGACAATTTTGAATCAAAATTCAGGACGAGTATCCCGTATTAACCAGCTTTAAAAAAGGTTACGCTATAACCCATATATTATATGTATTATATTAGCTACATCACAGTAGTATAAATCGTCGATCTGACGACTAACATGTATATATATATATATATATATATATTTATTTATGTTATGTTATACGCAGCAACAGTGTCGTTTTTATGACGACTTTTGTCGGTACAGGGAAGGCGGAATTAAAATAATCTTAACCCTCAAACGAGATAAACCATCGTACAAACGCCATGTCAATCGATATACACACATTTACACTCGATGTACCCGCCTATATACGTCATGTCATATATATATATATATATATTATATAAATCGATCAAAACGGTGTGCAGGTCATAACTCGCACCGCGATTTGCATACACAATACTACAGGACTACCTATAACTGTTATATTATTCGTTTATATTTTCTACGTAGTCCTTATCCATTTATTTATTATAACAATAATATTATATTTATATTATTTGAGGTAATGTTTATAATATAGGCGGCGTACATTACAGGGGTAATTCTATGCAGCAGCAACAGCGGCTAACGGCTAGCGGCACGGTGCGCGCGACGGGCGAGAAGAAAAGTCGGCGGATAAGGTGAGACAATTGATTAACGAATGTGGGCCATTGGTTTTGCCCGGATTTTTGGGCACCGGTTGCTGGGCAACATCTCACCTGTAATAGCCGTTGCCACGGCGACCAGGAGCCCCGGCGGGGCCATCTGTTGCACGCGGGCAGAGCTCGGGGTATATACCATGACCAAAGCCGCTGCAAAACATTGATGTAGACTATATCGGAGCACACTATTACTGCCTATTTATAGTAGCACTTATGTAATCGCCGGTGTCCCGTCATCGCCGTCGTCGTCGTCGTCATCGTCGTCGTCGTCGTCGTCGTCATTATGCATCGGTCTTACAACAACGGTACACAGCACGGCCAAGGTAAGCCAAAATAGTCGTCGACCCCCCCCCCCCCCATTTCGTCCAAAGCGAACAAGGGTTCGTCGGAATAATAATTTTGCACATTATACAACATAAATCATAAAACGTTTCGATAAGATTTACCCTTTATAATATTAATATGTATGTATACGTGCGCACATAACGTAGGTATATTATATAGAGTATATTGTCGCCATATCGCCGAGTTACCGCCGACATTTGCTCTGTCGTCTATAATGTTATGTGGCGCTAAAAAATATAATGGTTTTAAATTTTAAATTTTTGTTGTTTTTGTTTTTACAATTCATCCCTCTCGGCTAACCAGCGTTAGGAACTGATGTATGAATCCAGGTCACCGGTGATCTTACTAGGAAATTTTTCCGTCTCCTCCGTCGTTAAGTGGTAAAAATAAAAAATACATCACGATTTAAATATTTGTGTATATGTATATGTAGAAATATCTCTTAAAACAAATCGTTTGAATGTCTGTAGGTAGGTACCTACTACAGACCGTAATGTATAAACATAGAACGTTTTAAACGTAAACGTTTATGTAATGATTATCCCTTTTTTTTCATTTACGGATCATTTCATAGTCCGCGATTGTGATAATAATTAACAATAATTGTTATCGTTGTCTGCAATACTAATCAAATATAACAGTAATTATTATTCTACAGCCGCCTTATTCCACGCACCGCGTCTTGAGATGTAATATTATCAAACTACACATTTATAGAACAAATCAAAACAAATTTATTTTTTTATTTTTTTTATGACTATTATTTACAATACAATTATTGCATTTTAACTGCAAAGGACCACATGTAACTCCATTTACATAACATCCACTCGTCATAGATGATATATATTATGTAAATTTTAGTCTAATCAATACAAACTGTGTATTTTTGTAAGACATTTTTAAGTGCATCACACAATATGAAATATTTTAGTAAAACAAAAATTGTAATGCAAGAAAAAATATTTCTTTTACATATTTAGAATAGATGAATCAATTTTACCAACAAATAAATAATATAAACTCCTAAGTTCTTGGGTAAACATATAAGTGTATACCTCAAAAACACAAATTGAATAATCAAAAAAATAATTAAAAAATAGACTATTAAAACATGACTACATTGATTAAGCATGATAAATTAATTAATTAAAGAAAAATACTAATATATTTATCTATGTGGTAGTTTTAAGTTAAATATAAAAATGTATGTTAATTATTCGTTGAAATTAAACACCTAGGTAGCTGAAAAATATACAACGGTAATGCTTAAAAATTCCCTAATTTATAAAAGCTTATCCTCACATCATATTAAGCTTGTTGAACAGTTAAATGTTATCTAACTCCCATGAATCAACGCATGTTTAAATACCATAAATCATAATAATTACTTATATAATTGTATATTTCCACAAGAATGTAATAAAACTGACGTTATCCAGTTAAAATTAATCGCAATTTAGTTTTTTTTTTTAATCATCATATTGCTTTATTTATGGCATAACAGTTAGGTATGAATGTATGATAATAAAAATATAAAAATAAGTTAAAATATGAAAATAAGTTAATAAAACCCGTACTCATTAAATAAACATGTTATATTGACCTCTTACTCAATTTAATATAGAAATGTATTTTACTAAATAAAATTAGAAAAACTTTTAACCATAATAAGTTACGTATAAATGTTTTAATTTTAGATAAATTTTAGTATTGTAACTATAATATGGATGTGCAAAATTTTAAGCTATAATGTACAAGAAATATCGCAAAAGTTTGTCTAATTCAATTTTAAAGTATAATCCATGGGGTATACCAAATTAATTTTCAAGTTTAGTTAAGCTTTTTAAAAAAAATTAAGTAAATCTACATTGTCAAACTAACTAAAACTTAAAATTCTCGCATAGTTATATATGTTGTTTCCAACTATAATCATAATCATGGAAAATTGTATCCGCATCTATAATTTAAAATGTATTAAATAAGTACTGTGCATTTTATTGATTTATTTTATTTCAACCAGGTACTAAATAAAATTACTGGAGAGTATGTTGCAACTGAAGCATAAGACCAAATATTATATATTTTTCTCACTTAGTCCACCTCTGCAAAAAATAATTCATATTTATACTACTCAGCTAAAATAATTTAAGAATGATAGTTCTAAAATTTGCTGTATCTACCAATAAAATTTTGAATATGATATAATAAACTATCATTGTTCTTTTTAATATAATATAAGTATACAAGTTTTAATATAAAAAAATAAACAAATCAACAACTTTTCAACTCGTACCTACATAAAAACAAATTAATAAACATTTCTATAAAAGGTTATTACTTCCTAAGTTATTATGCTATTTTTGTTTTTTTTTTTTGTTCGCAATTTTTAAAATACTAATAAAATACTTTATAAAAAGATTAAATTTTATCCCAAAAGTTGGACTACCTGCAAAATATTACACTTCACCCGCTTGAAAAATATTATAGTAAACAAAACTAACAATAAAAAAACAACATTATTGTAAAACCAATATTCATTCCATAAAAATATTGTGTTAAAAAACAAGATGTAACATTTTAACGCGACAAAGTTCAGGAAATATCAAAATTCAATTATTTTATTTTGACTAACAAAAAAATATTTTTTTAAATTAGCATAAAACGCTAAAAAAAAATACTGGTAATTTTGTTTATTTTAGTTATTAAAATACTTAATTAAGATAAATTTTAATAATAATGTACTAGACACTATACTATTAGAATATCAACATTCAACAGAAAAGTATATTGCTGGATATATTATATTTATATACTTACATATAGTGACCAAAAAATGTGTTTCAATTTCAAAGTACCTATATTTATTTACTTATATGTCAACATAATAATATATT
This sequence comes from Aphis gossypii, assembly GCF_020184175.1. NCBI lineage: Eukaryota > Metazoa > Arthropoda > Insecta > Hemiptera > Aphididae > Aphis > Aphis gossypii. Next base: position 55,291,649 of record NC_065530.1, on the reverse strand, counting down.
TATATACCATTTACTAAATTAGTTAAACAAATTTTAATACATATGTCATACTTAAAAACTTTTATTAGATAATACTTAACGATTAACAAGCACTTTTAAAGTTTTGTTCAAGCTTCAACTTTTACACTAGATATATACGCTTATTATGATTAATCAATTTAATAAAATCAGTTTCTGTATAAATTTATTTAGACAATAATAAACCAACTTTTAAATTATAACATAATTATAGTTAGTTGGATTTTCTAGATAACTTTTTTATTTATTATAGTTGTATTTAATTTTACTATTTTAGTAAAAGATACATAATGGAATTAGTTCATTGGATTTTTGAAAGTTCAACTATGCATTTTATAACTTACTCATTGTTATGAATATTTATCACATTTAAATGAAACAATGATATAAAAATTATAAACGTATTGAAATTAATTTAAGTAAATAGTTATTAATTAAAAAATTTTAATTCCTAAAAGCTAAATGGAAAAATATTTGTTGTATTTCAAGTGTAAGGTAATTAATTATTAATTACTAATTAGTTACTTGAATTCTATTATACTAATTATGATAATTACCCTCATTCTCTGTTGTATCAAAGTACCTTGTATGATGGGATACTTCATTCATGTTCAACATATAAAACGCCTATAACGACGCATATTTAAGTAGGTAACTTATTAACATAACATAGTAATTTAAAATAGCATTTTTCCTGCGTTACATATTTAGTTATTAATAACACTACGTTTAGTTATTGTGAATATGCATGATTTTGGCATAAACATATTCATGTTATTATTCATGTTCGATTTACTCTTCTGTACGAAATTGAAATATAAAACTTGTCTAAAATAGGGATCAATAATAATTCATTACATTACTCAAATCATAAAATAATGTATCAAAATACTATTTGTTTACTTACTCTCTTGTTACCTCCATTTTAATATTTATTTATGTACAATAATATTATATTGTATATACGTAATATATTATGACAAAAAATACTTTCAGAGTGTCTCTTCGCTAATAACTTTATAACTCATTCTTAGGATAATATTATAAACGAGAGAAACACTCGTTATATTAAACTTTAAAGATAACTATATAATTTTAAAAATTGTATCATTTCAAATAATTACAACAGCAAGTTTTTAAGATAGCGTGCATATTATCATTATTTATGCTAACTGTATAGATTTAATCTATACTTTATCATCCATACATAATGGTGTTACGTAAAAACTTAAGTGACAATTTACATAATTTATACCAGATTTATAACTATTATATTAAGTACTGCTATATATACTAATAAAGTGTCTTGCAAAGTTTCTTATTTTTAATTAAAATAAATTAAATTAAAATCAAATCAAATCCACACAGTTTAAATAACTAGGTCATGTGATTGAAATGAAATAATTAAATTTAAATATCATATTATTGTATATTGCATCTTATGTCTTATGTATAAGGAATTATCGCATTCGAAATGTCTTGTAAGAAAACCTGTTGAAATATTTAATGAATTACCATCAAAAGAGGTCTACCTATACAATAATTATTATTAAACAAAGCAAAATACTCATAAATATAAAATTTTACTATCTACTTGCTTTTTAATTAGGCAAACAATAAATAAAATAATGCAAATGTATGAATACCTAACGGCTATAGTTATCATTTTCTTTGAATAATAGATGTGCCAGATTTATTTTAACGTAGACTTATTTTATAATTGTTATTGTTTTAGTTTTTTAGACTAAGCTTAAATATAAACCAATTACTTTTTAGAACCGTATAAAAATTCTATAATTTTACTATTTATTCAAACCCACTACAAGTTCAGTATTAATAACAAATTAAATATAGAATTTATAAGTCTTGCTAAATCATGAATAATGTAATAATTTACATAATTTATCATATTTTGTATGTTTTCTGAACACCAAAGAACTCAAAGTTTCGTTCAGCAATTAGTTTTAATGAGTAATTTAATAATTATAAGTAACATGTTATTAATAAATAATAATAAAATATGTATAGGTTGTCATATTGATGATGAATACATAATTTAAAAACATATTTTAAATGCAATTATTATTATCGTTATTATTATTTAAATAAATATATTTTTACAAGATTAATAATGTTTTATAGGTATTCCATAAATGTGTATTTTGACTATGATACATTTTTAAACTTTCAATATTTGAACCTCTCTAAAAAAAAAAAAAAAAGTTTAAAAATTTAAAAATATATAGGTACTATACAATTATTAAGCAAACCAATCTAATTAATAGTCTTAAATATATCAACTGCTATAAAAATAATAACTCGTAGTTAAAAAAATGGTGTTCTACTAAATAATATCTTATACATTTACCACGTATTAGTATTCAACATTCAATATGCTGCGAAATATGTTAAAGTATATAGTGTTATTAAGAGCATTTCAATAATATATTATATGATACGATCCTACAAATTATACATTCAAAAATAAATAAAATTATACAACTCATAAATCATAATAACACTACCCCTAATCACATAATAAAAATCTCTCTATTTTTATTCTATTTATATACTTATGTATATTATATAATGTATAGAATATACTATATTAATATAGTAATCCATTTAATTTTCTATCATTTAACTGTTTTTAATTTTTTTTTTTTTCATAGTTTTATCTCGTTACAAAACAATACTTTTGATAAAAAATTATTCTTCTTAAAATATTTATCATTACCATTTTTTTCTTTCATTTTTTAATAATAATATATTTTAGTACTTCATATTCTGATTATTTAAAAATTAAATAAACGGAGTAGTGGACCAACATTTTACAGGGTGCTACTGTTAAGCTCGACTCAACTAAACTCTAAAAACTTATAATTAACCACTTATTAAAAAATTTAAATTAAACATGATAAAATAAAATTGTATGTATCGAAATTTATATGAAAAAAATGTAATACTTATCATTCGAAACAGTAAAAACTTAAAAACTATAATCATAACAATTGAAAAACATTAAAAAAAAAAAAACTCGTATATTTATTTTTTATACGCAGTACACACACATTTATATTTATTAAATTTAAATGAATTAATGAATTTGCAAGTTTGGAAATTTAGAGAGTAGGTATGAATAATCTACGTTGTCCTGACTCCTGGTATCCAAGTTTCTAAATTAAATAGATAAGTAGATACTATATTTTATAAAAGTTTAAAACACATTGTAATATAGCAAGTGTACCCAACGTTTAAAAATGAAAGTAAAACATTTTTTTTAAACTTAATTTTGTCAATAATACAGTATTTTATAATGTAAAAATTGACTTTTAATTTCAACTTTAATTATAATTTTATTTTATTACACCAAAAGTAATTGAATTGGAATTAATATAGGTAAGTAGGTAGATACCATACAAGTCGTTATTTTCTTTTATACATTTCATTTTCAAGTTTCGACATTTTAATGCAATGTACATTACACGCATGCTATAGCTATGTATAATTTTTCATTAAACATATGTTCAACGTGGCATTGTTTAAAAGTTTTTTTACCAATTAGTATTCTACGAAGAAAGCTAAAAAAAAATTCATCATCGTTAAATTTATTTTTACTCACAATCCTCTCAAATTATAATGAAACCTTATATCTTATTCAATAAATTAATTAACTACATACCTAATATCCACCTTAGTTGACAGTAAAATTTATAATATACATATTATATTATACTCAATCATTAATGATCCAATGATATTCGTACTTTAACTTCATATCAAATTACAAAAAGTCATATCCAATATAATAATAATTAAGATGTTTAAAATATTACCGATAGTGAACATTACGAAAGTTTTAATTCAATTAGAACCTAAAAATCTTTCTACACACCTATAAACAGAAGAATTGTTTACATTTTTGTTTTATTAAAATACATCAAATCTAATCTAAGTTTAAAGCAATTAAGTTTTAAAATAATGTACAAAATTAAACTCTAACATCTTAACATCATATCAAAACTTTTCCCTTTTCATTAACTTATTCTAGATACCTAATATTAATTGTTTTATAAATAGTTTCACTTTTAATGGAAAACAGTTTAATATGAATTTAATTTTGTAGTTAAAATATTATTAATGGTACAATATTATATTATTAAAATACATTACAAATTACTTTTTAATTATTATCAAAAAAATAAGATTATTTTTTACCGAAAATAATAAGAATGTTTTAATTATAATAAAAAAAAATTAATTCTCTATTTAAATAGGTATCAATATATTAATCGATAATTGTTTTGAATGATAAAATACTTATTTTAAAATTTATTTTTTTTATATAATGCTATCTTTATTTAATAACTCACAAATCTTTCTCTTTAAAATAAATTATGATATAACTAATTTTAAAAATTAAAATTAAATATATCAATTTTATCAGCGAGTCCTGTGAAATCAATATTATAAAATTACCTAACTAGTTAGATTTATTTTAAATTTCATGTTGAATAATTCATTAGAACCTGTGTAAAAGCATTGTCCTTAATAAATACCTATAATGACTATCACGTATTAAGATTATTTTTAAACAGAAGTATAGATTTATATGATATTTTAAATCATTTTTATACATTTTATGCTCCCAAAATAAGAGATAATAATATATTTTTAAAGTTTTACAATCCTGAATTTATATAAAAGGCATTCAAAAAGTTTGAAAACAATCACGAGACTTATTGGAACTGATAAATAATAATATGATATTATGATATAATTAATGTTATAATTAGTGTTATCACTGTTATCTGTTCGACGCACCTGAGTTGAGTCCCGAATCTAGGGGTTAATCGCAGGTAGTGTACTAGTTGGGTCCTAAATATATTTTAATAAGTACTACACTATACTAAAATCTTCCTTCTCATTTTAACAGACTTAGAACTATCTATGAACTATTTAGACCAAAAGACAACATTTTTTTTAAATTGTATAATTTATATAATAGTATTGGAATCTTAGTATAGTGTAATGAAAATATTATACAATAATATTAATATAATTTTGTTAAATTTAAAAGTAAATGAGATTTAATAAAAATAAAATAATATTTAAAAAAAAAGGAATTTTGTGTTGGTAAAAATGTAAAAGACATTAATTTTACAAAATCGAATCGATTTATTATTTCTGCAAATTTATTAGTCATATTGTTAGTTATAAATTCATTTTATAGTAAAATCCACAAAATTATTATAATATAAATTAATATACAATTGTTAAAAAATGTGTACCTATGGTCTGAATAGATCATAGACAGTTCTAAATCAGTTAAAATGGAAAGGAAAATGTTAGTATAGTGTAGTACTTACCAAAAAATATTCAAGAACTTGTGTTATACCTAAAATAATTCGGGACCCAACTCGGATGCAGCCTATCTGTTAGTACTCTATGTATGTATAGAAATATGTATATAGTAATTAAGAGTATCCCAATTTTCTAAACAACTGATATATTCCTTATATATATAAAAGGCTCCATATCATACCCGTTGTTCATTAAATCTAGTCATTTTTCATTAATAATAAATTTTTTTTTCTGAGTGTAGTCATATGTTATACCCCACTTACCTAATACATTTATAAATTATAATACGAGAATATTAATATTTGATGCATCCAAATCTCAAATATGTCTAATTACATAAATTGTAAAATAAATACTTTAATTAATCTCTTAACAATTTAAATAATAGCTAAATATCCATAAATTTAAAAAAAAACTTGTTGTCTTTTTTATCAATTTATAAAAGTTGATAATAATAAATAAAAAATACCTTACAAGTATACTATAAATTTATAAATTATAATAAACTTAAGTATATTGAGTTTATATTTAGGTAATATTTTATAAACGTGGTATTCTTATAAACACTATACATAAATCAATGTGTCAGAACTCAGAATCTTAAAATTTTAATATAGTCAATTCTAAAAGAAAACAATTTTACTCGTAATCAAAAATTAGAAAAAAAATTGATAAAAATTTACTTGTTTGTTAGTTTTTAGAACATAATAGAAAACTAAAAATATAGAAAAATATAAATAATAATTGTATCCCAATACACAAAAGTACAAAACACTAGTTTAAACAAGTGTTTTCCCTATTTATGAACTAACAACAATGAAAATAAATGTATTGTAACAATACAAATGTTTGCGTAACAAAAGAAGTGTGATTGAATTGATTACCCATTTGTAACCAATAGAGCTATAATTAAAACTTATATTAATCAAAAGATTTAGATAGATTTTAATATTTTTATGGTATCTTCAGAAACTAGAAATAAACTTAAAATATGAAATAATTAGAATAGTAAAAGTTTAATAGCTTATTAAAAAAAAAATATAACTTTTAACACAAATGTAACTTTTAATTAATTATATTTTAATAAAAACCATTAGGTTTAAATTGAATTACTTGATAATTTAATATTTCCAAATGAAATGCGTTGAATAAATTTTTTTTATTTAATGTTAAAATTTGATAGTTGAATAATGATTTACTTAAACTATATTTTTCGTATTTTACAATTCTAAAACTTTGAAAATACTTTTACAAACGCTGCCTAGAGCTTTTTGGATTCAAGTTTATAACAAATTTAACATTTTATGTTAGTTGACAAAAAAGTAACATAAATCCAAATGGATAAGTAAAGTGGTTGTTTTTTATTTAATTTGTGAACAACTATTTTGTAGGTTTTTTTAAACAAATTCAGAAAACTGAAAAAAGGTGAAATTTCATAAAAACTTTTAGTTTAAATAATCTAGACCAACTTTTATGGCTTGAAAAAATTTCAAATTACATAAAATTTACAGACAATAATAAATTGTTGATAATTGTAAATATTAATAATAATTTTAATTACTTTTTATCTTTAGTATTTTTCAGTAAAGAAATCAGCTTTTTTTTACATTTTTACATTTTTCGAAAAACAACTGGTTCATCCTAAAAAAATAGCTTTATTGAGCTTTGAAGCATGGTATTTTATTTTTTTGTGTTTCTGGAAATTTCATTTCAAGTATATAAATACATCTTCGTATAATGGATTTATAAAACTTTCAATCCTCGGTATCACCTACAAATAAAAAAAATATATGTCTACATTGAAACTTTAAAAAAACTTGTTATATTATCCTTAGAATATATAATTTTTTTTTTTTTATATAATTCAGTCACAAATTACATAACAGTAAGCCAATTTAGCATACATTTTACAGTCTTTATTCAATAAAATAACTATGTTGTACATTATTAAATGGTTAGTTTCATATTGTTTCAGACCTGTACCTATAATGTGCCATGCATTTTATTGTCATATTTAGAAAGTTTGTAAATAGGATTTCTTGTAAACTTATATTAACTATAAATGTCATAGGTATATATTATATAATATATACTAAAAAAATATATATATGTGCATGTATTATGTACCCATTAGTGTAAGTACTGCTTCCCTACAAAAATAAGTTTGAAGAAAATGTTTTCCATTATAAATGTCAAATACTTACACAGGATCGCTTACGTAACTATGTTCTATAGTTTTCATTTGCAAACTCGGTGAACCAAATAATTATCCCATGTCAATCAAAAAAAGAACAATGCAAATACACGTGACAAAATAAATTCCTTTATGTAATCAGTATATACAATTAATTTATGCATTTTCGTATGGTTTCTCAATAAACATTTTATATTACTATACGGCTCGATACAAGTTATAATGTTGTACCACTGTTTATTAATTATTATTATTATTACAATTCATGGTTGATACTCTTTAAAAGACATTGTATGTGAATTTATAATAACTAGGTACCTACATTATATTTTTTAACAATTCAATTAAATGAATAAGAATTTAACTTTATCTATTACCAAATAATATTTAGGGAAAATTACTAAAAACTATTAATTAACAGCCTTTGCAATTTTGCATTATATATCTATAACAGAATTTGTAAATTATTTTGATACAAGATTGTAATATTATACTTCATCCATAAAATTATTTTAATATATTACTAAAACTTTTACTCAAGGTTTCTTAAAAAATTATTAAAATTTGAAAACATGACATTGTAGGTATTAAAGGTTATAATAAAATTAACTGAAGAAACCTCATCTGATCAATGTTTTTTTCAATTAAATCTAATAACCATTTATCATTATTTTCAAATAAAGTTTATATAAAATGATAATATAACATTCCAATGCAATCTCTATCTTTATCAAGATGAACGAAAATATTATATTATACGAGTACTCTACTCAAAGTTTATACTCAGTTCAATAAAAAAAATGTTTTCATTGTTGTTATGTATTATAAACCACTGTATACATTTCTGTCTCGACATAGTTTATAGATATATTAAGTAAAAATACTTAAGTATAGTATCCTAACTAAACAAATAGTTTTTTAGTGTCTTAATTTATAGTTAATGCCAACAAGTACCTACGTCATTAAAATTCTATTCTATTTTTAGACTGTAATAAAAATCTGGAAGACTGCAAAGATAAAATATGGAAAAAATGCAATTTTACCATTTCAGCGGACCATTCTCCACACCCTTCATGGGATAATGTATGCGTTGAACAACTTGTATGGACATTCAACATACATGCATACGGATTTGCATGTCTTTTTTTCATTTTATCGTTTTATGCCGTTTTCTCAATCTTGAACATCAGGTATGTCTATTCTAGGTATATTATATATTTATATACCACAACGTTAAACTTTGAAACTTAATTCTATGCATTTTAATTCATCTAGTCACCATACTTAACATGTAAACATCATCTTATGTATAAAACTTATAAATTAAAGCAAAAAGTTTTAACAATACATTTTAGATGCCTACCAATACAAAAAATCTTGATTAGGGAGTTAACTAAAGTAGTCAGATACAAGTATTATATTACTGTTTGTTCTGAAATTATTATTTGATGAATAATAAGAATTTAAAATCATTGTTTCTTTAAATTACCTACCATATCTGTATCAATTTAAAAATGTGTAGAGGAGCTTTGTATATAACTATTGGAGCACGTTTGTCGTTTACTATCTTAAAAATTGTTTTCATAAACAAAAAAAAAAATTAAAAACGCCATTTATAAATATTATGATAGCTACCTCAATCCACTTAAAAAATACTAAAAAGAAATATTAATTTTGCTCTTCAGTAAAATTTAGAAAAAGTGACTTTCCCTGCAATATAAGCGTTAGTTATTAAGTTAGTAAATGTATATCACAAGAACATCATCAAATACATTTTTTTTTAAATGCTCATAAATTACAGTCAATCTGTACAAAATCATAAGTACATAGTTATATTATATTAAATGAATATATGTTCATGTAATTTCTATCTATTAAGATATTTTTAACTATATTATATGTTAATATATTATATTCGTTTTAATTTAAGATCACAAACAACTAACAAAAAACCATACATGGCAGCAATTAATGCGTTATTACTGGCTACAGGTATTTGTAGGGCGTTTGTATTATTCGTCGACCCATATAATACAAGACGAGTAAGTCGATGTCAATTAACTATGTCAAAATATACTTAATTCATTATCTGTGTTTCAGAACATTTCATCCGTTGTCACACATTTGACATGGGATCTTGGTTTATGCAGCTTAGTGACAGCCCTGTCCTTATTACAATTAGCTTACTTACAACTAACTCAAGTACGTTAAATTTAAACGATATAAATTATTACAATCTAAATCAAAATTTCAAATTATGTTTTTATAAATAGTTACAAGCGGGACCTTCAAATATGAGACGTAAATCAGTAGTAGTGACAGCTACTGTATTAATTGTTGGAGTTCTTGTTCCGGCAGATATAGTTGCATCCGTTGATTACAAATTATGGGTATTTTAATATCTATAAAAAAAACAATAATTAATAAACAATAATATCAAAAATTACTGTTATAACAGGTTTTAGGTAATGCCGTGCGTATTCTTTTACATATTTGGGGAATTTGGCTTTGCTGTTTCTTCCTTTACTTAGGTGTTAAAGTAATGACACTTGTTAAGCGCATGCCAAAGTCAGTCTTGCAGAACTTTGATTCACGACATAAGGGCAAGTATAAATTACACAGAAAATTTAAAATTACATGCATATATTAACTCAAAACAATTCATTTAACTCCTGCAGACAATTTTTATAACACTTAATTGTAATATTCACTTTGTCACATAAAATCTAAGAATCATATTCAACTATATAAAAAATAATAGTTTCAAAATTAAAATCTCAGTAATAACAACTATAAATTCATGGAAACGGATAAAATGATATTCGTATCAAATTATCCTTATTTCTGAAATTATAAATTTTCATTATTGTATTAGGATTTTGTGAATCGTGAAATTAATCTTAAATAGATACCTGTATTCAATTACCCAGGAGTCTTTAAAATTTAAATTAAATGTTTTAATAAATAAAATAAATGGAACATAAAATGAACTAAGTAATACGCTTATAACTAGTTGTAATACATAATAAAATATAAATAAATTATAATAATAATTAATTAATTAAATACGTTTTTGAATTTATTACACTAAATAACATATCATATTACATTCAATATTAATTGCAAGATATTATTTTAAATAGGTATAATGCAATTAGGAATATTAGCTCCATACAATAACTTGGCTACCTCAATGGCAGCTGCATTGGTACCAGCCCTATTAGTTCCACATCAATCAAAGGATTCCAAAGATAAACCAAGTAAGGCTGATAAAAATAAAGTTAATTAATTAATAATCTTATGTTAATATAAACTTATCAAATTAAGCTGTGAAGATAACAGCACCATCAGAAGTTGCTAATAGCTTTAATAGAATGAATCGACGAGCTAGTAGTTTTGTACAAAGACAAAAAAGATCTGGATCATTATTAAGCCCAACTACACCTTCGAGAAGATCGAGTGAAGTGCAAAGTATCATTCAAAGTAAATTACTACCTAATTAGTCATATGTAATACAAAAACTTTAATTTATTTTACAAACAAAATATATGTTCATCGCAGAACGACTGAGTTGTGTGGAAGGAAGTAAGCAATTTCTGGTATTAAGTCCTAATAACAATGCTAGCGACAATACAGAACCAGAAGAAAGTTCATGGCGTAAGAGTTTCGCCAAATCAATATCATGGCAATTCCCAAAAACTGGAGAATCAGGCATTACAAATGATACTTCACCAACAACTTCGTCATCATTACTTACACCATTACAAGTAAAATCCACATGCTACACAATATTATAATTTATAAGTATACTTTATAACTTGCTTATGAATACAATATATATTTTATTATTTTCAGCCACAAAGAAGTTTCAGACTTAAGTCTACCGGTCAAGCTGATCAGGAAACCAGACCTACAACCAGACATTCAAGCAGTTTTTCAGATTTAGTTAGTATTTACCTACCTACGAGTAATATGTAAACCTTACACTAACTGACATTGAAATATAACACTGGTATTTTGTTTTAGAGTTCTGAAATGACCTTAAGTACAATATTAAATCATATAGCATTTGTAAATCGAGGAAATGGAACAGGTGATGCTAAAATGGAAAACGTTCGAAGACGTGCTTCTAAAGTCGCTGTAACTAAATCAGAAATCGTTTTAGTGATAAAAACCGTACATGTCTGTGCAGGACTGGCAATGTTATTATGTTTTTTTAACTTTGCTACGGATGTTAATTTGATTGGTGAGTATTAGATTTAGATTGTATTAATAAATATCATGATACCCTAACCTATATAATTAAAACAATTTACAACATCAATTTGAACAACTAGTTTTTTATTTTTAAAGATAATCAGTTACTCATTTTATAATAAAAGTTATAATAATAGGATTTAAACATATATATTATACACCAATAGATAAAAAAAATTGAATAAAATTGAATACAGTAAATTAATACTATATTTTCTACTTTGTTATTCTACTAAATATATCAAAAATATAAAATTTAATTGCGCACTGAATTTTATTAAGAGAGGGGAATTCTACCATTTGTTTATATTGAAAAAAATCTCTAGTGGTTTTTTAGGTACATTACAACGAGGCGATATGTTCTTTTTGTTATAAAATACTTTTTAACATAGGTGGATATATATTACCTACCTATTTAATTTTTTAATTTTTTAATTCATAAAATTATATTGAATAAGAAATCAAATTCAATTTGACAAATTATATTGCTTATTATTAAAAATAATACTTCATAAAAGCTATGAAATTCAATTGAATTGTTATTTTAAAAATTAATTTAATGTACGTTTAATTAATTATAATAATTTTAACAAGAATAATTTACTTTTATTCAAAAAAAATATATTTTAATCGTACACAAGTTACCATTACTGGCATATTTTCATATTTTTATTATTTGTTGGATGTTGGATAAACATTATTTGAAGTCCAAAAAATTTTGAGAAAGTGTGTTCAATCATTTCAAAAGACGCCAATTTTTTCAATTATAATATGTGTCTTCCTTATTTAATTTTTTCACTTTGAACATTAAGTTTATATAATAAACAAATTTAATATCACAATAAAAAATGATATAGGTTAGGTTAAATAAAATAAAAAAACCTAATATCCTAACCTACACATCTCTTTAAATCGACAGATAATACCGATATTATATATATTTATATTATATATATATATATATATTAAAGATTCCTATTAATTCATAAAATATTGTTATTTTTTAAATACATATTAATAAATAAATTTAGATAGGTTTACCTAAATTATATTTTATTGACTAATTAATTAAAACATATATAATTATTATTAGTCAGTTTTACGTTGTATATATTGTATGAAAATATAATTTGTTTAACAATATTATTATTTTTAAGGAGTTTACTCATATGATAAACCGTGGTGCTGGCTTATATTACAAAGTGTGGTACGAATTTTGGAATTGTCATTAGCCTGCATGTTAGCAAACCTAACGAAACAACCAGTGAACGTTATACACCACACTCAATATACGCATCCATTGAGAGCGAAACTTCGAGGGTCATTTTTCATTTAGACCCTGAAAATCAAAATAAAAGGGTTAATTTTATGACTTGAAAAATAATACAATCACTGAGTTAATCTTAAGTCTGACGGGAATACTGCGCAAATGAGATCGGGACCATTATTTCAAATGTGCAATAACAGATTTTAAAATAACAGAGTTTATATTAATACATAATATAAATTTTATATTACCTTTATGACTCATTTACTTGAGACGATATTATTTTCTTTTATTTTTCACTTGAATGTTTTTAACATTATTTGCGTAGTATTCCTTAAGAAATATGCAATCGATCTTATTTTTAAATGTTTTCCTTATCTCACCTTACACACAAATATCTTTATAAAAATATTAAATACATGTATATTATATATATATTTCACTAGCAGTTTAGGTATATTTTTAGAAATTCGAGTATTATTTCTCAAAAGTTTAACTACTTTATTTTACACTATTATTAAGTATAAGCGAATGCATTCGGGAAAGAAATCTGAGTTACCAAAAACGTTTTATGTTACCTATTATAAAAGTATGTTACCTAAATAGCTATTTATGTTATAAAGAGCGTGTATGTGCGGTAGATGATTAGGATTCATAGATCGTAGTATTACGTACTATTTCGTTGTATAGGGTGGCATATTTAAGAATGAATTAATAAAATTAAAGTCCGTGAAAATATAAAAAAGGGTCTTGTGCAGTTGAGTAAATACTATCCGTGAGTCGTGTCATAGGTATCTAACCTTTTACAAAACCTTTTTAAAGTTTGTAATAACGAACGTTAAATCTTAAACTAACTGCTAATTGCATGGAAAAAGAGTTCATTAATAAGGTACCTATCATATAGGTTATTAAAAGTAGCATTAATTGTTCATCACAAACAATTTAGAATTGACAATACATATTTATAATTATATGACATAAAGAATAAGAAATATAAAAAATTGTTAAAAAAAGGCAAAGAGAACACACTTTACACCATCCCATTCCTGATAAACGACCCACTCTTCAAAACCACCACTGCGTTAAAATAAATTTGCTTAATGAATTATTGTTAGACACTATACAAAATATAAACTATAAAAATAGATTGGGTATTAGTAAAGTACGTATATTTATTGATATCAATTATTTTAATACTTCTTTTTTTATTTTAACTTTTGCCTTAAAAGGTATAATGTTTAATATACTTAAATAATATAGATAGGTATATTAAGATCATTATCCTACGCATAGTAGAATAATAAATTATAATATCAAATATTTTAAAAATGTCAATTATAATTTTTAGATATGTACTTAGTTGTTACCTATTATATATTATGAATAAAGGGAAGCCTCTATACATTTAAAAACTATGAGAAATAGTTAGGTATTTACATTTTAATAACAAATAAATATGGATGTATATTAGTAAATTTAGTAATACTGTACTCAATTTTAACTAAAAAGTAGGTATTATGCATTTATATATACATACCTAAGTTACCTTTGCACGTCATACAATAATGACGTTCAAATGATATTCAAAAAACGTCAAAATATTCTCTTGAAATGTTCATATAGGTAATCTACAACACCTATAAATAACCTAGGTATAGGTAATACCTATTCTATGTAAAAATTAATTATATAAATAATAATTTCTAAAAACACAGTGGCGTATACAAACATTTTTGATTTAAAGAATAAGGTTATTTAAAAAACAATTGTTGCTTTATAAAAACATTTTCACTTTTTTGTATAATGAAAAAAATCCAAGGTAGGCTTGAACACACCCCAGCCTTATATGTATATGCCACTTAAATAGCATATATAATATACCTAAGTACCTACAAAAAATACACAAGGGTTATTCACCAATTATGATCAAACCCATATTTTCCCCATTAATTATGAATTTATTCAAATTCTGATTTTTTGAAATCACATCATTTTTATGTAATTTAAGTAATTTCCTATAATGACACAAACCTCCTTTTTTCAATAATAATCAACCTTTTTTTCAATAAGTTATTAAGTAGATATATTTTTTTTTTTTTAATAAAAATGTAGATAAAGGTATGAATCAATTTGAATGAGTTTTTATTTATTACAATGTATACACCATTAATGGAAATAGTCTTTACAAAATAATCTTATAAAAATATGTAATAATGTGATACTTAATAATTAATCTAGTATTTAGTCGCTGCATAAATTATAAAATTCCAATAGATTAATATGAAATAGGTACCTACTATAATTTTCAAATCATTATAATCTCCCATAGTTTCTAAACCAATTATCCTTAAATGGACAACACAAAATTAAAGATAGAATTTTAATTTATATCTATACCTACCTACATAAATACTTTTTAAATTATTATTTAACAGTTTATAGGAAAATGGTGATTCTTATTTAAAAAATCAAATATTTTAAAATATAACTCATAAGTATAGGAACTCAAAAGTTTCAAAAATCAGAATTTAATAAATTAACTATTTAAACAATAAATTGGGTGAACATGCTTGGTATATCATATATGTATACCTATGTGTGTATAAATAAATTATACATACAAAGTTATATTAGCTTAAGTGTAGGTAGATGTTTTCATTTTAAGAAGACGTGATGACTACCTATATGTATAATTGTGTCTTAATCTTACAATACATAACTCAGCTACTCTGTGTTCAGCAGAATCCACTTATGAGTCGTGTTGTAAATTTTAATATTAGCCTAGGCCCCAGGGGCTAGGACCTAGGTACCGTAAACAATAAACATTGACATATTATTAAATTAAATAGTTAGAACATTATTTATGTTCCCGAGTCAGTTATTTTTGATATTTTAATATTTTAATTTTAAATCATGTTATAAGTAAAATTACATTTAATTTAAAAAATACTCATAATTTGTTATTAAATTTAAATATTGAAAAAACCACTTAGATAACAAAGAACACTAGAACAGTGATACTATTCTTAATAGGTGCCTAAATGGTACCTTTACATTTAATGATATTAAAACTAATAACACAGTGGATTTTTCTGAATACAAATTTACTGAAGTTATAAGTTTGTAAAATAGAGATAAATACAGCATTATTCCCTCTAAATAACTGAACTGCAATAATTATATCAATATTTTTAACTATTAAATATTATTTTTTGTAAGTGTTGTATATGTGGTATTGATTAGGTGTATAATTAATTATAGAATTTAGTATATTTTGTCATTTATTAATTGACAGTACATAAAGTACCTATATTATAAATAAATAAAGAGATAGTTTTTTAAAATAATTTAGTTTATAAAAACTATTGTTACTCTCGGTTAGAAAACATTACTAATTTACCTATTATAAAACAACTAGGTATTTATTATTTATTAATAAGTATTAAGTATCAAACGATTCAGCGAAAATTAATAATAACAATAGTCTAAATAAATATTAAGGTTGTATACCTACCTACTTATTCAAAAAGTTTCAATTATATTATAGATACAATTTGATTTATTTTACAAAATTATATACTCCTACTTATTTTATTTACCTACTTATAACACTAAAATTAATAATCTTGTAAACTTATTAAATTATAACTAAACCTATAATTTGTAATTTTTCACTATATTTTTTTTTTATTTTACTATTTAAAATATTTTTACTCTATGAATTATTCAAAGTTTCTAAAGAAATCTTTAACACCACAGTTATAATATTATATTGTGTATAGTATAAGGGTAAAAATTATTTAACAAACATTTTAATTGTTTATTTTTTAATACATTACATTATAAAATGTATAAATATAAAAGTCTTATAGTTATTAATGTTCATTTAAAATATCCTTTTGTTATGATGTATTAAAATAAGGTACCTAATAATTAAGCATATTATAGTATTATATTGTATAATCATGAATATTTTATTAATATATATACTATACAATATAATGATCAATATGAACATAGAAGTAGAACTAATACCTTCTATTCATTGACAAAATTTAAAAATATATATGTATGTACTTAGTTCTTTATCAATAAAAAAAATACATTAATTTACTTATGTAGTACATATCTGTTATTTATATTTAGTATTAATTGCTCAAACCCTCCATAATTGATTATAGAATAGACATTTCTATAATCAATATCTCCGTTAACAAATCAATTAGACATATACCTGGCTTCAGTTATTACAGAATGGCTATGTACACCAAATTGATTGTAATAAAAATATATATGTACATTAAGTATTTAACATGAAATAAAATATTGCACATAAAATATATTTTTTATATAGATAAAATAGTGTATATTACTCTATTTTAAAAAATCTACATTTTGGTGATAATAATTAAACATCCTAGAATTGATTAAATACACACATAATACAATATGTATGTATTTTTAATTAATGATTCAAACTTAATTTGATTTAATATTCTATATTGAAATCTTAATTACTGGAAAGTAAAACAATTATAAAGTTATTATTTGTTATCATACCATTTTTAATTTTTAAATGATTTTTTTTTTAAATGAGGGTATAAGAATATTAAATGAGCAATGAACAAAACAACCAATCGCAAATCGAAATATAATATTTAAAAATGTAGGTAAACAAAGATTAAATTTTTGAAATGCTAATTTTTATTTTACAGTTACTCAGGTTCTCATTAGCATTCACCTAGTTTTAATGAAATAATATGAAAATTTGATCTAAAATAATGTATATAAATAAATAATACAGAGATACCTACCTATTACACAAATCTATATTTTATCAGAAACATATTTATTGTTCATAAATCATAAGCAACATTACAATATTATTATTTATCATATAATTTAAAAACTATTTATGTTTAAAAAATAGATCCATAGTATTTTGATATATTTGATTTCCTAAACATACAGGGTCTTCATTTTTCAATGAAGCTAATACTTCGAAGACTTGTCTGAAAAATAAATATAAGATTCAAATTCAATTAAACATTTGGCATTTTGAGTCTTTAAACATGTAATATAACATCATAAGAACATTTGATAGGTAAATAGGTAATATTTTATAAATAAATAGCATATATAAAAGATAGGAATAATATGTACATTCATTACATACAGAGGTATAGCCAGGAATTTTTTATGGGGAGAGCTAAACACTTTTAACATGAGTTATTGAAAATCAAAAACAACAAAAAAAATTAATAAATACTTTTAATAATACTTTTTTAACTCAAATATTTTATTAAACAACTAATAACAAGAAATATATAAATTAAATAATTAAAATATTTAATAAAATGTCCATACTTTAAAACAATATAAAAAATTTAAAATATGGCCAATAGTGAGACTATAGCCCCTTTAGCCCCACCCCCTGGCTACACCACTGATTACATGTATTTGAATACTCTATTTTGATTTTTATGAACTAACCTAATAGTTGATGGTTCATTTCTTCCTTTGACCATAGAACCATCAATAAATTTTTCTTTTTTCACTGAATTAAATTTAGTCTGTACGTATGAATAAGAAGGATGTGTTGGTTTTACTTCACACCATGGGCAATCTGTTTCCAGCATCAAACGATTTATAGGTAACTCTGATACTGTTTTTAAATTATCCTCTGTCCGTAATGAACTAAAAAATATTAAGTTTTAATTAAAATACCAAAAGAAAGTAAAAAACTAGTGCGTGTTGCAAGTACGCATGTATAAAGTGAAACTACTTTACTAAAGGTGCGAGAAAAAAATTAGTGATGTGACTAACAAGGTTGGAATAACAGTTTAGATCCATCACAGCTGACGACATGTTTAAATCGAGGCTTATTGCTCATAGACTTATAATAGTGATAAATATAATAATTTTGTTTCTATAGTAACAATAACAAACGTATCAATCTGATCAGTCGGTCACATGACTAAACAGTTTTGTCATACTCCCAGTAAAGAAGTTTCACTTCAACAAATATTTCACAGATGAAAAATACATCTTGTTTTATAAAATTAGTTATAATATAATGAAATCAAATCCTTTGTTTAAACACTAAAAAAATAAATATTCAAAATTTTTATCTATATGCTCAATAATGACTAATGAGCATTTAAATATATTTTGTATAGATATCTAATGAATAATGTATATTGAATACTGTTTATAGAGAATAGAACAATCAACAAAATATTTCGATACTTAAAACTTAAAACTTTAGTTATGTTTATACATATTTTGCTTACCATCCATTAATACCAATATAAAACCCCAAGTTAATTATATCTTTGGCCTCATTTAAACTTCCATCAAAAGAATGCACAACGCCTCCTGATTTAATAAGATTAGGATTTCTCTTCAATATATCTAAAAATGTAGGAGCTGCATCACGGCAGTGTAAAAATAATGGTAAATTAAAGTCTTCACTTAATTTTAACTGCATTTCAAAATATCTAAAATAAATATAAATTATTAATTTATAATAAATTACAATGCTTATCAGTAACAATGATTAAGTGCAAACTTTTCTTGGATTTCTCTGGAACAAAAATGTAATCGTTGATTATCAAGTCCACATTCTCCTATTGCTACTACTTTTGAACGATTATTTTTTATCAAATCTGATAAACTATTTAAATACGATTCAGGATTTTTGGATTTAATAAACTCGTCACAACGTGTTGGATGACAACCAACAGTACAGTAAAGATTTTCTATAATAATATTAAGTTTAAAATATGCATTAGATGATATTTTAAATAAATAATATACCATTTAATGATGCTATCTTTAAAGATTCAATGGAGTCATCTAAGCTGCCACTTGTTATAATAATCTTTTTAAGATCATTTTTCCAAGCACGTTCCAAAACATCTTCTAAATCTTCTTTATGCTTTTTATTACCATTGTATATTCCTTTAAACATAGGATCTGACAAATTTGCTCCAATATCTAAAATGCAATCAAAAGTATGTAACCAATAAGTGATTACTAAATACATATTATCTACCTTTATCATTAGTAACAAAGGTAAAAACAATATTAATAACTTACCAATAAATGGAATAGAAGACATTTTTGTAAACTTCCAGAATAAAATTGACTTTAAATACATTCAACTTCAATCATTTGAATATTATTATTTTATAATTTTATCTAATTTTTCCATTGATGTTTAATATCTATGAATTTTTCTGATAAAAATATTTAATAATGATTATTATCATGAACTAATAAAAAAAATAACTATAAATAACTATCTCAGTTCATGTTATTATCCATAACTGAGATAATAAAAATAGTGATTGAGTATATGACGCATAGAGAATATATGATATGACGTCACGTTAAAAATAACCTTTTACTTGTGTACTTTTTAGTTTTCGTAGTTTTAAAATTTTAAATAATTCGAATAATTCCGTACCTATAGGTACCTATTTAATTGTATTTTTATTTTTTAACCGTAAACTAGTATTCATTAGGCATCACAAAAATTATTAACATTATTAATAATATATTTTTTTACTTAATTTGAACTAAAAATAACTACGCAAGTACCAAACATTTTTGAAAAATAATTTTATTTTCTCTATTTTTTATCATTAAAAATAAGTTTTTACTCACAATAAAATTTGAAAATAAAATTCCATAGCATAATTTTCTTAAGAATTTGTATGGGTAAAACAAATTACAAATGTAATTTTAATCGATCACCTACATATTTGTAGCTACCGAATATCGTGGATATGTGTGGTGGTGTCACCATCTCTAAGTACAAAATATTAAAAATTTAAGTTAAGCTAGCACTACCTATTTTGCGTTTGCCTTTTAAAATTAAAACCTATTACTTATCAAGTATTTATTCAACCTTAGTCGCTTATAAATAAGAAAAATATACAATATAATATCCTACCTTGGACCAGGGGTCTCCAACCTACGGCCCGCCAAGCTTTTTGCACCGGCCCTCCAAGCTAATTAATGTTTTGAAAAATAAAACAAATTTTGAATTATAAAATAAAAAAAAATATATAAATAAACATACATTTTTTTAATAAATCTTATCTATTCTTATTTATTTCTCAATTTTATAACATATCTATTCCTAGATAGACAACAATTTTTTTTTAAGCAACACATTTCCAAAAATGTTGGCCAAAATGTTGGCCCGCGATGCCAAAGCGTTTATCAAATTTGGACCGCCGTAAAAAAAGGTTGGAGACCCCTGCCTTAGACAATAGTGAATAGGTCAGAATATTATTTGCGTTTGCATGATGGATTCTCACGAACAAATGTGTATACAATATTATTTATGGGCCAATGAACCTTAACTATATATAGACATAATGTGACTATATATAGAAATATTACAATATTATAATATGCTTATAATAATATTCATAAAATATTCTTTAATAATAATCTTATATACATATAGGAGACCGCCCCTATTCACTCATCAACACACAGACCAAACCACTGGGTCTAGAGACTTGAACATTTGTACAGAGGTTCCTTAAGCGGCTTAAGCAATGTATGGTCGCACTAAGAAAGGACTTTTCAAAATTCGACTATTAAGGGGATAAAAGGAGGGTTTTTAAAAGTTTGTATAAATTTAATATAGATATATATAATATAGTAACTATATATAGTAACAATATGATGCCAAGACGTGTTTATAATAATATAATTGGTAATATAATATCAATAAATCTTGAATGTTCGACTGTCAAGTATTGAATTATTTTGACAATTATAAAATTAAAAGTAAGATTTATTTTAAAATAGTGTTACAAATAACGTACTATTATTTTTATTATTATTGAAACGTAGGATGATAAAGAATAAAATAGTATTTATTTTTTTAAAACATTTTTAAACACTTAGGTACATAATTAAATTTAGGTGTAAATTAGTATTGACATATTTTTGTATTATACGCACACAACATAAAAATTAACAACACAAAGCAGTGTAGTACTATAGTAATTGTCCTGCTACACCTTCAGTAATTTTTTACATGTAATCATGTAATATATTCTGTAATCTGTATTTAGATTGTAATTATTCAATTTTAAAGAAAAAAAGGTTATACTATTATACAGTATACACCTTTATTATTAATTAAGCAACAAAGCACAAAATAAAAAATGATGATAAAGTGAGTGCTACACAGTAGATATCGAGTGGACCTTTGACAATAGAGAGTAGGTCACTATAATGGATGTGTTAAATTTGAATGCAATAATAGGTATCACATTGTATACGAAAAACGATTTTAAATGGAGATGATTTGTCAGACTAAGACAGTGTGGTCTTCAACCGGTGGGTCAAGACCCACTTTTGGGTCGCGTAAGCTTTAAAATTGGGTCACAATAAATCTTCTTTTTAAAACAAAAATTTATTTAAGGTAAAAAAATAGTTACAAAGCTTACGTGGGTCACGAGTCTAAAAAGGTTGAAGATCACTGGACTAAGATATAATTTTTCACTGCGGTTGGTGAAAAAAATTGTTTATGCTTTGAATGAATACCCCAAAAATAAATCATATACAGAAAATGGTAATTTAAACAACTGTAATGTACGTCTCAAGTGTTTTCAAGGTACGTTTTCCTTACAGCGTCCGAGTGCTGTCACCATAGATGCCGCGTCACATTCAAAATACATAGGTTTATAGTACAGCGTTCAACGCCTCGTCCGGATGCTGCAGGGAAAACGTACCTTTACATTCTACGACTAGGTTAAGTTAGGCCAACGCTCAACTTCTTTTATAAATAATAGTTAAAAAAAAATAGGAAATTAATTCGTAATTTTGACATGTTTCGTAAAAATTTGAACTTTAAACGCTTATAAAAAAAAACCATATACCAAATAACCAGTACTTATTTGTATATTTAACCATTAGGTTACGTTAGGTTTAACCATTTAACCACTATCTCACTTTATGAATATCAGAATATACATATGACATAACATATTATCAATATATGTTTATACAAATTTATCTACTACCTTTTAATTGTTATACGCTATATTCGTATCACAAATTAAGATATACTATACAAATAAAGATATCGTAATTCGTGATTCGTATTAACAATTTAACGAGTGACATCTATATATAAATTCTATGGTACTTATTTTGTACTCCAAGCCAATCACATTACAATATAATAATATACCATTACAAAATATTGTACGTCGATTACTGGCTACGGAGTAGGGGACGAATTCTGACACCGCAGTAGGTTAAGAGTGTTAGGACGTGTTGAATGTAACGATACAACAGTTAGACGACAGTTTTACATGAACAATTTGTATATTTTTAGTAACCCGACAACGTGTAATGGGTTTGGTTCAAAATTAAAATAATATTATTTCATATTTTAATATATCATATATATGTGCAGTGCTTGTTATCTTATCGATTCCTTCCATAACTACCTATAGTGGATTATATTATAATTTATCCGGAGGACTATTATACGCAGGTGAAAGTTTTATATCTAATTGTAACATCTATTAATATTATACATTTTAATGGTAAATAGTATTGTAAATTTGTAAACTTAATAACTCTACCTATACCTCTACAATAAGGCTGATAGTTTAGTTCAGAATTATATTAATTTTGTAATATACAATATACTTCTATTTAGGCATATTTTCTATACTGAAAACACATTAGGTATGTAATATATTATGTTTATGTTGAAAAAAAAAATAATTTAAAGGAATTCCACGACATCAATATGCCTATATATATAGCTGTATCATCCAATCGTTTGGATCAGTGACGGAGTGGAGAGGCGTAGGTGCTCTGAACATAAATTAGTATGCGATTATTCGTTTGAAATTGATATGATTTTTTTTGCAGAACTTATTAAACGTTTTCTCACACTGGAAAAAATGATTACATTATAGGACTACAACAAAAGTTTGTTAAATTAATAATAATAAGTTAAAATGTCTCTGGTAAAGCTACCTATTTATTGATTTAATGAATGAGTATAATATGTTTCTTTTTTCATGTATAACAGAAAATGTAATTCAATAGCATGTGAATTTAAATAACTAATTTTTATTTTTTGCATTTGCTGACTTTTTTACGTTGTATATTATTTTTTAACATTTTTAAAGTATTTTCCTACATTTTTACTCATTTACAACATCTACTAGTTTAGAACACTGTCGAGTTTATCAGAAACCTATTATTAAATCACATCATTCGTGATTCGCCAAATAAAAATTACCTATACCGACTATACCTTGTTATTGAACTCTCACTAATTTACTATTAAGTACTTCACTTCTGAGTTTTAAAATCAAGTATTGAAATATATTCTAATGGTACATTATTAATAGTACTCATTTTGAGTAGTTTGTAAGCTTTTATAATGAATATATATTTTGTACAATAAAAAAAAAAAATTTTTATTTATTTCAAGCCATTATTTAAATATTTTTTTTGTTACATTTATACTTTTATGTCATATTTGCATTTTTTAGGTCATTCTTTAATTGTTTTGAGTTTGACCCTAAAGTCATCACTTTCGAACTCTAGTAATAAATATAATAATATAATGTTTTTTTTTAAAAATGTGGTTTTATAATGACTTATGACTATTTTTATAAAAACGTTAATATTTATAAAACAATATAATGATTGTTATTTCATAAAAGAAAATAACTTACTCGTATTATAGACGTATGTACTCAATGAATAGCAACATCGAAATACTCTACAGCAGGGGCTCCCGACCTTTTTATCATCGAGTACCACCAGATATTTTTATAATCGATACGCGTACCACCTTAATTCTAAAACTGTATTAGGAAGTACAGTAATTTTTTTCAACATATAGTTTTATTATTTGATATTGATGTTTATGAAAGCAAAAAAATTCTAGTTAAATCTTTAATAATATTTAAATTGAAATTTATAAAATTACAAACCACATGTCATTGATATTTATAAAATTAGCTAATATCAAATTAAGTAAATAATATTGATTGTAAATAGTAATAAAACAAAAAAAAATACTATCAAAAAATGTCTTCGCGTACGGCGCACCATCTACATTCCATGGTGAGCCTTCCGCGTACCGCGGGTTGGGAACCCTTGCTCTACAATCTACTTAGGATCAATTATACGAGTGATATTATTTTTAATTGTATTTTTCATATGGTTAATATAGATTGTCAGTTTTTAGTCAATAATTCAAATCGAATATCGATTTAATGAGAATCGTGAATCACTAAAATGTACTACTTTTAAATAGTTCTATGTAATAAAAATATATGCATAAACTATATAATACTATGTTGTATAATACATAATCTATATGTAATATAGTATTAGTGTATAATCCTAAAAAAATAATTGCTGACTCGTGTCGGTAAAGAGTGAAGAGAAGCCGTGTGGGTAACATATTTAAATTTAATACTACAATATACATTGTACATTAAACATAATACTATATAATAGCTGAGGATCTTTTATTTATACTTTCTATTGTATAATTGAGCTGTATTATATACGGTACTGTTCTATATATGATTATAATGATAAAAAAAAAAAAAAATTCAAAACTATTGAAACAATACCGTAGATTATAATATCTAGTTGGATTTTTAAAACGAGATGACAAGATTCTTTTAAATTTTTAGATAAATCACGTACCTACTTAAAGTAAAAAAAATTAAATACCGCAGGTATATTATAATATACGAAAGACTGACCGCAGTACAGTTTATCTTAACATTGAGGTTGCGCTATATGTTTCACCTTTTTTGACGAATTCTAGAACAGAAAGTAGTTTATCGTGTTTAAAACTTACTACGTACACTAGGTAATACAATTATTGCAATCTCCAAACCAGAACACCACGCATTGCTATCATACTATAAATGCCGATTGTATATACGAGTACACGGGGACTGTGTAATGCGGTGACTTTATAGTGACAATGTAATGCGTGTATTGTACAATACATGTATAATTGTGTTCTACATATAATAAGATTGTGATTTGTGGTAACCTACGGGTGTTATAGACTATTATATTATTCAAATATGAATTATAAATAATATAAAGTGGTAGTATCTCCGCGGTCTCCGAATTTCGATACAGATTTAATAATGATATCGCCGTCCCAAAATTGTACAGTTTGTTGACGCATTAGTTTACGCATTAATATACTTGGTTATTCGTATATACAGTAAATATGTATAGGTACCTACTTTCAGTTATCTGGTAAATATTTGAATAACAAAAACATGACGAACGTTTATTTTATCCGTTTTACAAAATTTGCGTTATTATTTAAATTAATATTTATTGATGTTCTACTGTCAACTTGACAACTTATACAATATACATTTCACTAAAAAATTTAAATATCATAAGAACCAAAGAACAAATACCATATTAGTATATTACAATGTTCTTACTTTAATACTTTTAAGTTTGATTATAGATAAAATATTTTGGTATTAAAGCTATAATCACAAAATTAGAACTTACATAACAAATAATATAATTTATATAGGTAGGTATTCTGTTATTTTGATATTTTAATTTTCAAGCAAACTATAACTGAAACTCAGTTGTATCTAATAGGTTTTTTTTTATGTTTTTAAGTTTGTAATTTATATGGACAAAATATTGTATAATTGGTATTCAATTTTAATATTTGTTGCCTATGCCCATGAACTGAGTTAAATATTATAATCTAAAAATTAAGCATAACTCACTTTAAAATTAACATATCAAAAACAACCTCTTGCTAAACAATGTTACCTTCATTTTAAGTTAGATATTATTAAAAGTTTGGACTAAAACTTTACGAAAACGAAATTAAATTTACTAAATGTGAGGGTACATACTGAACGTAAACTTGTGGTGATACATTTTTAAAGCGGGAACATCAAACGCGGGCGTGGTTCTTAAAATATTTTATTTTCCAATTAAAAATATAGAATATCAAATATATACATAGGTTTTACGGATTAATACATTTATTATTTCTTAAAAAGTGGTGCAGTCTACAGTGAAGTATGAGTATTATTACTAATGAGTGCTGCGGAGTATAATTGTTTTGAAATTAAAAAAGTTATCACCACTTAAAAAAAAAAAAAACAGTAACTAATTAGGTATATACTATATTGCCATATTGGCATATTGCTATATAATATTAATGTAATACCAACTATAAAGTCTTCGTGATTTTTATTATTGGTGTCTCTGATTGTCGCGACCCGATAAAATAATGTTATGAGTTGTCTTAGGTCCTTAGGAAATACAAATATTAAAGTGAATAACGTTCCAACAATCCTACCAATAAATATTACAGACTTACAGTATATTAAAATAATTTCCAACTAAAATATTTTCAGATATGAATAATATAATACATTTATAATCATAAAACACTAGACATTTATCAATTATCATCTAAGTAATAATAATATATATTTATAGAGCGTATACATCACGTTCCAACAAAATATGTTATTTCTTCGAAATATTAATGAACATTATATAATCATATAGGTCATCCAAGATAATTTCAGTTCTAAAAATATTTCAATAACTTTTTCCATGAAAGTACGATTCCAAACAATAACCAATAGGAGAATTCCCGCGATTGTTTACAACGTATTAAGCCAGTATATTTAGCCATGAAAAATACTGGAAATATGGTCCATATAGTTAAACGTTTCAAAATTAACGTTTCAAAAACAACCTCTCGCGAAGTCGCGAAACAATTTTAGATACCTACCTTGAAGTTTGATATTATTAAAACTAACCAAACTAAACGCAAAGTGCACACACTGAATGTAAACTTGTGATGTTACACATTTTTAAGACAAGGGCGTCAAATATACGCGTAACTTTTTAATTATTTTTTACTTTTAGGTAATTAATGGTATTAAAAATATCAAATATCAAATATTAACTTTAATATAATGCGTGTGGATTGTGGGTTTTCTTCATCTTTTTTCCATTATTAGTTTTATAATTATATATAATATAGACATTTTACAAATAGTTAAATAGTTTATTAATTATGTTAATATATTATTAACAATCATTAAAATATACTTAATATTAATTGTCATGGTAAAATCGTATGAAGATATTAGATAATAATTTCAAGACACCTATTTTTGTAGTTTTGTCACAGTGGTGCTAATCCTTACAGTGTAGCCGTATAGATATGAGTGTATGACTTATTCAAGCCACAGCATATTTTACTGTAATCTGTTACGGAGTATGTGTGTGTACCTCACATCCTCATCTATTCAACATCTAATGTGCTTTAAGTTCAATTAAAAAAAAAAAAAAAAAATGATTGATGAATCACGAATAGTTAGCGGAATGACCTTATTTGCTTTTGAACTTTCGATACCTTATTAATAATTGTCGATCAGTAAATACTTAACTACCTACTTAAGTCTTCCCCACTTGTAGTTAATAATAAATTACTGTAATTTTATTTAGATATTTAAACAAATTTGATTTACCGTGCATTGAACCCGTATAATATTACTCCGTAACACTTCCTTCGAACTGTATAAGCTAGTACCAATTTATCTGTACAAAAATGTTTCCCAAAAATAAAACACGAGGCAGTTTTTGTAAAATTATCAAAGAACTAAATAAATTACATAGGTAATATACATAGGTAGGTAATATAATATGTATAATATGTATTATGTATAGATGCAATTCAAATATATTATTTACAGTATGCTTATTGTCTATTATCTATTTTAGATAGATAAAAATAAATAAAAATCATAAAAAAAAATAATATAAAATATAAATAATAAAAAATAAAAATAAATTTATAATAATGTCGCCGCCACTGCCGTAGAAACCACGGATCGCCGCGCCGCCGACCTGCTAATACCAAACCAATCAATTTAAACTCGGCAACTACGGGTAATTCAGCTAGTATATATTATATGTATAATAATAAAAAAAAAAATTTAATTAAATTAAAAAGTGGATAAGTGGATACCGCTCTGCTGTACATTAGGTGCCGTGTGGATCACCATTATGTATTATAAAAAGTGTTAAATTTGAATTCAATGATAGGTATCATCGTATACGACAAACGATTCAGAACGGAGATGATTTGTCAGCCTATAGAATATAATTTCCAATGGTTGGTACAAAAGGTGGCTAATGTTTTAATGGCTTGAATACACCAAAATGTATGTTCTTTTATAATTATTGTAACCTACACTTATGGAAAATCTTGTATTAAATTTTCAACTTTTAACTACTACAACAATTTTTATGAATTATACCTACAAAATAATTTGCAAATATTCATGATTTTGACGAATTTTTGTCAATATTTAAACTTCAAATGCTAATAAAAAAAAATTGTGCCTATGTATTCTTATAATTTTTTTATCACCATAAGAATAACTTATGAGGAACTTTGTATTAATTTTTCTTGTATTTTGACTCTACCAACATTTATTTTATCAACACTTCAAAAAAAAATTCTTAGAAAAATTGAAAATTTTAATTATCTATAAATAGCTCAAAAAAAGTCAAAATATTTTGAAAATCAAATCTTATAAGAAAATGTCAATCCAAATAACTGGTGAAATTTTCAAGTATCTACGACTTATACTTTTTGAATAATAACAAATATTTAAAATCATTTGAGGATAAATCGTTGTCGTTAAGCTATTTAGTAAAAATTTAAAATTCTAACGCACTTAAAATTTTTCTTATAATGATGCGTCGAGTTTTCTTTATAGCTACTTGAAGGAAAACTTATGGAAAACTTAGTGTTGTATTTTCAATCAAAAAAATTGTGACTAACGATTTTTGATTTTTTTTAACTACAATAAGAAAAACTTATAAGAAAACTTGTATTAAATTTTCAAGTTTTTTGGACATCCAAAATTTTTTTATCAACACTTCAATATATTAATAGCGAAATTATAAACATTTGAAATTTTCAAGTATTTACTGCAGAGATTAGTTTTTGAGTTACAACCATATAAAAAAATCGATTTGGTCAAAAACTGGTATTCCGTAAAAACTCCCGTTTTTCTGTCACTTTTTTTTTGTTTTTCTCGATTTTTTTGTAAACTGTTGGAAAATGTTTACTTTTGACGTCTATAATGCACCAAGGATATTCATTTTGCCATCGGAAACCACTACCTACCAAAGTTTGAAATTGAAGCATTATTTTGACTAGTTATGCTGTACACAGACACAAAAAAACACACATCATTGTAAAATCAATACATTCATCACTTCGTTCAGAATCTAAAATATAATTAAAAATAAATATGTATAATTAAAAAAAAAAAAAATTTTAAAAAAATGTATAATTTTTAAAAATATATAACATTGTTCATTGGTACATCAATATCATATTATATTATAATTTAGAAATATCTAAATGATATATTATTCAGCAATCAGCCTCGCTGCTATCAAATTGTTTATTTCAATTGTTACACTTATTTACTATTTACATTTTTGCATTTTTTGTTTAGGATAGAATTCTTTTAAAATTATCTACGAGTAACTAGTTAATATGTTATTTGTACAAAAAAAATTGATTGTTGACAACTTTTTTCTATCGTAGTGGTGTTTTAGTTTTTATTATTTTTGTTTAATGAAAAACTATATATTTAATTTCATAATTAAAATGTTAAATCAGAAGCAGGATACTTTTATAAAAATACTTATAGATTTAAACTGTAAAGGCACTATTACACATCGAATACTGAATAAATAGTGTTATTAATAAACATTTGGTTTAAATAAGCAGAGGGAATGGCAAATAGGGTAACTAGCAATAGTTATAAAAACCTTTTTTCCAAGTATACAAATAAATTAATAAAGTCCAATAATCAAAAAGTATAAAAAAAAGTCAACGGCAACCGCTAGTTAAATATTTATATCACCACGTAAATCTAACTTTGATCGATCTAAAAGCAATGGGGCTATATTGAATATTAGTAACATTAGTAGTAAGATAAAATTGTTTTTATAAAAAGTGTAAAAAATATCTAACTCAATTAACAAACTAACTAACTCGGACGACATTCACAAAGTTACACTCATTAACTACTCGAAAATAATTAGAATGTTATGTTGTGCCTATGTAGCACGATTTAAGATAGTAAGATCTTAGATTACTAAGATCGTGCTACCTATATACTAGATTTGTAGTAATTGTTTTTTTGTTACAATATTGTTCTTTGATTTAATCCAGGGTACCATTTGGCGAGTGAAATCAAGACGGCCGGCCGAAGGGCACATTTTTTTCTTCGTTTACCATAACATTTACAAGTACGTAGTGGGTCACCCAGCACCCTGGCACCACTATGTTTGAATTATTTATTATTTTTTTCAATCATGAATTATACTAGGTATAATTTTGTAGTTTATACTACCATTTTCAGAATTTGTACTTAAAAATTTTACCGGAAAAAAAATGTTTCAGCTGGTATGACGGAATACATCACTGCAGGTCCACAATAACTATAAATACTGTATTTTGTAAACATTTTTATCTTTCATTAATTTAAATATTTACAATGAGTTTGGAATTCGACCTAAGTCCTAATTATTTGTTGAAAAAAATACCAATTTTTTTCCTCTAATATATACAAATAATAATATTTAATCTATTCTGTGATAATACTTACAATTTAAATTATAGTATATTTTAAATATATTATATAAAATTATAACTAAAATACATAATCTATTATTGAAGACATGAAGCTAATTTATGTTTATTATTTATATTAATAATAAATATTATTGGTATTTATTATTCTATTAGTATAATATATTAAATGCATGATAAAAGCTATATCTGATACCTAGGTATCCAACTTTTAAATTATTTTAATTTAAAAAAATAATAATAAAATAAATATAGTCTATACCTGCAGTCGAATACTCGAGTCTCGAATAAAATATGCGCTATAGACATATAACTAGGTACATAAAAAAAGTATACTAAAGTACTATGATGAAGAGAAAGTGGTCACTGGTCCGTCCAAAAAAAAAAAAAAAAAATTAGCCTGTTTAAATTTTGGCACCAGACACCACACCCCTATTAAAAAACTCAAATGGTGCTTCTGATCTAAGGTATATTGTTCCACAGAACGAAATATGTAATAATAATTATTAATTTATTATTTATGTGACTGTACTATGGCCACTAAAGTCGTGATGTCCGTATAATGCACCACGAAGAAATTGTATTTATTCTTTAATAGTGCTGTCTCACGAGTATTTTTTTAGCCATACATGTGCTGTCCACATGGTTTTTATTATCACGATTTGCGAATTATCACGATAAATATAAAAATGTCAATTAAGTGATCGATTGTACCTGCAATCACTACTTGTAGTATTATTGTCAATGGCTACGGCAAAAAGCAGTGCACATAAGCATGACCAGATGTTGGCGCTTCGGCAATCGGCAGACGGCAAAACGTGGTAACCGCAATTATTGATAAACGTTTATCCACAATCGCGATTCGCAACTTTACTAATAAATTGCTATATTCTATTTATATAACTACTTGTTTTAATAAATAAATGTAACAAAATAAAAGATGAGCTAATCAGTCTGAACTTCTAATCTTTTTCATTATTTAAAATCATTTAATTGTTTAATAGTAATTTATTCGTTTTGTCATCGAGTACCTACCTATCGACTATTTAGAATTTAGATAGCTACAAATATCGCAATTGGCATATAATTGCGAGATCCGTAGTAGTTTGTTCTTTGGTAGTATGGATTATGTAAGAATATGAAACAGTGGCAATGACCACTAAAACAAATTTCTGTTGAATTTAATAGTAAATTGTGCTCATAAGTCATAATGATTCTCAAGTGTTTAAACCTCTAATTAAAGTTAATTTTCTATTATGAATTTTGAATTAAATCGTGAATCTGTAGTTCCCATCTTACTAAAAATATCAGTTATATGAATTGACTCAATAATAAAAAGTAGGTAAGCACTTAAAGATTTGACAGTTAGTGAAAATAATTATGAAATGTCTATATTGATGTTGGAGCAGAACTTAACATGTATTTAAAATTTTTACATGTTTTTATTATATTATATTTATATATTACCTATAGTTACTTTTTATTAAATGTATGGTATTCTCTATACTTATAAGAATTCATGTCTAAATGGAAAATACCATATTGGAATTTGGCAATGACCTATTAAACTCAATTGATATAATTAATAATTAGGTACTAAATAAAAAATATTTACCAATAGTTACTATAGTAAATAAATAGTTTTATTAACTTAGTTCGGTGTTTTCAGGTACCTATTTGTAACGATTAAACTATACTAGTGATCGTGATGGCTTTTGGTATCGTTGATTATATTGTGTTTGCAATAATGTTACTAATGTCAGCTTCAATAGGTATATACTACAGATTTACTGGTGGCAAACAGAAAACAACACAAGTAATTTTTAGTTAATTTATAATATTATTTGAAATTTTTATTTTTAAAATTCAATTTTTAAAGGAATATATGTTGGGCAATAAAAATCAAGGCATTATACCTGTAGCATTTTCGTTGATGGCCAGTTTTATGTCTGCTATAACATTATTTGGCGTGAGTGCGGAGAACTATTACCATGGTACACAATTTGTTGCTATTAATTTATCTTATGTATTGGGTACTCCAATAATTGCATACGTATTTTTACCTGTATTCTTCAAACTTGGAAATTTGTCTGTTTATGAAGTAAGATGTAATATTTGTATTGAAAATAGAATAGTCTTTCTCACTTTTATTTACTTACAATTTATTTTTCACATATTTACTAGATATTAGAAAATGCAATACTTAGTGTTAATAATAATTGTATTCAATTGGATACTTATAATAATATATATTTTTTAATTATAGTACTTAGAAAGAAGATTTGGTCTATTGACAAGGACTTTTACATCTATGGCGTTTAGCATGCAAATGATCCTTTATATGTCAATAGTTTTGTATGCGCCGTCATTGGCTTTAGGAGCTATAACTGGATTATCCTTAACCTCTTCTATTATACTAGTGGGTTTAGTATGTGTATTCTATTCAACAATTGGAGGAATTAAAGCAGTCATTATTACAGACGTATTTCAAGTAATTATTTAGTAAAAAGAATTATAGTCGAGTATATTTTGTTAACTGTATTATTTGATATTTTAGTGAAATTATTGAATAATATACATTTGTTTTTATACTAGTTTCATAAATTTAAGTTTTTGATTCATTCATATTTATTAATTATAAAATAATTTAAATTACCACCTTGAGTGTATTTAAGTATTTTATATTTTGGTTAATACCTACAACATTATATGGTAATTAGAAAAAGAGTCCCCTTACTAGGAAAAATAACTCCACTATAAAAATTAATTAAATAACTAATTGGTGTGTTTAAAATATAGCAGTATACAAATAATAATAACTTTTAATAACTGTATCTGTGTTTAATTTTATAAATACTTTGTTTTTTCATTTAATATACTGGGTAATTATTAATTTATCAAAAATCAATAAATATTTCAAAATATATCAACATTTTTTTTAAAATATTTTTTTATTTTAATTTTTATTTTTTTTACTTTTTTGAATGACAACATACATTTTTTATTTCATATTTTATAGTAGAATATTTTAATGCATTCAAATTGAAATTCGAATTAGCAGTTCATGAGTAATAAGTATTTATAATTTAGGTAAGTGGAATGGAGAAGTACGGAGATATCCCCACTTTTCACAAAATGTTGGTTTATTACTCTGCTTATCTAAAGTTTAAATACTCATAAACGTTAAAATTTTAATTTTTATGCATCAAAATACTCCAAAAAATATTCTGTTTTAGAATAAAAAATAAAAAATTTATGTTGTCATTCAAAGAAAAATAAAATATTATAAAGCAATAAAATATTAAAAAAGTTTCAATTTAACTAGAAATTTCAAAATGTTAATAGATTTTGAAATATTCTGTTATTCAATAAAAGAACTACTTGGTATACAAAAATAAGTATGTGTATAAATCATAATATAGAATATAGGTAATTTATAAATTGTCAAATTTTCTAGGAGTTTCGTTTTCATTTATACATTACCATATTTATTATTGTTATGACACCTTTATTGAAAATAAGTTTTATAATTTATATTGTGTACCTACATAGTACTTTCATAGGAATATCACTCTTAATTTTTTATTATTAATAATAATACCATTATACTTAATATTTTACCTTTTTAAATTTTTTTTTTATTATTATTATAAAAGTACAAAAATTCTACAATTTTTATTTTGGAGATTTTTTTCTTCTATTTACAACATATTTATTCAGTTATTCTATTAGATTTAATATTCAATTAAAGCCAGATTCACACTAGTTTGTGGAATTGTGTCATTTATGTATAATGTGTTTGAAAATGTTAGTTAATTTATATATGTATAAAATAATATGAGTTAGCGAGAACTCGGCTTGATTACCTAGTTTATTTCAATAATCAAACTTTATTTATTTCAATTAAAATTTTAGTCATTACTTATGTTTGCTTCAATATTTGCTGTAATTGGAGTTGCTATGTATGAAACTGGTGGAATATCACAAATTTGGAAGATTGCTGATAAATATGGACGAATTGAATTTAATAAGTACATTCAATTTTAAATTTAGATAGAAAATAGAACATTAAAGTATATTAAAACATTAATAAAAATGATATTTCATATTAACAACAAAGATGACCTTGTTACAACCATTCAATAATTTATTTTTTAAATTGTAAAAATATTTTAGTTTTAATATAGATCCCACAGAAAGACATAGTTGGTTTAGTCTGGTGATTGGTGGTATGTTTACCTATGTTTCATTGTATGCAATTAATCAAACACAAGTACAGAGGTATTTAACTATGAAAGACTACAATACAGCTGTGAAATCTTTATGGTGTAGCCTACCCCTTTTGTCATTGCTATCTATTTCAACAAGTTTTTCTGGGTTGGCAATGTTTTCAAAATACCACGATTGTGATCCTATCAAGTATTCATTTCTATTATATTACAAGTTTAGAATAAAGTTGTAACAAAAAAATTTCCAAAGGTCAGGTCGTATATCACGCGGTGACCAGTTAATGCCTTTGTATGTATCAGATACTATGGGCTCAGTTCCAGGATTAACTGGTTTATTTGTTGCTGGTATATTCTCAGCTGCACTAAGTTCTGTTTCACCAGTGCTTAATTCTTTAGCTGCAGTTACAATGGAAGATTATCTTAAGGTATATTTTAATTACTAATGTTATTAATTGTTATGCATATTAAAATAATAACTACTGTTTATATATAGCCTTTTATGAAACAAGAGATTTCAGATAAAAAACGAGTATTTTATATGAAAATGTTAGTCCTTACCTATGGTGCAATTTGTTTGCTATTAGCTTTTTTGAGTCAATATTTGGGCTCAATACTTCAAACATCATTGATTATATTTGGAGTGATTGGCGGACCAGTATTGGCAGTATTTACTTTGGGAATACTATTACCTCATGTTAACCAAAAAGTATTGTATTTCTAATACTTAATTTAATACATTTTCAGTTAACTTTATTTTATTATTGTAGGGTTCATTGACTGGGCTTGTAACTGGCTTGGTATTTTCATTTTTAATTGGGTTTGGTAGACCTAAAGACAAAAATTTGCCAACATACATAAATGGATGTTCAGGGCTAAATGAAACTCTTCAACTATCTTCCTTGTTACATAATGAGTAATTACAGCTTAACTATATTATATTTTTAAGCTTGTTGATTTTTTATTATTGCAGCTTACTAATTATTTAGACAATCATTAATATTTTCTAAATATTTCAAGTCGTTTCTAAACAACATTTATGATTTTTAAAAGTTAGAGTTAGAATGAGTAGTTAATAGTTATTGTAAAATCACTACAATTTTGATTATTCATTCACCGATTAACCACCACTATTTATGTACTGCAATAATATCATATTGCTTTATAAGTGAGCTAGTTTATCTGAAACTTTCTAGCAATATTCACTAGATAAGTGATATATACATTTTATGGGTGAGATAAAACATTATATTGCGATTCCATACGTTTTTTTGTATTGAAGTTAATTAGACATAATTATTGAAAAAATAATAAATCATATGTTTGTTTCTCGTTAAACCGTTTTTTCGATTATCCATAAAGGCTTTGGTCCCAAGATTGGCAATTAATTGAGATTCTACTGTAATTAGTAAAAAAATATTTAAAGTCTAGATGAGCAAATAGTGGATTACATCATGTTGTTTAGTAATGATAAAAAATATTTTTAATAACATTGAAATAATGAATGTTCATACAGCAGTGTATAATAAATTATTTTCATCAATATAAATTCAATATTTAATAGTACTTTTAATTTAAACTAATAAAATATAATGTAAAGCAACTTAATTTTTATCAAACTTATTACTTCATAATTAAAAAATTAAAAATGATAAAACATTGCTGTTTTATCCAACAGTAGTCAAAGTTTTGGAGATTATGATTGAAATAAATTGTTATAAAACTGAAGTATTACTAATATTTTAATTTACTGAATTTTATTTTTTTAAGGTTACCAAATGATAATAATTATTATTGGTATCGCATTAGTTATTTATACTGTATAGTTCTTGGGTTTTTGGTAACATTCTTAGTTGCACTTGTGGTTAGTTCAATTTTCAAAGAAGCACATTGTGATAATCCAGATTTATTTACACCATTTGTTGCCCAACGATTAAGAAAGCATGGATTATTATTGAAAAAAAAAAATTTTGTCAAAATGGTTTGTTTTTTATAGTACCTATATATAATTTTTTGTTTTGTTTTTTTTTATTTTACCAATTATTCATTATTGGTATTATTTTACAGGATATAAGAAGTCCAGATGAGTTAAATCAAATATTAAGTTGAAATGAATTGGTTACTTTTTTTTTTCACAATACATTGTTGAAGATCTTTTTATATTCATATTATCTGGTATATGTGTTTTATATAATAAATAATAATGATAAACCTTTTTTGATGTTTATTATTAAATTGTTATTTTTAAAGACATCTATAATAAATCAAAAATCATAGCTATATTAATGAAGCAGGTAAATTATATTGGTAATTTTCCATAGACTAACAAAAGTTAGTGATAATATATAGGGTATATATTATATATTCTATCTTACATAAAAGTAACCTCGAGCAACTGTAATGGTATGACTAACAAAATACTACTGGAAGCATCATTTTATTATTCCAGCAACCGCTGGTAAGATTAATACAGTAAGACAATTTTTAGACTGTGGTCAATCATCAGAAACAATTGCTATTTACAAAAACTGATTTAATCGAAGAGTGTAGTCTGACCATACTACTTGAGATACTCTTTACTCTTGTAAAGACAAATTATAGTTGGTCATCTACTATGCAACAAATGATCATTATCCTAACATTGAAATGTACAAAATTATAATTATGAAATAACAAAAAGTCAATCGCAATATAGGTACCAATGATGGTTTAAAAAAATAAATCTTATCAAATGGATACACTTTACTATAGTCATAAATGGGTTTATCTTAAACATACAACATTTAATATACAAATTCTACAATATATTATTTATTCAATTAATAGCTGTTATAATTTATACTAGATATAATACAATCGAAAAAAGTAATTTATCATTAAATATGTTGAGTAAAAATATAAAATTTAAATAATGATAAATAATAAATAATAAGCATACAAAATGGTTTTTTTTGGGTTTTATGACAAAAGTAAAATTATAATAGATATATTATCAATATTAATTAATAATAAAATAGGTAAGTGTATTATACAAAATTCAATATTAACTAATATTTGCCCAATATTTCTTTTAAATTAACATAGTAGAAATCATGATGTTTAAGCACTTTTTGAACTTTAATTTTTAATCTATTATAAGCTATATATAATGGATCCTCATTTGATAATTTTATTTCCTTGTTTCTGTACAATACTTTGTCAATGTCAAATAAAAACAAATAATATCTTAATTGATGCAATAACTCGCCAGCTGAATACTAAAAATAAAAATATATATCAAATTAGTTTATTGTCCATTCATTAAGTAAATAAATAATTGATTAAAGGGGAAAATTAATATAATGATATAATAAATAACAATTCTAGATTATTTAACCATGGTTTATATAATTGAAACTATACCAAAGAAAAGTGTTTTATATATTAAGTGGTAATTACATTTTTTTATAAAAAATTATATTTATACACATGATTATTGATAAAAAATATTTAAGTTTATGTTACACTTTGAATTATAATCAAACTTGAGTTCAATGATATGTTTAGTATTTTTCAGTTATTATAAAAAAAATTATGTAGTAAGGGAGGAAATGATATGGTATTAAATTTTAAGATACCAAGACTATAATATTTAATTGGTTTCACGTTTAAATATATTTTAAATACTTAATTTGAGAAATTACAAACAAATGTGATATAAAATATTTACTGAGATACTTACTTCTTTTTTCAATGTTCCAGATTCACATTGTAAACATGTTTCATTATTTGTATGTGGCAAATATTTGCTTTTATAATCACAAGTACTTTCATCACATACATAGTAACTCTAAAAAAAATATTAAAACAAATTAAACATGAGCAATTATGTATGCTATTCAGGGGGAGTAAATATTTGAAATTTATAAAAGGTTTGTCAAAATCAGTAAATAAAAAAAACAAACAAAACATAGCTAAATATGATGTTTATATTTTAGTCATTATCGTTAAGTTAGCATATGGTTATAGTATTACCTTATAATTTGTGTTTTAAATGATTTAATATATAGGTGTTGACAACGAGTTTGTTATCTGTGTGACAGTATATCTAGGGAGTGTTTTATCATTATTTTTAAATAGGTATAGCTTATTCAAAGATTTCCAAATAAAAAAATAGTGAAAATGTTCTTATTAAATTAAAGAAGGTTCATTAAGGTAAGTTTTACTGTATATAGGATTATCAAAATAAAATCCAGACAAAAAATAATCACCTTATAAAACTTCATTAAATGTTTCCTTATATTTGTCCATAAAATATTTTCCAACATCCCAATATATTTAAATGGTGGAAAATAACATTCTAAATTAGAACATCTTCCCAAGGAAAATTCTAATTTGCCATTTTGCTAAAACATTAAGTTAAATCAGATCAAATTATATTTTTAAGCAAAATAAATTATAATTTGAATAATACCTCTTTAATTGCTGGTGCCAATATTTGTAGATCAGTTTTACAACCAAAACATTTGAATTTAAATCTAAATGTATGATTTAAAATATTAATTAATTCAACATTTAATAGTATTAATGTACATATTAGGAATTTAATACTCACAAATCACAACCACTAAATCTCGTTGCATCATCCAAATCAATTCCAGTTTCATCAAGTGGATTCTCATAAATGGTCTTTGTCCTTTGATTTTGGTACTGTGCAGGATCAAGGCCTAATAAAAAAATAATTATATTTTGCAAAATCATAAGATGACAACAACCAAACCTAAATATTCAGCAATCATTTTAGCATCAATGTCTTCTAATGGTGCACATAGTCTCATTATTACTGGATGTATTTGTTGTGATAAATAATACTTAAAATCAATTTTTAAATTTGTATTGTTTTTTAGCTCATCTACATGATAAACTCTTTGAGTAAATGCAAGATTTGTTCCATCCTATTAATTATAACACATATTTCTTAACTACAGTTTATCAATAAAAATAAAAAAGTTAACTTACTTCACACACAACGTATGATACAGTATCACCTTGTCTAAATTTAATACTTTGTTTATTCAGGCGTTGAGCAATGGCTACATGTGGTAATGCTTTAGCATCTGAATAATCTTGAGGGGCTTTAGTTAATGTTTTACTAATGGCCAAAAGTCCAAGTGGAACATTATTTCCCTCACAATCAGCTCTAAGTTTTTCCAATTGAGCACAAATATTTGATACTCTTTCTTCAGGAGACTGATCACATAATATTTGTCTCAAGACAAATCTATTTATTAAATTATGTTTAATTAGCAAATATAGGTATTATGATTAAAACATATGGTTGAATAATAAGTGTAATTTTACCGTCCAGCTTCTTGTGATAGTTGTGACCAATCCCTTCTCACAATATCCAACCCTTTGATCTCTTCCTTAGTTATAAATTCACCTGAAGGTAGTTTTGATATAGATATAGCAGCATATTTTTTTTTCTTTAATAATAACATATATTTAAAAATTCCATCAATATCTAATTCCACTTGTTTATACATTTTATTGACTTCAGCTTTAATCTAAAATTAAAATAATAAATATTTAATAACGAGAAAACAGTATATTATACAAAATACATACTTTATAACCAATTTTCATAACTTGATCGTAGTCAACACAGTTTGAGTTAATCATTAATGAATCTGTATCTCCGTAAATAACCTCAAAGGATAGTTTCTCAACTAATGCTTTAGTACTAATTAATATTTCTCTTCCTTTAGCAGTAATTAATGCAGCCAATGGCTTAGCATAAAAACGGGAATGAGTAAATCCTAAACATCCATACATACTATTGGCAGTAAGTTTTAGTGCAGTTTGCCTCAAATTATACTATAACAAAATTAAAAATACAAAATATAGTTTAAAACGTAAACCTTACATTTAAATTTTATTTCATAATCAATGTTTTATTTATATTTTGGTCTTTAATTGAATATTTGTATATAATCTACATTAAACTAAACACATTTTACTCTATACATTTTTTAATTAAATTAATACTTATTTGTATTTTGTATATTTGTAATACACTTTTCATACTAATATACACGTAAAAGGACTTAATACC
The DNA here is from genome assembly GCF_020184175.1 of Aphis gossypii. Lineage (NCBI taxonomy): Eukaryota > Metazoa > Arthropoda > Insecta > Hemiptera > Aphididae > Aphis > Aphis gossypii. Next base: position 55,249,505 of record NC_065530.1, on the reverse strand, counting down.
CACATGTGTTGTTTCAGTCTTATAGACAGCAAATTTGTGTTCAGCGGAATCAATTGTATGCTATTAGATTTAATATTAGAGACAATTTACCTATTATCAAACTTAAAGGTAATAATATTATCATGGTAAATGGGCATATAAACTTATATTGATATTTTAATTTTTAAGCAAATTAGTTTAACTAAATTATCAACTAATAACAGTAACTATGTCATACTTTAAGTTAAAATGAAATTATTTAGATAATAAAAAATAAATTAAATCACCTGTTCTTTAAGTGTAGCAGATATTTTTGGATCATTCATTAATTTCTTTACTTCTCTTCGAGAATCTACCAATGACTTAATTTCAGCAGGTAAAATTCCACGAGCAACAGATTGATTTGGAGTTAACTTTAATAATTCAGCTACTTCATCATCACCCTAATAAAAAAAAAAAAAAAAATGTTAATAAATTAAACTAAAAATTTAATAACACAATTTATACAAACCTCTTGAGCAAGCAATGTTCGAAAGCTAACTGTAGTAAAGCAAATATTGTATTCTTGAATTATACTAGGATAAAGTGAATTGAAATCCATTAATAATATCATTTTGTCATAGAAACCAACTTTTGGATCAAGTACAAGACCTCCTAAATATTGAGCTTTTTTACGGCCATTTTTTTTATTAGAATCCTCTTCTGCATTGTCTTCATTCTAATTACATTTAGAGAATGTAAATATATTATAAATGTATACATATGGAAAAATTTTACTTTGTTCAGTGGTCTTTTTTTATACTGTTTATCGGGAAGTATATACCCTTTTTCATTAAAGGCATGTAATAATAGATATTCATTCCTTTCGGCACGGCCGCCAATTAAGGTTCTGGATAGTAAATTTCCCGCGACTTTAGTTATTTGAAGTGCTAAAGGTAGTACATTCATTTGACACATGAGGCGCATTATGCAAGAAGTATCCATAATTGTAAATTTGATCAGCTGCATTAAAGATACAGCGGAACTGTAAATTTATATTATATATTTAAAATTTCTTTATATTTTTATGAATTAATTTATTCCAGATACATACCAATACATATAACTAACTTCATCATCAGATAAATTAAACTGTTCATTTTCTTTGACATTGAGAATCTACAAGTTAAAATTAATTATATAAAAACAAATAGAATAAAGATGTTAAATCTTGTCTATTTAACTTTACTTTTATGCAAGGTTCACTATTATTATAACTTAAAATTAAATATCAACAATAAATCAAACTTTAAAAATAATTTCTGTGCAACTAATATTTAATTATTTAATGATGTTATTAAATATATATCTATTTATAATTTTTAAACTTTAACTTTTAAAATAAGCACATTAATATGAAAGAAAGTGAATTAAATTTGTGTTGCTTAAATAATAGTTATGTTTGATGTAGCTTGATATTAATTAAACTTTTCACTATATTGCAAATATTAATTAAGAAAGAAAAATGAGTTTAATTTAATTTTCAAAAAGTTTAAAAAATACAGTTAAAATAAAATTATAAAATTAATAAAATAGGTATATTTTTTTAATTTGGACTTTTCATTATTATTATTATTATTACTTTGTACACAAATCATAATTAAATGAATCATTTAAGTATAATTTATACTAACTTTATTTATAAAATCTAAGGAATGTTTTATGAAATGTTCCAAAAATATTTAAAAGAAATACATACATTAATTTTAAACTAATAGTTTTCTTACTCTGCACGAATCTTAATTGTTAGTATAATTAATAACTACTGATTTATCAATAAAACATACCTGCTCAGATAATGAGTATAAATCATAACTCCTTGCTTTAATTAATTCTTTTGCAGAAATTTGAGTATCACAAATCAATCTGCCGCTGAGCACACTTTTTTCAGTAATAAATTTCCCCTAAAAATTGATATCAATAAATAAAATGTTGGTATATTAATTATGTTATAATTACTTTTTTGGGAAATAAAGTTCTACGAAGACGACCAATTTTTGACCAATTTTGTATTTTATTAGCTTCTAAACGATTTACAAACGTTGACAATATGTGACTACATATATCATGTCCAATTATCATATCTGGATCAATTTTCGACAACTTGGCAAGAAAAAAGGTTAGCAATGCTCTTTCTGAATCCATTTTTATAATTTTAGAAGGATCTCCACATTTTTTTAATTCTTCTTGATATCGGACTGGCCATGGTACATTACTTGGTCGTGATATCGCTAATTCAAAAATGAAAATGTATTTTAACTATAATTAAGTAGTTGTAAATTATTGATATAAAAATAGTTTTATAGTTATGTAAAATAACAATTTAAATTTGCAAAATTTTAAAATATATATTTTATAGGCAAAATATATTATTAGAAAGTGAAATAGTATAACCAATAACATTTCAAATAATAATAAAATATAATTTTAATTACCACAAAAAAATTGATTATGAAGAGGAGTTGGTGGAGCTTGATCTAATGGGAAATGTGTATGCACCAAACAACTTATAATTATTATTTCATTTTGTTTTGTTTTTTTGTTGTACGTAATTCTTGGATTTAATGTCATTATAACTACAGGTGGCGGTGAAGCAGTAGGTGCTAATTGAATATTTTTCATATCTAGGCATACTACCTATAAAATATAATTTATTGAATATTAATTAGTAAAATGCAAAATGAAAAATTCTCAATGTAAATATATTATATTTACCTCTATTTTACACCAACTCATAGGATTATTTGAAAGTTGTGGAATTTTAATATCTAACCAACAAGGCCCTTTAATCTTTTGATCTAAAAGTAGAAGTTCTAAGAATGAAGTATTTGTACCAAATACTCGACTAAATGTTTTTCCACTTAAATCTTCAGGCAAAGGTGGATGTGAAGCCTAGAAAAATAACAAAAACTTAATAAGAAAATTGTAATTTAATATTTATTTTAATATTTACTAACAGAATATCTTATTTCCAGATATTCACTTTCATCTGCAACATCAGCTAGATCAAATGCATATTTTTTTGTAGTTTTGCGCGATTTAAAATTTTGGATTTGGTACTTATCAGTGAGATTATTAAACTCATTATATACATCAACCATTTTTACTTCTTCATTGTCAGATGTCTGTAATAATATAGTAATTTAATAAATATAAATACTTTTAAATTTAAATTTAGATCTTACTGTATTTCTTGGAAGTAGAAACATTCTTCTTTCAATGTTTTTAACTACTACACAACAGCTTACATATGTATCAAAATTAACAGGTTTCACTTTGCCAAAAAGAAATACAACTCCAGGTTGTTTAAACACATCTTCAAATGCATCCAAATAAAAAAAACGAAAAACCTAAGATTAAATTATACAAATTGTTATTTAATGAATAATAACAGCAATAATTAAATACAGTAAACATCATTATATAAAATCAATGGAAAATATATTTTGATACTATTATTTTTAAATGTATTCTTATTTAAATGAGTATAACTAATGAATTTAAATATATAATTAATATTTAATGTAGTGATGGGCATAATCGAGATATCTCGATTATGAAAAAGAATCGAGATATTTAGATTATGAGAAAAATAATCGAGTAATCAAATAATTTCCATTATGAAATTAAAGTAACCGAATTTTGAAATGTTTTGAATTATTATTTATTATCTGGTAATTGATATTTGATTTAGTATATTTTAATTTTTAATGGGTTGTAAAAATAAATACAGATAATGCAATGTATGTTTATAAATAAGAATAATTTTTTGATTCTCTCAATACGTAATAATAGTCAATTATTCTTATCATACGAATAAATTATTTTAATTTCAGATATTCACTCGATTACTAATCATTCGATTATTGTTTTCATAGGAAAAAAACGATTTTAATTTCGAGTGATTTTTCGAGAGATTCTCTCGATTATGAAAATGTCTCGATTACTAATCATTCGATTATCGAAATCATTCGATTATGCCCATCACTAATTTAATGTACAGTGGCGCAACTTGAAAAAATTTTTTTGGTGAGTTACACTAATATAATATATATTGTGAGATGTACTGTGGCCTCAGAGAATTTTTTTTTTTTTTGGGAGGAAGAGTTACAACCCCCCTCCTCTGGTTGCGCCACTGTAAATGTGTACTGTATCATAAATAAGTAAAAATGATGACAAACTTGAGTTCCATTCTTATCTGTTGTCAAAGGCAATTTAGAAGAAATGTCATGTGGTAAAGCAACTTGTTCTTCCTCTTGAACACTATTTAATTTTAAACCACATTAAAAATTGTAATAATAATGTATTTCATTACTTAAAATATAATCAAAAATTATTCTTACATTTTATGAAGTTAAAAGTATATTTTTATAATCAAATTGAGTAATTTGTTTGATTAACTAACAATCTGTTACAAAGATATAATTATACAATTGACTATGCATAATTCACAGTTAAGTGCATAAATACACTTTGAACTATCAAGTATTCAAAATAACAAGGCAAAATACAATTTAATTACTAATAGTTATGAAAATATTCACATAAATGTATGTATAGTTATAATAAAGATGCAACACTAATAATATTTTATAGTATCCTAAGAATTTTTATTAGATTATCCGTTTAAAAAATCAGTAAAAATTAGTAAAAATATAAGCAACATACAATTTTTATTTTAAATAAATATCATTTTGGAATTATTGAATCAAAGAAAAAGAAACAATAAACAATATTATTTTAAATAATATTAAGGAGGTTTTACTCTAAATTATTAATTAAAAATTAAATAAGTTTCAAAACTCTATCAATAATTTTACTTTGTAAAAAAAACCCCCCATCAATTACAACCAAATTATTTAAAAAATAAAAATGAGAAAATAGTATTACTTTTCAATGGGCCATTTAGTCTCTTCAAAGTCAATTTTAATTTCAGTTTTTGTCAACTCTTTTTTTATATTTAATTCTTCTAGTTCCATAAAACTTTTTTCTGCCTAAATAAATTTGAAGATGTTAGTTATAATTACAAATATTATACATGCCCATTGTTTTAGATATTTATATAATATACCTGGATCGCTTCTTCAAAATCAAAATCATCAATACAATCATCCATACTTTCATCAAATAATTCTTGTTTTATGGTATTTTCTGTTAGTGATACAGGCTGAATGTTAAATAAACAAAAAAAAAAAAAATTGATTAATATTACTAATTTGAATCTTATATTTATCATCAACTTAATTATTATAATATACTTTTTTTATTGATTCAGCACTAAGTTCTTTAGTTTCACAATTATTTTTATTAACATCATTGTGTTCATTTAATTTGAAACTTTGATTTTCTATATTTTCATTGGCTTTTTCTGTTTTTATAATATTTTTATTAACAGGTGGCCGAGGAGATTTTAATCCAGTAGAAAATGATTCTAAATATCCTCTGTAAAATAATAAGTAATCAAAATTAAAATATTAATTAGTTTAAGCTTGCAAGGATAAAATTCACTAAAATTCTTCTCAGACAAATTCATGTTATAACTTATGTGAGTTTTAAAATATAGCTAATATTTTGGAAATATAAAAGAAATTATTTTTAGAAATTTAAAAAATGTTTAAACTTAAATTTGATATTAAAAATACTTATTTCAATTTTACAATAATAATGAAAATTGTTAACTTTACCTAGTTTGATTTTCTCTTTTAATTTTTTCAGTAACTTTATTATGAACCAATCGTGTAGCTTTTGTAATTACTGGTTTATCCAATTCTTGTATTAAATCACCAAGAATATCGTCTTCATCTAAATTAACTGGCACCTAATAAACGAATTTATTTAAAGTATGAATATAAAAAATATACATTTTATAAAAGATATACTAAAAATAATAATTGTATAATTAATTTAGGTATTATGTTTAACTAAAAGATTACAATTGACTTAATACAAACCACGATTAAAGATCTTTAATCGTGATACAAACTTACTTTAAGAACAAAGATATAGTATAAAATAAAAAGCCAAATAAGACTAGTATCAAAAAATATAATAACAGACAAAGAAGTTTTGCTTAAAAAAGGTTGACAAACACTTCTATAAACTGTAGTCTGTTCAATAATTAAATTTAAAACACATTCTATAGTAAATTAAAAATATCTAGTTTACTTACCTCTTTTTTTTTTTTAACAGGCATATTAGCAAACATTTTCTGGATATCTCTATTTGAAGAGGGAAGATCTTCTTCAAAGCTTTTATCAGCTCTATTTCTTTTTTTACCTCTTCCTTTTTTTTCCTCTTTAGCAATAGATTCTTCGTCCAAATCGTCATCAAAAATTTCTCTTCCATCTTCAACATATCCATCAACATCAACTAGTAGAAAAAATTTAATATTCAAATATTAACATTATTATTGATTTTCTTATGTAAAGTAAATTAAATTTATTTACAATCATCAACAATCCAATTATCTTGTTGTCGTTTAACCACCCTATCTGTGTATTCTTGTTCTGAAATTTCCTCATAAACATTTTTCATAGGTTCTACTTCATATTTATGCTTAGTTCCATCCGTTTTTAACTTTTTCAATTTCGCTAATGCTTCAAAACGACTTGTTTGTCCAACTTTTTGTCGTTTTGGTCTAGATGTTTCTGTTTGGTAAGTAAGTATAAGATTAAACTATAAGTTCATCATGAATCACTTTTTTTTAAATTAAATAAAAACTTACCTGGATTATCACTCATTTTAAAAATAATTAATTATGAACACAGTGGATATTTTAAATTTTTAGCATTTAGTAAACTATAATTAAAATTTATAATTCAGAATAAAAAAATTTCAATATTGCAAAATGTAATTTTCTGTAAATACTAAATTGTACAATTATTATTCATAATATTGATATTTAATATAAAATAACACAACATAACCTAAAATAACTAAGATTTCCCGCCAATAAGCAGATAACCATTTTTTAACACAAAGAATAACCATGGTTATAGATTGAAAATAAATAAATATCTGAAAAATGTTAAATGATGATACCACAGAATAGATATTGATACAATTACAACTGGTGATAATATGCATCATGTTTGTTTATGTACAGTGTTTATCATTCACCATTATTAAAATAAATCATTGAATTATAATACAGTAACTAGTAAGTACTAAGTAGTAGTCGAAAATTCGGTTTTCTTCTTATGTTTTTGTGTATGGTACTTTTTGTAGTTTTGTATACATTTTAGAATTTTAAATCATTGTGATATTGATAAATGCACACGTTTGATAATATTTTCAAAGGACTATTTCCTTAACTCGATGTTTTAATATTTAGTCTTCAGTCGTCAATATTATCGACATACCAACCTATATTGTGATACAGATTTAAACAAAACTTTACAATAAATGATTCAATGCCATGGATTTGGATAAAACGTTTGAAGTCATGCAAGAAGAAAACGACAGTATTAAATCTGGTAAGAAATAATAAAACATATTTTCTTTATAACTTTTCATGAATTTCAAATATATTTATTATTAATTTGTTCACCAGAATAACTATTAACTAGAAAAATGTATTTAATTGTAGAGTTATTCTTTTTGATTGCCAAGTTTCTGAAGGATAGCCAATTTAAAAATGCTTTTGAAGTAAGATATTTGTTTATGTATTTTAAAATATTTAATGTTAAGATACTTATTGCAATAGATATAAAGCATATTATACAGCTTAAATATCAAAAAAATCTTAACACTTACAACTTATTTTTGTTAATATTTTTTATTTGTTTTATTTTTTATTCACAGGCATTAAAATTGGATTTGAACGAATCAAATGTAAGATATAATTTTGAACAATTATAAATAAATTGTATTTTTAATAAAAAAATATTTTATTTTTAGATCCTACCAACACGTATTGATTTTTTAGGAGAAGAAAACCAACAAACGTTTGATGAATTGGTATTATTTATTTATATATTATTATATAAAATATTTAATATGATAAACATTCAATAACAAATTAATATGAATAAATAAATTTAACCGTTAGTGTTGGGATATTAATGATTAAAGTTTATTATAAGTCTTTAACATGATTACTGCATATCAAATTTGTGTATACTTGTTGTGATGCTTAGAAAATTAGGTTTTTAAAATTATTTTTAAAAATTCAAAATTTTAATGTGTTTATGTATAATTTGCGCATACTCATGAAATAATACTTACTAATAGAAGATATTATCTAAAAATAAAAAGTTAAATCATTATGTTTATCAAACTATTATGCATTTAATAACAAATATTTTTTTTTAAATTATTAGTTTTGGAATTATGATTATTAATTAGTAATTTTTTAAAGAAATAATTTTACAAAATAAATGTATATTTGATGGAAGAAAAATATATCTAGCAGTAGTATTCCTCAATTTGCTATGCCAAACTATCCGGGTGATTCACTGAGTAAATATTTTTATATCTTCAAATGGAGTCTTGACAAGGTAACTTTATTGCTCAGACAATTTAAATCAATAACATTCTTTAATCTATTTTGCATAACTGTTGTAACTCTTGTAAAAACTAATTTTAAAACTTAATCACTTTGTCACAAATGTTTTGATGTGACAAACAAATATTCTTATTTAAAAAATATATGATTGATTTGATGAGTTTATTAGATCTGAAATAAAAATACTATTTAATTAAATTTTAATTAATATATTTCATTTCTTCTACAATTTAAATGAAAATCTAATAATTAATTATACAAATAATTAAAGATAAATATTCAAACTATATTTAATTATTAAATTATAATATCTTTTCATTATGTTAAATAATTTACACGTGGGTAACATTTTCAATACCAACATATTTGATATGTATATCATAAAATATATTATTTAGATTTATAAGTATGTTTAGTATGTTCTGATATTTATAAAAATAATTTATGCAGAAATTCTGTTTATTATGTATCTATGTTACGGGTAAAGTAGAAAGTCAGGCACTATGTACAATGCCTGATTTTCAAAGATGAAGTTAGAATTACTTAATATTTCCCGAGCATTTTATACAGTGTCCAATTAGATTTGGGCACTTTAGATTAAATATTGAATGTATACAAAATTAAATAAAACATCTTACAGAAAAATCATTAAATTGCACAGCTTTGTTAATATTATCTAAAAGTGGTTTGACATGAATAAAATGTTGTTAAACTTCTCATTAAACTTTTTTTCCATTTTATGATAGAAAATAGTACAAAAATACTTAAAAAATAGTAAGAAACGTTGACCAAAAGAAAAAAAACAATACCACATGCTGCAACTAATGATAGACTATCCAATGTCGCCATTGTGACTATCATTAGAAAATATCGAATATGAATTTAAAGATTGGTTTATGGAATATTATCTAGATTTTAGATAACCATAATGTTCGTGTAATATACTATATGATCAGTATTGATTACTTTATCGTTAAGATTACGGATTGGTTTGTATTATCGCAGCTATTCCGTTGTTGCGTACGAATAACATATTTAAGCATAGTTTTATAGTGATATTGTTACGTATAAATGTGTGCAGCGCGCTGTATTTAATTTACTTTGCCTGGTTAATTTATGAACAATTTGAGTATTAAAATTATTATTCTTACACTGGCCTAAATGTTCAGGCATTGTTATACAATGTCTGAATTTTCTACTTTGCCCGTAACATGTTTACCTATGTTTAATATACTTATCATCTTAATTTATTTTATTTTTGTACATTTTTTATTATTTAATATTATAATAAAATCAAGAAAAATTACATTAGTGAAGATATTTTGTATGTTCCTATTTATTTAAAACAATTTTTTGATCATTGATCGTCAGTTTTAAATATCAAATTTACCATAGAAGAAAAATAGGTTCATTTACCTTGTTATTAAATGCAGTATGATTTGGTCAGTATTAAAATTAAAATATTAAATTTTTTTTAAATCTTCTTATAAGTATTATTACATTAATAGATGCAAGTTGTACATTGATATTTTAATTTTTCAATTTTTTAGAATTTGTTAAGTTACATTTTTTTTGCGTAATAATAAATATACACAAATATAATAAACAGATAACTTGTTAAATAAGTTTTTTAATATCTTGAATTTTACTATAAGATGAAGGAAGTTTTGAAACTATTGGAAAACTTGGATTTGCACAGTATATTTACATGCATTGAGTCTGTTATTTGATACTTTGACAATTAAATATGCATAGTAATATTATAGAATATAGAGTATCAATTAGCAATTGCTAATTATAATATTATAATAGAAATTAGACAATTTGTGTTTGTAGGTTCTGAGAAAAACAATATATTAATGTATGTATTGGACGATTTTTTTGTGTCTGAAGAGTCATCTTTTATATACTGTTTAAGTTCAGAAGTGTAGTCAGTGACTAACTATTTTATAGAGATATTTCTTCATTTTATATGGTAGACTAATAGATGATTGACTTGGTAGGAATTGACAAATGGGTATTGTCTGACCATCGCCCAACAAAAATTGGTCACTGGCAATTAGTTTTCTTAGGAGGACGTCATATACCCATATGTTCTCTCCATCGTACATGTGTAAGACAGTAAATTTTCATTCTCCAGTTTCAATAGTATGCTTTTAGTTATATTATTAGAATAAATTATACTTTTAGGGAAAAATATTATCTGTGTTCTCTCATTGGTTTTTTTATGCAAATCATGAGCATTTCCAAACATTTTTCATAATCAAAAGTTTCTTAAAAATTAAAAAAAAAACAATGAATACAGTTATTGTCCTTACTAAAAGTTTGATAATAGGTAAATTCACTCTAATGTCAAAAATCACTATTGAAATTGGAGAATAAAAACGTATTATGTTGTTGGCAGTTAGATGGAGACAACGTGTAGGGTACAACGTTACCTTTAATGAACTAAGTGTAAAAAAAAAAAGGTGATCTAATTTTTAACTTCAATTTCTTTATTGGTTCAAAGTTAATTGATATTGGTTCATTGATCTTAGAAGGGTTAAATGTAAAAAAATTAAGTATAATTTTCTTATAAATTAAGAAAATAAAAAAATAAAATTGGGTAAAACGGAACTTTTACTTGAAACATGTTTAAACAGAATTGACTTTCTTATTTTATTGTAGTTGAAAAATTAATAAAACCATAAGTTACTAAAATTTATAACAATTTTAGATTAGCATTTTAATAATTGTATATAATTTTCAAAATATTTTAACTATTATTTAAGCTATTTATAGATGTGAGAATTTTTCAAATTTTTTTTCTGTAATTATCAATGAAAAAAAAAATTTATTTGTTAAATTAACTAAAATTTTAAATTAGTTTATAGAAAAAAAGTGTATAATGTATAATCCTAGGCTAAACTTAACAATACAATACAAAGATCCTTTCACGGAGATGAGATTTGAAACCATGTGATATTTTATTATATTAATTACATACTATGTTACTATGTTAGTATATATTATAATATATATATTTATATACATAATGTAACAATGACATTTTCAATACACTTAAATTAATTTTATGCTATAGCCTATTTTTACCAAGAACATATTCATACCGTTCTACAGTAAGTTGACATTGACTCAAAAACTTATAACAATAACTTAATAATATGATATAAATAAATATAATTGAACGGATTAGGAAAATAAAAAAAATAAAGTTGAAAAAGATATTCTGAATTTAGAGTAATATTAATTTTCAAGAAATAATAAATATATAAAGTACTATAAGTTAATAATTGAGAAATAACTAGTAACTAATATAACTAACTTAAAATAAATTGATAATTAAAAAAAATTTGTTATTGGTATTAACAGTAAATATTTTATTTAGTTAGTTTATAGTAATTAATGATTGGACTGAGTGGTTTTTTCCATATGGAGGACCATTTTAATATTTTCCAGTAGGCCATATTAGCCTACCAATTCTAGTAAAACGTGTTTTGTAATACTATTTTTAATATTTTTGTTTTAGGAAAGAAAATATAATCATATTAAATCTGATCACTTATTAGATATTTGTAAACGCATCCGATTATTGAGCAACTATGAAAAGTCCTCAGTTCCAGTGGTTTTCTCATTACTTGGAAAAGGAAGCTTTTCACTTGTTAATACTCAAAGTAAATTTTTCATAAACTATATTATTTTAATTTGTATTTGAAATGATTTCCTGTTTTCTAGAAAAACGTAAATACCTATCACTTGCTGATTGTATTACACGGCAACATAGTTCTTTGCCATTGCCTCCTTTACATGTTCGAGGTCAAAACATTGGTAATCATAAATTATTTACACAACGTGCCCCATTTATTTATTTCAATTATATTTTTTAGTCAAAGTATTATTTGGTCGTGAAATTTCTGGTTCAGTTGATAAAAGATATTTACTGCCTGTATCCAAATTTTCAAACGTGGAATTTCATGGACGAGTTCTTGGCCATTTAACTGCTGTTTACTGTGTCTGTTTTGATACAACTGGCAGATACATTGCTACTGTATGTTATATTTAAATGAAATTTTGTATTATTTAATATTTAATATTTTTATTTATTTCAGGGAGCTGATGATTATTTAGTTAAATTATGGGAGGCAAATACTGGAAGACTCTTGTCAACATTAAGAGGAGCTAGTGCTGAAATAACAGATATAGCAATCAACACTCAAGCTACATTAATTGCAGCTGGAAGTATGGACAAAGTATTGAGAGTCTGGTGTCTTCAAACAGCTAGACCAGTAAGTTTTGGTGATAATTTTATAATAAAAATAGGAGTAAATTTAAAAATATTCAGTTGTTTGCACTTATTTATCATTTTTACCATTTATTTGTTTTATTTAGATTGCTCATATAGTAGCACACGCTAGTATGATTGTAACTGTAAATTTTTGCCCTCAAACATTTAATGGACTTGGTTATATAGCTTCAACTAGTACTGATGGTTCAGTTGTATTTTGGCCATTTCGATCTAACAATGGAAATACAATTTTTGAGTGAGTTTAATTATTTTATTTTTTGAAGCTTTGATTGTTATGCATTTGTTTAGTTAATATTTATTTGCTTATTATAAAATTAAAAATGTATTTTTATTTTTACAGATCTAATTTAACTGTTTATAATGAACGCATGCGACCAGGTAGTGCCAAAATTCTTTGTGGTGCTTTTTCAGCTGGTGGTGTAATGTTTGCTACAGGCAGTGCTGATCATAATGTTAGAGTTTACAAAATGACACCTCCATCACCAGATGCATCAGCGCCAGTACGCTTAATGGAGGTTGAAGCTCATTCTGATACTGTTGACTCTATACAATGGGCTCATAGTGGTTTAAGGTTTAGTTCTGGTTCAAAAGATGGAACAGCATTAATCTGGGCATACAAAAATCAAGAGTGGAAGTATAAAACATTACACATGACAACAAAGTTAAATAAAAAGTTAGTTAAAACAAAATTTACTTAAATATTTACTTCATAATTTAAAGATGAACAATTAAAAAAATATTAAATAATTATTAGTCTTGCGGAAAAAAAATCTGATGAGGAACTTAAGCAAGTTAAACCATCTGTAACATACTTATGTTGGGATCAAAGTGACCGTTGGATTATTACTGCATGTACAGATATGACTATAAAAGTTTGGGATTCATGTACTACTGAACTTTTACAAGTAATGACTGGACACAAAAAAGAAGTATATGTTTTAGAATCACATCCATTTCATTCTAAGGTTAGTATAACTCCTAAGTGTTATAACGATACATATTTATAAGTTAATATATTTTTAATTCTTAATAGATTAACAAATGTATTGATTTTGCAAATATATAGGTGTATTTTTTTTTTTGAGTGTGTGTACGTGTTAAGTAATCAAAACAAGCTTTAATATTCAATTTTTTTCGGTGGTTTTTGATAGAAAATTGTATCTAATTTGAGGTTGAAATACTCTAAATTAAAAATTTCCCAGTAATTTATTTTATAATAATAATAAAAAAAAAAAAACAAAACGAATAATTGTTTTTCTTATTTAAAGGTATATCATTGAACTCAAATTTAACATACCCATATAGTAAACCACTCGACACCTAGTTTACAGCAGACAGTACCCATTTGCTATCTTCTTTTTTTTTAAATTTTAATATTAAATTTGTTTTATTTAAGATTTTGTTGAGTGCTGGTCATGATGGAAAGATATTTATATGGAACATAATAACTGGTGAAGTATTAGTATCATTTCAAAATTCCATTGAAGGTCAAGGTTTTGCTGCATTATATGATGCTAAATGGTCTCCTGATGGGACAATGTTTTCAGTGACTGATTCACAAGGTCATTTATTAACTTATGGACTAGGAATACCCTCGCCTCGCAGAAAAGTATATTATTTTATTAATATATTAATATTCTATCTTATTTACTAACTTATAACTTTTAGTAATAATAAATATGTTCTAGGTTCCATATGAAGTATTTTTTCATACTGACTATAGACCGTTGTTACGGGCAGCTGACCATTCTGTATTAGATGAGCAAACTAACATGGAACCACATTTAATGCCTCCTCCATTTCTGGTTGACTCTGACGGTTCACCTTATCCTCCAGAAATTCAAAAACTCGTTCCTGGAAAAGAAAATGAAGGGCTTTTACAACTAGTGGCAGATGTAATAATTAATGAACTAGGTTAGTAACCTTTGTTAGACATCATCTTTAAATATTTAATAATTAAAATATTACCATTGTTAAAACAACACATTCCTTACTTTGCTCAATATTTGAAATACCTTAATATTATTAATATTTCTATCATCAATTTATTTATTTTTAGGCCGAACTGAAGTTATTGGAATTCGAGGAACTGCTAACATGAACACTGTTGAGCATTTATCTAATAATTCACCTAATCAGTCAAGTATGTAAAATATTGTTATTTTATATTATAATATATTAATATTAATATTATGAACATCATTACATTTTAGGAGTTATTAGTTTACATCCATCAGTAGAACAAAATAGTAGTTCATTTTCATTTGAAAATAGACCAAGAATTATTTGTAAACCACTAAAACCATCAATAATGGATCAAATTCAAAACCGAATGTATGTTTAAATAAACGTTTTAAAGTCCCACTTAATAAAAGCAAAATTATTTTATTATTACAGTATTCTTTAAAGATTAACAATATATTACATCAAATCAATAAATATGTATTGTTGTATAATTATAAATGATTTTCTAGTAAAACTTTGGGTGTTATGGAAGAAGAAGAGTTTACTTTAGAAAGTGCTAAACCACTAGTAATTGATGAAAAACCTCAAGTTTTGTCTGTTAAGCCAAAGAAAAAGCCTCAAGCAAAACATTCTTATAGTACTAGAGCAACTAATGTAGAAAATGATCCACAAGTAGGTTAAAAAGTTATATTTTTATTAAGCAGCCAAAATATTAGGTACTATTATTTTTTAAATTATATTTTAGGAAAATAGATCGTCATCTAATCCAGAAGAATCTCAAGAAGAAGATGCTGATTATACTGATGGAATTGATTCAGATGAAAAAGTTGAATCATTGTCAGATTCTGATTCTGGTACTAGCTCTGAATATTCTGATTGGGTGGCGGATAGTGGTACCAATCTTGAACCACCTAAACGTACTCAACATCGAAGACGTCGTGTTAAAAGACCTACTACTCCACCTTCATCTCCATCACCTCCGTCATCTCCACATGATGGACCTAAAACGGTGCCTCCTCGAAAAGTACTAAAGGTAAATGTAAAGAATTTATACAATTTTTTTTCATTGCTCTATATAATATATTATGTTTTTTTATTAGGATGTTCCAGAAATATATAGACCTTCTGAATGGTTTTCAGAAGTTTTACCAAAAAAATCACCATATTGTCCTCAAATGGGGGATATTTTAATGTTTTTTGAACAAGGTTATAAATTATATTTAGAAGCAGTAGAAGCAAAAAAAGTTTACAAATTAAAAACAACACAATCTACTCCATGGGGGGAATTAGAACTTAAAGTAAGTAATTTTAAATATATTTAGAATATTTGAAAAATTATGTTTAGTATTAATTGATCAATTAATTACAAGGAACCTCAAATGGTAAAAGTAATTGGAATAAAATACGAGATAAGACCTCCTCGTTTATGTGGATTGCGCTTAGCTGTATTGAAAGAAAATGGTGATCATACTTCTTTTAGTTTTGACCTAAAATACCATGATATGCAAGATGTAATAGATTTTTTAGTTTTACGACAAACATATGAAGCTGGATTAGCAAGAAACTGGAAAGAAGGTTTATTCATTTATTTTGAATATTTTAATTTTATTTTACAAGTCATTAATTATTTCAATTAATTGAAGGTCAACGATTCCGAAGTATGATAGATAATGCTTGGTGGTGTGGTAAAATAGTTGAACAAAGTACTTCCCGTTCACCATTTTTGTGTTATCAAGTTCTTTGGGATAATGGTGAAAAAGAAAATTTAAGTCCTTGGGATATGGAACCTATAAACCCTAAAAGTATGGATTATTTTTATTAATGTATTCTACTATTTTTCATAATTTATGTTTCTTAATTATTTTTGTATTAAATAAAGGAGAACCATTGAATGGTATGTCACTGCCAGTGACTACAAAAGAAATGAAAGATATATTATATCGACCAGAATCTGGTAATAAAGAATGGCCTAGTGGGTCTCGAGATTTAATTTGTGACCGTATATTGAGAGGATTGCATGATCTTATGGGAATGTCACTTGCAGAACCATTCCTTGCACCAGTCGATATTCAAGAGTATCCATCTTATGCATATATTGTGGAATATCCTATTGATCTATCAATTATAAAAGTAAAGTAATTTACATATATTAAAAACATAATAATAATACTTAATTCGTTTATTTAATATTTTAATTTTAGGCAAGATTAGAAAATCGTTTTTATAGACGTCTAGCAGCTGTACAATTTGATGCTAGATATGTAGCAAGTAATGCTGAAAAATTCAATGAAGAAGGTAGTGATATCGTGAGAAGTGCTCAAATTATCACTGAAATCTTATTAAAAATTATTAAGTATGTTGTACAGATTTTTGTATTTATAATATTTTACTCCCAATAATTATTGAAAATATTAATCTTAAGTGAAATTTCTTGTTCTTAATTTTTTTACTAAGCTAAATTTTTTGTTCGTCGTGATCTTTGAATAATTATTTATGTTAAAAAGAGTCAGCTGTATACATTTTTAATAATTTAAACTTTTTTTTACAATTTTACTAAAGCTTAAATTTTTACAGATCTTCTTCACCAGTTGAAGTTCCTGCCCTGTGTCGCCAATTACAACAAAATTATAAAAATAATGAAGAAGAAAAAAAAAATGTACTAACTGATGGCCGATCACGTAAATTAAGGCCTAGATCATTAAGAGAAAGAAGTCGACGAGAATCTAATCAGCCTTTTAATTGGAAATTGGAGTGTAAAAATTTTTTGAAACTTATGTGGTTGTCAAAAAATAGTACCCCATTCAGGTAATACTATTTAGAATTTATGAATAATTAATCTAATTTTATAGAAAAAAAATTTAGCTTTATTTGCTAGTACTTATTAATTAAAAATTTGTATACTTATGAGTTATGGTAATCAATTGAAGTTCAATCAGTTATACTCATGTATAATGAATTTCTATCCCAATTAATTGCAATTTTTTGTTTATCATTGTCCATAATAATAGTATATATTATTTTAGTGTTACTTACTGACAGTGAATATTCATTTAAAATAACTTTATATTTTAGGGAACCTGTTGATTATAGTAAATATCCAGATTATGAACGAGTTGTTAGTACACCAATGAATTTAACAACCATTCGAGAAGATTTACGTGGAGATAATTACAAAACTCCTCTAGATTTTTGTGAAGATGTTAGACGAGTATTTAATAACGCACAAACCTATTTTCAATTTTATCCTGATGAAAAGGTAAAGATTTTTGTTTAATTCATCGTTATACAAAAATAGTTAAAATAATGGCATATTTAAAAAGTTAAATTGTATAATTTGATGATCCATTAAGTCCATTTTCCCAGAAATGACAGGTTAAAAAATTCTTAAACATATTTTAGTTTTATAACATTCATAAAATGTTTTTATGTTTAAGTTGGAACAAATTACTCAAGAAATGATAGTTATGTCAGAAGAGAACATAACTCAAATACTAAAGAATTGGGAAAAACAATCATCCAGACGCCCCACATGTAAGTAAAATATTAAATGACAACAATTTTTTTAATCATCATATGTTTTCTAAATAGCTATTGTAAGTCACTTGAGTTCACGTCCACAAAGAAGATGTCGCTTAAAAAGACAAAGAGACTTAGACAATACCCCAAGTGAAGATGAAAGTGATGCTGATTTTAATTTAAGAACCAAAAGACCACGAAGGTTAAGAACAGTTGCAATTAAAGAGGAAACAACAGATCAATCATCATCAGAAGAAGAAATAAAATTTGATCCTAATCAACCTTCAACTAGTTATGCACATAGTAAGTTTTATTTATTAAGTTAATTTATAATTTTTAATTTATAAATTAAAAATAATTTTAGATGAGAGAAGTGAACCTAGTAGTCGTGTTAAAATAAAAAAATCTATTGATATGCCATCAACTAGTCGTGAGGTTAAAGAAGAAGTTCAAAGTGATGATGAAACACCACTAAGGCGTCATTCATCAAGAATTCGTAAATCTACTTATCGTGTACAAGAGAATAATGATGAAAGTGATGAAGATGATGATTATACTCCCACTCGACCTCAGCGGCCAAAACGATTAGTTAAACCACTTCCACAAGATGATGAAAGTGATGATGAAGTTATGCCTACCAAACCATCTCACAGTAGACGACTCCCAGTATGTGCAGAAAGATTTGAAGTACCTCCAATTACTAGAAGGCAACCTACAAGATTTCATGATGAAGATGACAATGAAGAAGAAGATCAACCTACTAGAGCTAGAGCTACTCAGTCAAGATTTTTAAACACTGAAGAAACTGATCAGAGAGGAACAAGAAATTTGAGAAAGAAAAAACGTTGGGATTATGCCAAAATGTTGGATGTATCTGGTGTAAGTAGTGAAGAAGGCGCTGATGACTGGAAACCTTCACCAAAGTTTTCCAAAAAAATATCTTCCCGTCATAAAAGTCAAGCCTCAAGGACTAGAAAAAAAAGGAATTATACAGAATGTAGTGATCAAAGCTGCAGTAGTGATGATAATAATGATGATGACAATGATGAAGACGATGAAGAAAATAGTGTTAATATAAGAGTATCTGTAAGTAGTAGAGGGCGGATTAGAAAATTAACTGCAGAAGCCAAAGCACATTTGTTTCGAAGATAATTAAAGTTATTGTTAACATTTCTCATTTCTTAACAATTTGTATTATATATCTTATTTTTTTTATTATTATTATTATTATTTTAACTGTTAATACAATTTACAAAAATTACTGACAAATATTATTATTGTTAATTAACATTCTATGTAATAATTTAATTATATTTTTAGTTCATTAAGATGCATTTAATGCCTAATTATATTTTTATATTTATTAGTATGATATTATATTGTATTGTAGAAATTCAAATTGTTGTCTTGAAAATCTAAGCTTTTATTTTCAATTAACTGTTTTTATAAGCATGATAGGCATAACATACTTATGTTATAGGTAGTACTAAATGTCTAAACTATTGATTATAATTTATAATACAGGTCAGGCGTATTTTGGAAATTTTATTTTAATTGTGTTGAATATTTAAAATTATGACAATTTTAAGAAAAAAATTGTATGATATTTATTAAAAGAAGAATTTTAAAATATATGATTAAGTATTTAAGTATCTATATTTGTTTTTAAATATTTATTCACTTTTAATTATTTAGGCTTTTAATGTTTTAGATTCTGAACGAAGTGATGAGTGTATTGATTTTACAATGATGTGTGTGTTTTTTTGTGTATACACTATACATTTTTGAAATAACTGGGCAATGTGCGACATGTGCTAATTATTATTGTTCTGTTGAACCTGTTAAAAACGAGTACCGCACTAGATACGAAATATTATACGCACGTCAAATGCCTATGATACAAACATTGGCATTCGTACAATACGCGATATACCTCACAATTTCGAATTGAATATTTGAATATGTTGATCTACACTGAATACTGATTAATCGTTATTTTAATCACTGGGATTCGGTGACAAGATTTTTTAATAGGAGCGAATTCAGTTTGTTGCAGTGGCGTATTTACAGAGGGAGGGGGGTTGTAAGGGTATTTTACCCCCACCAATCTTTTATATAATAGTTAGAACAAAATAAAAATAACGTACTAATAACTTGTAATTTGTATCATAAATATATTTTAACCCCCCCCCCCCAGAAAAAAATCGTATCTACGGTTTGTTAGTACCCACCCACATAGTTCACTATTATATTGTAAACAATATAGTTAGGTTAAAGTAGTAGGTACATTTTCTTATTTTATACCTCAAAATAATATATTATTATAAAATATATTTGCTTAAATATTTAAATAACAATGCGTCTTTTAATAATTGTGAACTATTTTCACAATACCTAATTGTTAACAGCTTCATTCTCGTTTTTAATTTTTATATTAATATTTATTTCAATTTATTTCATGTGATAGTAACATTAATATCACGAACTAAGGTATATCTTAGTCCGTGATTAATATGGTTCGAGTTGATTTTGTTTCAGTGTAGATCTTAATCTACTTTTAATCAACTTTATTTTTTTGAAAAGACTGTTCAAATGAAGCTGGTGTCGCTTACTGGATAAACAGACGTTTCGCAGTCTGGAATAAAGTATCGCCCGAGTGCGTCATAAGTAAACAGGTCATTTTTGTCGTAACCTAAATTAAGAACTCAACACCAAAACAAACAGCCACTGTTTAAAGAGGCTACAGCCTATTTGCGCCCCGAGGGTTGTGGACAGATATGCGCCCTATTTATAAATCGGCAGGTATAGCCCATAATCCATATTATTATGCGTCTAGCCTAACCTGCAGCGTGCATCCGAATTGCATGCCAAAAAAAAAAACATAAATTGGGATGTCCGAATTGCATGCCATCTCTTGAGAGGGTCTGTCTGAATTGCATGTCACTACATCGAGGGGTTTGTCCGAAATTACATGCCGTCAGATTATCAGGTATCAGCAATAGTTTATTTACTATACACTTATTATATTAGGTATAACTTGAACTTTTTTTTTGAACTTTTCTAATTTAACTTACTTTTCCACTGTAAGAACGGGCTTTTGTAACATTTAGTTTAGTATAATAAAGTGAATATATTTTACATTTGTACATGATATATTTTAAATAAATAATTACAATAATAATATAAAATTTGGTCGAATTTAAAAAAAAAAAAAAATAATTTAAATAATAATTTACAATTTGGTCCAGTTTTTAAATAAATAATTACAATAATAATTTAAAATTTGGTCGAATTTTTAAAAAAGAAAATAATTAAAATAATAATGTACAATTTGGTCCAATTTTTGAAATAAATAGTTATAATAATAATATAAAATTTATTTGGATGTCGACAATACAATATTTTGCTAACTTTTCTACAAATGAAATTCTACTAATTTCATCATTTTGAAATTGCGTCATCACTGAACTTTAAATTTTTCTTTTTCCAATATTTATAGACGTCTATTATTTAAATTTGAACTACACATTTTTATATTTATATATCACATTGTACCTACTTGTTTTAAAACATCAAATAAACATAAATTAGGAAAGTTCAAAAAAAAGTTTTAGTTATACCTAATATAACAAGTGTATAATGAATAAGCTATTGCTGATACACGGCATGCAATTAGGACAAACCCCTCTATGAGATGGTATGCAATTCGGACAACCCCCTTTAAGAAATCGCATGCAATTCGGACAATTTTTTTTTTGGCATGCAATTTGGAAGCAGCCCCTAACCTACCATATCTAATATCTATTATATTAACACTATTACGGTTTATGCGAATTGCAATTGTTTTTAACATCTAAATATTTTCTTAAAAGTGTTTTCTATAGTTTCCAGGTGGTATTGGTAACAAAACAAGTACATCAACAACGAAAAATACGAAGCAAAAAATAATGTATGTTTTTAAACGCCAAATAATAAGTTTATTCAGTTGTTCGTATTACATGGTAAAATCTTATTGGTTGAGGCAAAAACTATAAAAAAACCAGTACGTTAATTCTTTTATCATTCGAACTTTGTACATCAACTAATATTTTTATTAACAAGTTTTATTATGACTTTAAAAATGAATTCTTTATTAATTTCTATAGTAGTTTTAACAATTTTTGTCCTGATAATCCCAGCTATAGGATCTGGTAAATATGTTTTTTTTTTATATATAATATACATATTATATTGAATTATTGGAATTATTGTGAATTTGTGATTTATTAAATAGCTATTTGAGTAGGTGATATATAAACAGTACTTATATAAATGAAGCTTTAACTATGTTTTAAATTATATGTACGTATATATAATATATATTATATATAAATAGAAGTATACATTTTTTTTAGTATTAATTAGTTAACATATAACCTATACACTTTTTGAATTTGTTCTTTTTCCTTATTACGTTTATATAGAAATAAATTATCAAAAAGAACTATAGTACTATAGTAGAACTATATAATTAACTTATGATAATATCTAGAAGAAATGTAAGCCAGTCAAACTTGAAAGTAGGAAGTATGAGTTTTGAAAAAGTGAATAATTTCAAATACTTGGGTGTTAATAGGTATAAACTACAGCAATAACAACATGCGTAGGGAAATAAAAGAAATAATGTCGAATGGAAATGAATGTTACCTTTAGCATAAACAAGTTATTAATATCAAAACTATTACCTATCAAAAATTACTTTGTACAGTGTACACAAGCTATCTTAGACCGAATTGATCGATAATAATCTATGCTTGATGTTAAACTTGGTCTACGGCAGCGGTTTTCAACCTGTGGTATGTGGAAAGCACATAGGTGGTACGCAAAGAAAATCTCTCTTTATAAAAAATATAAACGTATACATTATTAATAACAAAAAAAAAAACAGCATAAAAACAGTCAGGTGGTACGTAACATTTTTTAAACTGTGTAGGTGGTACGCGAATACAAAAAGGTTGAGAACCGCTGGTCTACGGTAAAAAAAAACAATAGAAAACTTGCTATATGGAAAAGGAAAATCTTAAGAGTTAAGACATATAATATATCGGGAGTGGTAAACTGAGTCCCTAATAATTTGGTGGATATTGGAGCTAGTGGCTATAGGTAAATTGAGTCCGGAAAACTTTAACGTGCTAGGTAAATTGAGTCCCGAGTATTTATATTTTTCGAAAAATTGATTTATAAATTATAGCTATAAATAGACTTAACATTTTTGTTAAATCGAAATTTCTTGTTTATTTCCTCCTAATGTTTGGGCTGAGTTTAAGGCAACGACAAATGTTTGCGAATTATTTCATTCATAAGACTTAATGGAATATTAATTATCATTTAAACATTTATAATTTCATTGATATACTTAAAGATATTCAAATAGTTAAATGTAGAAAAATACGTTATAAATTATAATATAATTAGCGTATAATAAATTAACTATTGTCGATACATGGCATGCAATTTGGACAAACCCTTTTATGAGGTGGCATAAAATTCGGACCGATCCCTTTAAGAAATCGCATGGAATTCGGAAATTTTTTTTTGGCATGCAATTTTCGGATGTAGCCATAAAAAAGTGCTCCATCTGAGTTCCATCCCTAGATCCTTTTTCTACACCAATTCCGTCCCGGTTAAATAAAGGTACATACCAATTCCATCCAAGTTAAAAAAGTCGGCAAGTGGGTACCGCTCTGCTGTACATTAGGGGGTGGGGTAGACCTCGGACTAGGGTAGATTAAATTTGAATGCAATGATAAGTATCATTGTATACGAAAAACGATTCTGAACGGAGATGATTTGTCAGTCTATAATATATTATGATTAAATATTGTCATATATTCTATTTTGAAACAAATATTCCGATTTCATAAAAATTTAAAACTCAAACGCTCAAAAAATTTTTCCTATAATGACTCTTAAAATTTTCTCTATAGCTTTTTGAAGCAAAACTTATGGAAAACTTAGTATTGAATTTTTTAACGTCAGATATAAATACAAACAATTTTATGAATTTTGAACTACAAAATAATTTGCAAATATTCATGATTTTGACGAATTTTTGTCAAAATTTGAACTTCAAATGCTAATAAAAAAAAATTGTGCCTATGTATTCTTATAATTTTTTAATCACTATAAGAATAACATATGAGGAACTTTGTATAAAATTTTCAAGTATTTTGATAGGGCCAAAAAAATTTTATCGACACTTCAAAAAAAATTTTTCAGAAAAGTTGAAAATTTCAGTTGTATAAATAGCTCAAAAAAACTCAAAATATTTTGAAAATTAAATCATGTAAAGAAAATGCCAATCTAAATAACTGGTAAAATTTTCAAGTATCTACGACTTATACTTTTTGAATAATAACAAATATCAAAAATCGTTTGAGGCTAAACCGTTATTTAACGCGGTTTTGTAAAAATTTAAATTTTAAACACTCATAAAAATTTTTTGTCTGAATCCGGTAGAGTTTTTTTTACAGATATTTGAAGAAAAATGTATGGAAAACCTTGTACCAAATTTTCAAAACTTAGTTATAAAAGAAAAAAATTTTATGATTTTTCAACTTCAAAATTACTTGCAAATTTTTGTGTTTTCGACAAATTTCGTAAAAATTTGAACTATAAACGCTTATAAAAAAAAATTGTGACTAACGATTTTTAATTTTTTTTAGCTACAATAAAAACAACTCATAAGGAACCTTGTATTAAATTTTCAAAACTTTTTGGTCATCCAAAAATTTTTTATCGACACTTAAAAAAAAATTTCTCAAAAAAATCGAAAATTTCAGTGGTCTATAAATAACTCAAAAAAAGTCAAAATTAAACTATATACGGATACCACTGACATTAACATTTGGTGAAAATTTCAAGTATTTTCAGTGATTAGTTTTTGAATTACAACCATAAAAAAAAATCGATTTGGTCGAAAACTGGTTTTGCGTAAAAATTGCCGTTTTTTCGTCATTTTTTTTTTGTTTTTCTCGATTTTTTTGAAAACTGTTGGAAAATGTTAACTTTTTACCTCTATAATGCACCAAGGATATTCACTTTTACATCGGAAACCACCCCCATAGTTTGAAATTGGAGCATTATTTCGACTAGTTATGCTGTACACAGACACAAAAAAAAACAAAAAAAAAACAAAAAAAAAACATACATCATTGTAAAATCAATACATTCTTCACTCCGTTCAGAATCTAAAAAAGTAAGTATAATAAAAATGATAATAAATAATATGTATAAATATTATTGTTATACAATGCATACAAAAAATATAGGTGTTCATAATATTAGTATATCTTCATAATTAATTTAATCGTACTTAATGGTAATAATATATATAATGGATGGAACTCGAATACAGCCGAAAAAAGACACACCTATGGGCTAAGATCTGTATAGCTGTATGTACTATATGGAAAACACAATATATACTCGCATATTATGTATTATATAAGATGTAAACGTCTTGAGTATCTGGGACATGTGTGGAGAGCTGATGAAGATGTATTAAAGAATATTCTGATAGAAAAAATTAATAAAAAGACGTCCACTTGGAAGACCAAGAATAAGATGGGAATGCAACGTTTTTTTTTTAAATTTCTAGTATATAACTATGATAGCTCAACAATTAGGTACTTAATTACTTATTAGTTAATAATATACACAATAATACATAATACATTACAATATACAATAAATTATATAGTAAAGCCAATATAAAAGAAAATATAATTTTAATGGCAGTTGTGGATTTTGTGTTAAGAATTGAGTTAATATTAAAAGAAATATTA
Organism: Aphis gossypii; assembly: GCF_020184175.1. NCBI lineage: Eukaryota > Metazoa > Arthropoda > Insecta > Hemiptera > Aphididae > Aphis > Aphis gossypii. The sequence goes on along the minus strand of NC_065530.1, from coordinate 55,223,368 downwards.
AGGGATTTTAGTACATTAGTTAGAATTAGGCGTTTGTCTTGTAGAGCAGGGCAGTCAAATAAAATATGGGATAGGTCACAGATACATTCATTTAGATAAAGTGTAAAAAATGGAGAATCATTTAAACCAAGTTTGAAGGAGTGACTGGGTAGAAGATCCTATGCGTATAACCGATTAAATTGAACAATATATGGTTTATGCAAGTGTAAGTTATTAAACCAAGTTTTTTTAGGGATATTGGGAGTAATATTTTTATATCTTGAGGCGAGGTGTGCAGGTAGGTTGTTCCATAGAGAGAGCCACATGTTGGAGGTATACTGTTCTATCTGAGGGATGAAGTCGGAATGAGGGAGTTGAGTAAAAGGAGGGAATATAAGATGGTTTGAAGATTTAGCCAAGTTGTCTGCAACCTTGTTACCGTGTATACCCGTACGACTATACTGAGTGCGCTGAGAGAGCGCAAGTCGGCGGCGCCCAAAAACGGTTTTACTGCGCAACCCCAAACGTCACTCTGCCATAGGGAAACCAGTTTTGACAGTAGGGAGATACAGGAGGATGCGCAGAACTTGATAGCCGACTTGCACTCTTTCGGCGCACTCAGTATAGGTACCCAAAGAAACTGAATGTTATGAATGACATATTAGACTGGATTTTGGACAGAGAAAAATTGAGAGAATTACTAGTGATAGCACAAATCTTTAAGGTTAGGTTTAAGTTGTTGAAGAAGAAGAAAATATACAGATAAATAATTATTAAAACTCTTTATAAGTATAAAATATATCTTTAATGCACTGCATTAAAATTATATATAAATTTAGTGTCAAATGATAAATGTAAATTATCTCAATGTAACGATATAAAAGCGTGTATTATAATTATCATTCTGAAATACTATATTTTTATGACCAAAAATAGTCAAATAGGTTAAATATTATAGTGTATAATAATAAAACCTTATAATTATTTTTTGTATTTAGTTTATGATTCTGATAAAACGGCGTATTCGACTTTCGTAAATGATAAAAGTAAGTTACCTATATCTAAATGTAAATTATACAAAACATACAATTATTAATTCGCTCTACTAAATGATATGCTCAAAATTAGTCAAATATTTTAGATGTCTGTATTTAAAATATAAAGGGGTTCTTTTTAAAGATTTTGAGATAGTTTATTTTTGATAGATTTTACAATGGTCATTGGTCAATGATGCATGTTTTCTTCCTATAGGAAGAACTATCGTTATAAATTATCCAATTACCCATAGAAATTTAAAATGTTTCATTTTACATTTTTTTTGATATTACTATATCTAATATTATCTAGTCAGGCTAGTCAGCGCATAACCGATGTCCAGATATAATTCTAGATTGTACCCACTTTTGGGAATAGCAAATCTTTGTTTTTGTGGTTGCTAATCTTTAAAATGAAATCGGGTCGATCGTCGATGACTGATACGACCTACAATTTACACTTGCTGTAAAAGAATGGTTCCAATTTGTAAAAAAAAGGGCGTAAATATCATCATAGGGAACTAAAAAAAAAATGATACATAAATTTAAGTATTTAAAAATATATTATTAATATGCTTAAAATTATACAAAATAGAGTTTAAAATTTAAATGAAAGCTCACTAAAATATTAGTGTGAGTAAAAATACTTGGTAAATACTTGTACAAAGATAAAAATTGATATTTTGTTCGGTGAATTCGTGATAAAAATATCCGCAAGATTTAACATTTTAAATTAAAATTTTGATATAGGTAATAAATAATAATTTTGTTAATAAAATATTATGTATAATGTATAATAAACATATTAGCTGTTTAAGCCTAAACATGTATCATATTGCCCGAGATCTGAATTGATACTCATTTAAAGTGTTGTATAACTAATAAATTATATGTAAATAAAAACACGTCATTTGGTTATTGAGTTTTTTGTATAAAAATAAATTATAATTGTATAAATTATTTTGGATACGATATTTTTAATAAAATAAACCACAACATACTAATTGAACAATTAAAAAAATGATGATATTAATAAACCTCTATTATCTTGGTTTAATTCCTTTAAAAAAAAATTGATTCGCGACCATCTATCACCTAGGTACTTTATTTCTTATATTTTTATAAACGATGTATCCTTACTCCTTAGCTATAAAAATTTCAAATTTATTACTACTTGCTGATAACGCAACAATTTTAAAATAAGGGCTAAAGGTAATAGGCTGGTATAATAAACTAATACTCATAGTGGTTGCTGACGTTTATTATTGGATCGCCAATTAAAATTAATTGATGTATTTATTTACAGTACAATATACAGATTTAAAAATTTTTAAAGAAAAATACAATGAAGGTAATTACAATCATTTAAAATAAATAAATGCCTACTTATAAGTTTACAACGTTTCAGTAAGAACTGAAAATATAATTACTTGTAGTAGTTTGGCACATATATGAAATGGAACCCTGGAAAGGGCGAAAAAAATTTAAATAAAAGTTTAATAAAAATGATTTTTTTTATCTAAATTATAAAAAAATAATTACAATTTAAACAATTTATTAATATTTATATTTAAAAACTTTTTAAAAATAATAACAATAATTAAGAATAAATATAACACAGCATTGATATTTTTTTTATTACAAACTCAAAATACAGCATCTATTTCATAAAAAGTATTTTCTATTATTGCAAAATGGTATTGATAAATTATTACACTTAAATAATTCATAAACCCAAGTAACTATATTATTGCATTGATGGTTGAATAATTTTATTTTTTAGAAATTCTCCAATTCTGCAAAAAAAATAATATAAAGGACAGTAAGTCTTTAACAAATCTAATTACTCATTTTATATAAATATTTATTTAACACCTAATATTATTTCTATGAAATAGGTATACGTCGTTGTTACTGAAAAATTAAAACATAATATTACACATTAACCTATTCAGTGGGGCCTATTATTTATTCGAAGAAATAAACAAGAATAATATTAATAATAATCATAATATTGTTTATCCTATTATTTAAATTTTATAGAAAAAAATAAAATGTAATCATAGCGTTTTACTTGTTGTTCACATGTCATATATAAAGCATAAAGACAGTGTTTGAATATGATACAGTACTATTGTAATGTTCTATTATTTATTTAAGCAAAAAAACTTCTATTTGGCAACTGCCTTAAATAACTGTGGTTCTTTAAAATAATGATAATTATTTAACATACACCTATCTCATATAAGTAATTTAAGTAATTATGGGAAGTTTATAATATACCTAGTTAAATAAGTTATTTTTTAATTTATCTTTAATATTATGATTCAATGAACTATACATTACTTGTGAAACTTATGATTTTTACATAGGAGTTATACATATTTTTATATTTTTTAATTAGCTAATGAAGAGGACATTATGTCGGCTAGTCTATTATGTATGTGATCTAAAACGTATTTATTATTCTGTTAAAATGTTATTTTAAATTAATTTTCAGTACCTATCTTAAATTAAACAGTTAATAAATGCTACTTAAATGTTATATTCAGATTTCAAGGAGAGTTTTGAAGAATACATTATGTATGGTAAGGAATTATTATCTTCTAACAAGATTTAACCTACTATTTACAGACAAAAAATATGATACTTTGAAGGTTAAAATAATGAGTACCATAATATTATTTTTAAATATAAAAATAATTAAAATACACTAGCTAATTTTAGATACCTACCCATTGATTTACGCCATAATGTAATTCAATCTGAATTTATTATTGTTTCTAGTTATTAATATTTTTTGTAAAATATATATTTTAATAATTTCTTAAAATTTGTTATTTAATCTTCAACTACATTAATGATAGATCTCTAATAAAATTAAAGTTATGTACATATGTCATACGTATTACTTGTTATTTATTCGGCTTTGCTTAAATTGTTATTAATTAACATTTAAATTCTATAATACATTTTTTAGCTAACTATTATATTTTTTAATGTTATAGTCACGGATTTATTTAAAACATCAGAAAAATATATTCATTATTTATGTAAGTGTTTTTTTCTTTTCAGTAAATTATACTAATGTAATTATTATTAAATCAAAGGTGCCTATACTTAAGTAGAAATATGTAGGTACCTAATTAATATATACACTAAAGATTATATTAATAATAATATGTAGGTATAAGTTGTTAAATTATTATGAGGTTATCTGCAAAGCAATAGACTTTTTTATTAATCTATAAAATTCCGGCTCCATTATTGTTCGCGCTACGCGAAGTATTCTTCATAGGTAATGTTATCACGATATTTTTTAATGCAATATAGTAATCAACTAAATATATACGTATGGTATTTACTACAGGGTCGTTGGCCAAATACGTTGCATACGTAGCACTATGAACGTGCTAATAAGGCGCGTTCAGGAGATGAACGACTTAGCTGGAGGTCAGCATCTCCGCTCCAGCCGTTATATTATGCCGTGACTAGTGTAATGAACGTTTATGACACAGTACATAGATTTGGTCCTTTACAGTCGGCGGAAGGTTAGTAGCTCATCTGTACGCCTACCGACGTCAAACGTGCCCGTTGCAGCGTTTTACTAGCGACGTTTTACCAGACAGAGTGCCGACCGACTGTATTCCAAATCTCATGCTGTTGTGCAACGTATTTTGGCCAACGGCCCCGTACAAATATATGTTGAGTAGAGAACACATATATTTGTGGAGAAACATAATAATATTTATCGGGGAATATGACTACGCGTGGCGCGAACACCACCTGCGCCGATGCATTGGAGACACCATATTAAGGTTTGAGGAGTTATTCAGAATACAGTGCGGGCATAAATTGAAGCGATGCTAAAATCAAGGCCTGTTATGGCAGTTTCCGATGACCCTGACAACCTGGAGGTATAGATAGTGACTCTGGAACACTTTTTAATTGGACATCTGTTAACAACTTTTCCGGAGCCGACACTGTACGATGAACCGGTGAAAAATTGTCCAAAACGGAGATGGGATTTAGTTCAGAGAATGTATCAGCAGTTTTAGTTACGCTGGCGCCATGACTATGTGAATTCACTTCAACAACGACCCAAATGGTTCAGGCCCAAGGATAATTTCAAAACAGGAAATTTGGTTATATTAAAGGAGGACCCCCAGCCACCACTGAAGTAGAACTTGGGCAAGACACTCCGTTAGAAAAACCTCTTTCTAATCGGAGCAAACCAATTATATAGTCCACTCAATTAAATTAATTTAGAACAATTAAATCATGATACAATTTTGATGTAATTGGATGCATCTAAATATATTGTACAATAATTTAACAGTATAAAGATCCCAATATTATCTTTTATAAATTGTGTATTCTTCATAATTATTTACAAATTCTACAAGTTGTATCGTACGAATGTCCATAATATAATATGTATTCTTGGTAGTTGGTAGTATTTCCTTTTTAATATTTAAGAAACAGTTATTTTTAAACACTTTCTTTATTTATTTATCTTTATTTTTAACTGTTTCTTCCCAATTTTTTTCAAGTGCCTAGATAAAAGCTAATTTTAATGAATTTTTAGTGTTATTAAAGGATGATACTAAGGATAATGGTATGTTTCATGTATTATATATCAATATAACATACAGACAACGCTTTGAAATCAATTTATATGACTATACTAATTGCATTCATATTTAATACTATAATACTTCGATTGTCAGTCAATGAAAATCTAATTATATTGTATTTTTATATTTGTTCAGTTATTAGTGCTTTTTAAAATTGTCCATGTATTTATTTATTTCAAATTGTTCATATGCGGCATTTGGTGTGGGACGAAGGGACAGTTGCCCACCAGAAAAAATGTTGAAAGGCCAAACTTATCATTATGGCCGCCTCTTAAGTTAAATATTATTAAAACAATTTTTAATTTTTATAAAATATTTATGTTAAAATTACTTTTTTACAATTATATAAGAAAATTATTCCCCATGTTAAGTCAGATCAATATAACCAATAGAATAGAATATAATAGAATAAGTATATACCTATTTTACAAACAAATAGATAATACAATACTTTAATATCATCAATATTACCATAAATTAATATAAACTACTCGTAATATAAATTCTATAAAAATATGGATATTAATATAATATTACGATTATTGTTAAAACATAAAATAACATAATATTATTACATTAATATTAATTGATATATCTACTTATATCGTCTTATCAGTTATCATACACTTTAGTTGTTTTCTATGTCTATTATTAGGTTGTTACTTGATTTCTACCTAGTACCTACTACTGCTACTAGAAATAACTGATTTTTTTTTTAAAATAAGCATAATCTATACTATTTAGCACATTAAGACGCGTGGTGACAGAACAAAAATTCAATGAAAGTAGGAATAAGAATAGCCACCCATTAGTAGCATGTGGCTGAGAAATTATTTAAATATAAAATATAAAACAAAAAAGTATGAAATGTTATCTGTTTTTATTTAGATAATGAGTAAGTAAAAATTTAGGTGGAATATATTAGATAAGTTGAATGTGAGAAGATTTTTAAATGGGTCAGTATTTCAGTAAATTGTGATTGAATCCCCTAACTAATCCCCCCTAACTTAAGTAAGAATATACAATATATGTATATATATATATATAGTTATACGATATTGAGTGTTGAAAACTTATCACGTTTTACTTAATTTAGCCTAAGTGAGTGTTGTATTAATATTCTTAACTTTAAAGTAAAGGAAAATTATCAATGTGACATACGATTCTAAAAAGATGTGTAAAATATTTTAAAACGCTCATTTTTGGAGAAACATAAAATCTGGTTTGTTTGTTTTTTTATGTTTTATTCTTCATTAAGCTTATAGAGTATAGCAATTAATACATTTAAAAGATAAGGACTTGCTAAATCAAAATTATCCAATTCGTTTTCTAAACTGTACAATCAGGGGAGGATTTTGGATGTTTTGATAGGAGAGCACTTATAAATTGTATAATGATTCTTTAATCATAATTAATAATACATACTCTTATTTTTAAATAAAATTAGTATTTGATAATATATTTAATATAATGTTGATTCCATAATATCACACGCCAAAATAATAAACTATACATATAGGCAAGTTATTAATTATTATACATATTTGTAGTATTAATAAGTACAAATATTTTTATAGATTCTCATAAATTATTGCCTAATAGGTAGAATTGAAGTCTGTAACTCATTTTATCAGTTTAAATGTAAATAATGAATAATTATTATGCTAGTTGGTAGTATTATTCTCATTTACTGTATTTTTCATTTATATGACACTCGTAGTAACATAAAAAAAATTTTAGATAGAAAATTGACATGGTGGCACGTGTCTCTGTTCCCCTCCCCTGAATCCGCCAATGTATACAATCGATATTGTTCACACGAGTTAGGTATCTGAATTACAATGTATATTCCTACAAGGGTTTTAAAAATCGATATAAATTATAAAATGCAAATTTAAAAACAAATTACTATTTATAAAATTTTTTACAGAATTCAAAAACAATTTAGAACTATTTAAAAATAAACTTCAAAATGGTAATTGATTACTTAATTAACAAACATGTAGCATGAATACTCAAACTTTATTAAACATACAATTTATTGTGTAAAGAATCAAATTAATTTCACACATTTATTTCAGAATATACATTTTTTTTTGAAAATTTAACTTTTTTTTCTCTACGTAAGCACATATTAAATGCTAATTATTAATAATTTATTATATTTTAAGTAATTTGATAGACATTCATATAATTACATTTTATATAATTTATTTTGGTATTAGTTTTTAATTTAATTTAGAAAGTTTAAAAGTTCAACATTTTAAAAATAATTTTCAATAGAGAACATTAATGTTAAGTTTGATTAACTATAGTTAAGAGCTTTTTTAAAAATATTCAAACTCCGAGATCGAATCAATGACTGTATAAATAATTGCTTAATTCTTCAATACCTTATTTACTAGTTCTTCGTTAACATCGAATTTTATACATTTCTTAAATTAATGAAAAATATGAAAATAAATACTGATCATTTTCTATAAATATTGGTGAAAATTATTATGCTCGGTTAAAAGCTTAGAAATTACATTTTAAGTTGAATTTTTTTTTTTACAAAATTGTATATTTAAATGACAAAAAAAAACAGGATTTTAGACTTTTTGCTATAATTCATAGAGAATTGAATTTTTCAAAATTATTACGGTGACCTATTGGTATATTCAACGACAATGCGTACACTGGACAAAACTACTATACAGCAGAATGATTTTCTCGTCTTTTTTTTTTAATGATAATGTAAAAATTAAATAGTTAATTTAAAATACCCGAATATGTACGTAATAAATATAATATATAATTAGAAAATATAAAACCTAACCAACAAAAAAATGTTTTTATTTAAACGTTAATTAATAATTTAATATATAGCTAAGGATATCGAAGAAGAATATTTTTCAAGGAGTAAGTTAATTTAATTTTTAAAGTTTTATAATATTATTTATTTTATTAAATCCAAATTCACTTCTATAGAATTTGAATAAAAGCTTAAGTTTTATTTTTACTTTTATAACTGCATATTATTTCAAGATTCAAATAACTATCAAATTCAATAATAATTAAAAAATAATAATAATAACAATCAATAATAATAATTGCTTTACTAAAAATTGATTAGTTTGTTTTAATATTTTAAAAATTATTAAGATCACATAAATTGAACTTGAGTGGTGTAAGTTAAGAATTGCACGAATATGTCTTACCAATATTTTTTTTATGAGTATAAAATAAAACAGGTATACGAAATAAAATCTTCCATCGGAGAAAAATAATTTTATCCAGGTTTTTTACTTTTGATGTGATACGGGCCTTATATCGAATTTTATATATGAATGCTGTATTATATTATTTCATATATCTATAACCAGTAACCACTATTACATAATTCAGCTTGGTTAATAATGCAGGGTTTGTTCTAAGATGAATCGAAATCTGAACAAACTTTTTTAGGTAGATGGTATTTTGCGTCAATTTTATTACTTGTAACTTGCGCCACGAATAGGTACATTTAGACCAAAATATCCAAAATATAAAAATATAACATGTATTTTGTGCCACATATACAATTAATTAATTTTGGTATTTTGCGCCAAGATAGAAAACGAAATGGAATATGTAATTTGCGCCACACTTTCAACAATAATCAATTTATCAACAAAATAAAATTGACAGAAAAGGCTTAGGTTCGTGATTAAGTTATAAATATAAAAAACAGTAAGTAAGCTTGGTATTATAAGTGGCTAGATATTTTAATTCAAAAATTATATGTTATAACTTATATCACAAAAATAGTATATTATACTAAACGAAAATTTACTTATTTAATATACATGGAGTTTGTTTTACTTATATACATTTTATTTATAATTATAATATAAGTGGCGCTAATTACAATTTTAATAAGGAGAACAATGACGCAAATTACAATTTTAGAAAGTACACGATGGCACAGATTACATAATGTCTTTTTATTTAATTTAATTTAGCGCAAATTACAAACTTAAAAAGAGGTGCAAATGACATAATATATATTATTTTTTGGGGGGTTGTTTTTGGAGCAAATTACATACGTCCCTTTTTTTAAGCGAGGCCTCAGAATTTAATTTTAATAACGCGAGGTTCAAAATGTCACACATTAGCGCAAAGTAGACAGGAATATTCATATATTTATTCTACATCTTTCGTACTTCGGAGAAGTGATCCATCACCAAACTCTTTTGTACAGTCATTCTAGTTGATCACCCTCAATAATTGTATATGATAAATCCTGCACCGTGATACATACACTATAACACATGCATTGAATTACTCACAAACTTTTTGATAGTATTACAATTATTATCTTAAAAAAAAAAAATGAATTTATTATTAAAATTAATACTTAGTTTACTTATTGGCAAGTATAAGTACCACAGTCAGGCGTTCAATGAGTAACGAAACTCTTTATAATCATTGAATATTTGAATACATATTTTAATACCTACAAGGAGCAATAACGTATAATGTCACTGTACATTTATGAAGTAAAATATTTGAATATTTGGTAACTCCATTTTATCATACTATAATTAATCAGTCCTAATAATTTATTAGTCTAATGATCATTTCCAAACGACCAAACGTATTGAACATTCTGTATATAGCTATAATTAGATAATTTAATTAATTTGTATAATATTTCAGAATTTCGATGGTTTTATTGGATAGCCCAGGCTAGTGTTGGTGAGTAAAATTCTTTTCTTGGAAAATCTTCACGAATTGTAAAATTATACTAACTTAATCGATGTTTGCAGAAACGTTATGAGTTATATATTTTATATAAACGAGATATTACCATAAAAATGTATACTAGGCATGTGTTTCTATGCGTCAAGTGTAAAAGCTATGTATAGTTGTATATTATTAGTACATGATATATTTTAATAAGTATTTATTCTAAAATTAATTTTTTTTCAAAATTATTTATATTACACAGTTGTTATCAATTATCCAAAAGTTTTAAATAATTGACTCATAACTGTATAAATTATATCTAATTAATATTTTTGTAGTCAAATAAATAATAACTAAGTTATTGTAATTTTGTGGGGATGTAGTATACTGGTATATGAGTGAAAGACTTATGGAGCAATGTGAACGATGACGGCCTATAAAAATAATAAAACAAGAAATATTTATTTTTTGAATTCATTTTCTTTTATTATCTTAGTTGATCATATTTATGATATCTCTATCACAAGTTATGAAAATTAAAAAAAATAAATTACCAGTCTTCTAGTGTGATGGAGTGTACGATATTTTTAGTGAGTCCATCTTTAGCCAACACAAACAAATCGGATGGGGTACCTACGTGAGAACATGCCACGTGTAATTGTTAGTGTGAAAAACACGGTGTGCTAAAATCTAAGCCACAAACAGATATCGTTTGGTTTTTGGATTTATTAATTTCATTGTGAATTCCAATCTAATTGGAAATCGAATCCACTTGAATTCAATTTTTAATTGGGACATCTGTGGTAATAATAGGAATTCGAGGTACCTAATAATACCTACATTTTCAATAATGTTTTTCATCTTTTCATCCTTTTTTTAATGACTAATCGTGGTTCAAAATACGAAGCAAAACATTAGGAGATCCAACCTATAGTTGTAAATGGTGTAGTAGCATTCCTGGCAAATACAATTAGTTCAAAACCTATTTAGGATAATTTACGGTTTCATTGGTATTTGATATCGCAAACTGTATCAATAAATTTGTATGACACTAAATCCCATGGCAACAACTGTTGTATCCAGTGGCGTAATTGGGGGGGGGGGGGGGGTAGGGGATATATCACTCCTCAGACGCTTTTTTTTTTGACGAAAAAAACAAAAAAGGAAAATTGACTTGATATTATAATTTATGAAAAAAATATTTAATTAATTTAATTGTTTACTTTATTGTCTTTGAAAACTATAATTATTATACTATTTAACTCATTTAATTTATAATAATAAATTAGTATAATAATGTGATCTACGAGATTTAATGGTCAAGGGGGGGGGGCTAGAACGTTAGTTTATAAACTTATATCCCAATCCCACCTCACAAGGTCACAACGAATTCCAAATTACACCACTGGATGTATCTTGAAATTCTAATCATTGACGTCAAAACTTTTTGCTGCCAAAATTGCTTTTTCTGCCAGCCACTCAGGAATCAGGATTCAAGTATTGAGTGTGTATATGTGTAAATGCATTTTTTCTGATGCGCAACATATATCAGCTGGTCCATTTTTGAATTTAAGCTCATTACAATGGGGACATTCTTTGTGACCTTGTCCATATCACCAATCTCCACTTTCGAATGAGCGTAGTATTTAATATCGGGCCCATACTTGAATGCTAAACGAAGAAATTAATTGTATATAAATGCTCGATGTACTTGTTGCCTATTAGCATTGTCGGTCATTTGCTCTGCTTGTGTCAGCTACGAATTGGCGCGTTTCTAATCGTCTTTCTTGATTTTGTTCAGCTTATGCCTCATGCGATCACGCCACGTTCACACGCATATTATATTTATTATCCTGTTGGATTTATTCGTCTGTTCTTTGTGCTATTCTATCTCGTTTAGCCGTAGTTTTAGTCGTTCAACGGGCCAAATCATATCCTTTGCGTCTTGCTGGCATTGTCCATAGCACAAAACACACAAATCGATCAAATTGAAGTAATTAATATCGGAAAACAGTATACTGATAATGTAATTATTTTATTATTTTTTTATTTAACGGTCGAACCATTCCTGTGAAAACCCAAATATATACCCAGGTCCCAGATTAGTTAATTATATCGGTAACCATGGTAACAATTTATTATTATTATTATTTATTTTCCCCGTTTTTGCAACATTTTTCACTGATCATTTTTTTTTTGTTGAATAGTCCATTTTTCGAGGAAGGTATAAGCTATATAACATTACGCTGCAACCAAATAGGAGCGAATCATCAGTGAAAAATTTTGCAAAAACGGGGAAAATAAATAATAATAATCGGTATTTTCAATTGTTTTTATTATTTTTACCATGGTATTAATTATTTTTTATTATTTTATATTTTCCCTGTTTTTGCAACTTTTTTCATTGATGATTTGTTTCTATTGGTCACACCCTAATGTTATATAGCCTAAAGCCTTCCTTAATATAAATGGACTATCCAACTCAAAAATAATTTTTCAATCAAACCAGTAGTCCCTGAGATCTTCGCGTTCAAACAAACAAATTCTTCAGCTTTATAATCGTATATAGAAATAGATTTATTTATTTATTTAGCCAAAACAATTTCAATTAAATAATTACAATAAAATACATTAATAATAGCTGATACAGTGATACATATACCAACTGAGCTATAAGCTCGTATCTGGATATGGAGTTAGTTCAACGATATTACAATTCGTATTTAAGTAAAATATTTATACAAATAAAATATGATATAATTAAATAATCATAATATGAAAAAATAGACCGAGAAACAAAAATTAACATCAGCATTACATATTATACCTAGATACATATAAATTTAATATACGATATTATGTTTTAAATGTATATCGACTTTTTATGATTTTATTGACACACATTATCATCAAGATCATTAAATATTTAATTTATTGCCTTTTTTATTTGATTTTTATTAAATATATTAATTATATCATCTATATAAAATATAGATATATATTACTATACTCATTTTACCTTTATAAAAATCAAAAATATTCATAATGGAAAAACTTTCAGATAATCTAAATCAAACTGTACAACAATTTATCGAAAAAGGTGATTTTTTATTTTTATTTTACAAACATATATACAACATATAAACATATAACAACATATTAATACATTAATTTTACTTATATATAAATATACACTTCTGACTTTCTTGATGTGACATATTTTTCACTTAACCTTTAAATACACGCACAATTCATATGAATTATTACTACTTACATTTTATAAAGAAGTATATTTTCTATACATTTTTTATGATTCTTATTCAAAAAAAAGCTGAAAATACAGGTATGATCTATATTTATTTTTATTTATTTTAGTTTATAATGATAAATGTACCTAATGTCCCAATACTTAATAAGCTATAAGATATTTATAAAAGTTTTCTTAGGAATATTAAATTTTCTAACAATCTTGTGTAGTATAAACATTTAATTTATTAGGTATATAATTATTAACTTAACTTAGTATTTCATTGATTATTATTGATTATTATAGTAGTTTAATTTCAATTGTAATGTAGTAAATTTACAACATTTTGTTAAAAAAATCTGTTACTTTAGATTGAACTCTGTTTATGTAAAAATTACACTCTGTTTTTTTCTAGTTCTTCAAAATTTGTTGTTGGACAAGATTTTTCCAATACAACCAATACTAATCGTCATAACATCCATATAGTCATTATGCAGATGTTATAATAATCGATACAAACTAGCACATGCAATATAGGAATTTTGCAGGGACCCTCAATTTAAGGTCATTTCATCCAATATATGCATTTCAACCGGTGTTATTAGTTATTATAAACGGTTTCTAATGTATGTTAAATATAAATTTTGAAAATTTCAAAGTTGTGTATACATATAGTATTTCTGAATATTTTAATCGTAATTCCTTGTAAAATTTTAAAATTGAATCATTGTGATACTTTCTAGTTCAATGTTAGTCTAAAAGTGCACCAACGCATAAGGAAAGGCAATATATTTTCGTCATATATATATATATATATTTGTTTTGTCTGTTTTTCTTAAAAAAAATAATACGAGGTAGACCGTATATTGGGAGATTGCCAAAAACCAAAACAAGTACATACATGATGGTCTACAATACTACATTATAATGCAAAAATAGTTAATAATTATTTAGTGAAATGTTTTGTTATTTTCTTTCGAGATACGTTGGTAATAATTGAGCGTGAGTATCGAAATAAGTAATTGTCAATTGACCATCATCGCGTATAGACGATGTTTTAAATGTATATCGACTTTTTATGATTTTATTGACACACATTATCATCAAGATCATTAAATATTTAATTTATTGCCTTTTTTATTTGATTTTTATTAAATATATTAATTATATCATCTATATAAAATATAGATATATATTACTATACTCATTTTACCTTTATAAAAATCAAAAATATTCATAATGGAAAAAACTTTCAGATAATCAAACTGAACAACAATTTATCAAAAAAGGTGATTTTTTATTTTTATTTTACAAACATATATACAACATATAAACATATAACAACATATTAATACATTAATTTTACTTATATATAAATATTATACACTTCTGACTTTCTTGATGTGACATATTTTTCACCTAACCTTTAAATACACGCACAATTCATATGAATTATTACTACTTAAATTTTATAAAGAAGTATATTTTCTATACATTTTTTATGATTCTTATTCAAAAAAAAGCTGAAAATACAGGTATGATCTATATTTATTTTTATTTATTTTAGTTTATAATGATAAATGTACCTAATGTCCCAATACTTAATAAGCTATAAGATATTTATAAAAGTTTTCTTAGGAATATTAAATTTTCTAACAATCTTGTGTAGTATAAACATTTAATTTATTAGGTATATAATTATTAACTTAACTTAGTATTTCATTGATTATTATTGATTACTAGCTGACCCGACACGGCGTTGCCCGTGTGTTACTTTCTTTTTTTGCATTTTCGTATGCCATGTGTTAATTTTTAATTTAATCTTATTGATAGTGCTAATATTACGTCGAATTCACGACGAAAGATTTGTAATGTGGCAGTTTTTGTGCCTACGTATTTTAAAAAATTCTCCCAATTACGACCCAAACAAAAAAAGAATGAGCGAAATCGGTCCAGGCGTTGTTGAGTTATGCGCTTACAACACTTTTGCGATTCATTTTTATATTATAGATTACAGCAACTAAACTAAAATATCAAACAACTAAAATGTCCATAGTAAATCTCAAAAAAGTCTGAGCACCTCCCGGGGTTGGGTTTATCACTTTTTAAAGTAGCCTATGTCCTATCTCAGTATCTAAACTATCTATGTATACCAAATTTCATTTAAATCGGTTCAGTAGGTAGTTTCGGAGCCTTTTAAATACAAACAATCAAATCTTTCCTTTTTATATAATGTTAGTATAGATTTAAAAGTTACTAAGTTTAATACTTTTTTTAAATACAAAAAAAAAAATTATAAATTATTAAAAATTATCTGATTAAAATCGTTTTTTTTATGCAATTATGTCATACTTCGTCGAAATTTAAATTTAAAATATCAGTGATTACGCTTAAATTTTTTTTTTATTCTTATTAGTAAAAATTTTATTTAATTTTATGTTACATTTTTGCAAAACCTTATAATTATAGTTGAATATATTTTACAAATTTTATCAAATTTCTAATTTTAAATGTTTATAAAAATTATTGTAGATATAAGTACGCTATATTTTTGCCCCTATTCTAGCAATATAATTTATTTATGAAGAAGCTTGTACTACATTTTTAAACGTGTTCATAAAGCATACATTTTTTTCGATATTTATAAAAAAAAAAATTTCAAATTTCTATAAATATAATAGCTAAACAATTTTGTTTTTTTATATATTTTTTTGGTATTTTTCTCAGAATTAAGAAAATTACTTGAAATTTTTTAGTTTGCTCCCAAAAAGTTCGAACTACACTCAATTTTTTTTATTAGAAAAGATAATATGGAAGTTATTGATTTAAATATTGTTATTTCTACGAAAAAAGATGATAGACAAAAAACATATTTCTCTGAAGTATACGATTATCTGTTCGCTCAGAATATAAAATATGAGGAAAACTAAATAGTTATGATTGCATAAGTTTATGACAATAAGAGAATAATTTAATTTCGGATGCTCAAAGTTAATCATATAATAATTATTTTGTGTTTGTGGACAATTGAACTATTAATCAATATATTTGTTTATTTCATAATGTTTTCAAAATAAATTATAATTTGTACCCACTTCAATGAACAAATAAAGAATTGTAATGTGAAATATTTTATAAAGTGTTCGTAAAGTAAAATAAATTGATACAATTATTTTTCAGTACCAGAAAAAGAATATGAACAGTTTGTACGTTATTATATTGAAGGTAAAAGATAACAGTTTTTGAGAATATAGTTATCAATATTTTATATTTTTCATCATGATATAAAAAAATTGAAATATTAGAAATCATTGTGAAGACCTAATGAACATGGAATCAAACATAATTCGTTTTTAAAATTGAAATCTGATAATCCAAATTTGGTAGGAATTGTTTTGTCTGGAATTTTGATCTAAATATATAAACATTTTATTTATTTATTTATTATATTATATACATTTTCATCTTTCGAAGCCCTTTAAATGTTTATTACAATACATTTGTGTATGGCGTCCTCTTAAAGAAACTATTCGAAAATAGTAAAAATCATAAGCATATACGACTTAATGAGGTTGAAAAAATGTTTGTGAAAAATGTGATAAATTTAAAAAATAAATATATAAACGTTATTATTAAACCAAATTTCCCATGCTCTTTTAATATCTATATAAAAATAATCCAAAGCTTTTTTTTATGTTTATTATTATTTGCTTAAATATCTAACATTATATTATAATGTATCTATTATTTGAATAGAATATTCTCATTATTATTTTTAAACAATTTAATACTTACTGTTCTGTTCATTCTCATACATAAAAAACAACAAAAATCAAAATACTAATTAAATTACATTTTGTATTATACTAAAATTGTTTAGAGTTAAAAGCATTTGATTCAACTTTGTTTCCTGATGAAGAAATTGAAAAAGACCGTATTGGTAAGTATAATACATGAAAACCAAATATTATAAAAATATTGTATAATGTATATACATTATACAATATACTATATACATTATATATGTATTATGTATAACCATGACTTCAATATTAAATTATAATAAATAATAATCACTTATTTAAAAAATGGGTTCTATTAGAAATTATGCTTTAAACAGTATTCATTAAAAATCCTATACTGAACGCCCTATAAATCAATCGTCAATCAAAGGTGTTCATAATTTCTTTTTATTGTAATACAATTTTTTATACATTATTATTATTATTTCCTTGTTAATAAAATATATAATCATCATATAGATATTATAGATTCAGAATAAAAAAGTAGGTAAGCGCATTTCGATGCTGGATGTTTGTCCATCGTCCCTTCGGTCCTCGGACAGGATAGTGTAATTTTACTATAGGTAGGTATTCGATTTGAATGCAATATGATTGCATTCGATAAAAAACGATTCTAAGCGGACGAGGGGATCTTTTTTTATTTAATCTTATTCTTTTTTTATGGTGATAAACAAATCGTTTTAAGAACAGCTTAAGAACGATTTGTATAAATAGGTATTTATATAATTATAATTATAATTTATAATTAGGAAATATCATAAAAATTTAAAAAAAATATAAAAGAAAAGAAAAAGCTCAAAAGTCGCTCAAATGTGTAACCTACCTACGCTTTGTCAATATGATTTAAATTTATTTTATTTTATTCATTTCTATGGTGATAAATAAAGCCGTAATTATTTTATATTACCTACATAATCGTGAATTTGTACATTTTTCTCCTTTAACCACTTATATTTCGAGTATCACTTCAAAAATCAAAAAATGACCTCTTTAAAGTACCAACTCAAGAACATGACCTTTCAGAAAATATGCTACACTTGTACTTTTGAGCAAGTTATAGGAGAGAAAAAGTGTTTACAGAATAAAAAAGAAATAAACATAATAGTAAAACCAATACATTTCTCGCTCCGCTCAGAATCTAAAAAAAATTCACAGTTAAGTGATATTTTTTTCTTCATATGTTGTAAAAATTTTAAAATAGTTATATTTGTACAATTCTCGACATACAATACAAACTGTTATACTTCTTACAATAATATATTAACTAGGTAGTCGATAAGTATTTATTATTAATACATTAATTTCAACATCAAATATATATTTTAATTAATTAAAATATTGTAAAGGAACTACTGAAAGAAGAATCGCTGTTAATAGATGTAAGTTGCACTGTAATATTACATTTTTATAAACTTTCTATGGCAAACTTAATTTTCAGTAAAACTATAAAATTTATATTTGAGCAAAGTCGTCTTAATACAAATAGGTACTTATATCTTATTAATACAAATAGGTACTTATATCTTATTAATACAAATTACTAAACTGTGGGCTTCCTATTTGTATATTTTTAAATTTTTAAATATTATATTATGTTAGAAAACTAATTGAAACATAATTGAACAGTATATTTAGATATAGTATTCAATATAAAGCACACACAAAAAAATTAAAAATATATTAACATTAAATAACTTGCTCAAAATTAGGTAGGTACTTAAACAACACAAAAATAATAAACAAAAAACTTTTATTCTGTTTCAAAAAATGAATAACTTATGTTGTCATAAAAATACAATTTTTTAAAAGTATGATAATAAATGTTTTAAGAATATATTTTTTTCCAAAAATGTTATACTTTAATGACTTTAAATTATCTATAATATTTTTAATAATATGTTAGGTTAATTTATTTAATTTATTAGATGAATCATAAATCCTTATAGAAATATTAAGCCCAGATGTCTTTGTATTTTGGTTAGCTAAGCTAAGTGTTATAAAGAAACATACATCTTTTTAATTTTTTAGTTATTACAAGTAAAACCCGTTTTTTTGAAAACAAATGTAAGTAATTTACTTTACTCTAACATAAATACAAATTTATTATAGTAATATTAAATACCTACTAACTAAATATGATGCTTGTCAAAGCTATTGGTTTATATCGTTTTATCTTATCATTTGTACTAAATTTTAATAACTTTTTTTAAAACTGAATTTCAAATTAAAATTTATAAACGAATTGAATGGCTATTTTTTTCGTGAAGAAATCAATTAATTTTCTAAGAACAATGCGATTTTAGTCTCAAATTAGTGTATTTATTCAAAGTAGCTAAATTATTACTATTTTTTATTTACACTTGAGAAATCTATACTAAAAATTTGAGAGAAAACTTATTTTAAATACAAAATAGGAACATAGAATGAGTACTAGATGATATTGAAACCTAAAGTAGGAGACCTTTTATAATGCTCACTACTCACAATAATAATAATAAAAAAAAATATTAAAATTAATTATACATCCCCTTAATATTTGCTCTAGGAAAATCACTTAAATCTAAAACTATTGTGTCCTTTTTCTAATACACACGTTTAGAAATTAAATATAAAACCAAATAGTTAGTAGTTAACCATGAACCATGAACTGTAATATTTCATTAAAAAATATATATATACATTATACATGTTTCACATAAATCACATAATATAGATAATAAATCATAAAATAAAATACACATAATTATATGATGTTATTCTTTAGGGAGATTTGTTAATGAACAGTCTCATATTCTGAAAGTTCGCTACTGTAAGTTATATTAGTTATATTATATATCTACTACTAAATTAATTATAGAATAGACTATAGTAGTATAATCTATTCTTTAAATAATGCTATTACTTACCTACTACATTTTTTTGTAATTTGAAATATCTTTTTATTTTATTATTTATAATTCATCAAGTGAAAAGAATTTGTGTACATTTCAAAACTAAGTCGCTATAACAATGAAAAAAACACTTAATTATTCGTAAAAAAAATTCTAAAATTTTAATTTTTATTAGTAATGTAATAGAAAACTGTATTTCTAAATAGCTCAAAAAAAAAAAAAAATCATAATTTTGAAAAATACTGGGAAATTGTATTTTTTACCTTTCCAAAGTACAACGCTACAAAATATAACTATAATTTTCTATCGAAAATTATACTCACGCAGTAGAAAATTAAATAAAATATAAAAAAATTAAACTCTAAAAATATCTAAAATACCAACAATTCTATTGATATAACTTTTATAAAAGGAAAATATTAAACTTAAGATATATTTTTATGAAAACTATGACATTTATATAATTAAATAATTAATAATTAATGGTTATGTTTTTAAAAGAAAATACTAAATAAACAATTAAAATCTTCATCTAAATTGAAATAGTAATACATTATTTTTTTGTTACGCCCGCACCGAAAGTTTGGATTTCGACCGCGGTTGAAGCGTTGGAAAGTGACCTTTTTCTGTCTAACGGGCGGAAAAGTAGAAATCAACAGAAGTGCTGGTTGCGTATCTCATGCATAACCAGAAACTGAAATGTATACCACGGTCCTTATAAAACATAATCTTTTGATTACATCTTATATTCATATTACAATCTCCTTGCATAACGCATAAACATGGCGTTACAAAAAATAGTATGTGTAGCTCGCGCTGGAGGGCGATTTCCGTCCTTGCCACACAATATACTAATCTGTTTTGCAATGAATGTACTGTATATCATTTTTAAAATATCATTTTGGTAAAACTAATCAGTACCTAAGAACAAATAACTATTATAACTAAATATCTTTCTAATCCATTTTCAGTAATCCATGATAAAATTCAAAGCAAAGGTATGTATAATACATAAATACTATTTAAAATTTTTAAATTATGTTTTCATTTAAGAATTACACAATGGTAAAATGCATCATAGGTAATGCATTTTACTCCGTACTTTAGGTGGCTAACAATGGTAGTTTCAGAGGTGTTAACTTACACTTATGCGTTTTTTGAAAAGTTGAGAAGAGAAATCCGACGGCGTCGATGAATATTTTAAATATCAGATAATTTTAGATGGAAGTATTGAACATTTTTCCAAAAGTTCAATCGTTGTGGCCCTAATATATATCTGCTATAATACAATTGTTCGTTATATTATTTTCGGAGTTGTCTATGTTATGAAATTTGAAAGTACTTGAATCTTTAAGTACATACCTAATAATAATTTAACAATAATCGAAATCACGAAAATTTGCAAGTAATTTGAAGTTGAAAAATCATAAAATTATTCGTGTTTATATCTAAGGATTAAAAATACAATACTAAGTTTTTTATAAGTAGCTATTTTTCAAGTAGCTATAGAAAAAACTCGTAGCATCGTTATAGGAAAAATTTTAAGTGCGTTTGAATTTTAATTTTTTATGAAATAGCGTAACGATAACGATTTATCCTCAAACGATTTTAAATATTTGTTATTATTCAAAAAGTTTAAGTTGTAGATACTTGAAAATTTCACCAGTTATTATGATTGGCATTTTCTTTACATTATTTAATTTTAAAAATATTTTATTATTTTTTGAGACAACTGGTATTTTCAATTTTTCTGAGAATTTTTTTTTGAAGTGGCGATAAAAATTTTTTAGCGGAGTCAAAATACTTGAAAAATTAATACAAGTTCCTCATAAGTTATTCTTAGAGTGATTAAAAATGTATAAGGATACATATGCACATTTTTTTTTTATTAGCATTTATAGTTCAAATATTGACAAAAATTCGTCAAAATCATGAATATTTGCAAATTTTTTTTATAGGTATAATTCATAAAATTTTTTGTATAAGTAGCTAAGAGTTGATTTCAATACGAGATTGTCCATAAGTTTAGCTTACAATAATTATAAAGAACTTATATTTTGATGTATTCAGGCCATTAAAACATAAACCACCCTTTTCACCAACCACTGAAAATTATATCCTAGGCTGACAAATCATCTTCGTTCAGAATCGTTTTTCGTATACAATAATACCTATTATTGGATTCAAATTTAACACTCCTATAATATATAATAAAGATCCATACGGCACCTAATGTACAGCAGAGCGATACCCACTTACCCGCTTTTTTTTCTCTTCAATTTTCAAAAATTCTATAAACATTAATTTATTTATCTTAGCGAAGAAAAATTTGGCTAAAATGAACTATTGACTATTACTGTTTTACTTAGTTAACTATATAAATAAAGATTAAGTTAAGTAATAGATATAACATACTTTCAGAAATGAATCCTGATGAGGTAGTGTTCATTTCGGATGATGGAGGTGAATACTTATATTTTTTTATTAATTAAATGTTATTATATCTTTTTAGTGCTATTCCTTTATATACAATAGCCGCAGTGCTCGATTTGGGGGGGGGGGCGCAGGGAGACGGAGTACCCCAATTAATTTTTCAGAAATTTAAGCGTACCTCTACTTATATTTATAAGGAGAATGTACGGAATGCTGGCACGCTGCATTATTCTGCAATTTTATCAAAATGCACGAGATAATAACATCATAATTTTGACAATTTATTTATTGATAATAATTTATGGAACTATTTAAATAAGTAGTTAATAGATTGTTTTTTATTTAGTTACTTTTAAGTTTGTTGTTATATGTAATAAAGGTATAACTATAAAATACAATATAATATTTACAGTAGTTTTTTTTTGTAATTGATAATTTATAAATATTTTTTATATGTTTAAAGAGGGAGAGTAAGGGGTGTGGGGGCGTAGCCCCCACGGCTCAGTTATGTTTAAAAAGTGATGGGGACGCTCTTTTTTTAAAAGTTTACAGAGTCCCCCTACTTTAATTTTGCTAAGTCGAGCACTGACAATAGGTATAATATGGTTTTTACTTCTACTCATATTTACTCACTAAAACTATTTATCACAGTACCTAATAAAAAGGAATGCATTTTATCTAAGCCTTAATATTATATCGTTTTAACAAAAAAAAAAGGAATATACTTACTTCAATAATAACATTACGATATTCGATATCTCATAATAGAATAATAATAAGTTATATTAAATGCTTTTCAGATGAACATACTATAATTTCGGTGTTTCTAATGTATTTCAAAGAAAGTATGCAATAAATTATTATAATTATTATTACTATCATTATTATTATTATTATTTTTTTTTTTATTAAATATATAAAATTAAAATACTATTGGTACTATATACTAATATACTATTAATACAATTGTTTAATCAGTAAAAGTTAAAATTTTGCATGCTTGATATTTGTGAAACTGTGCTAGCTATACTAATACTTGAGAATAGATAATATTGTACATGAGAGAATGAGACTATAACAATAATAAAATAGCTTTTTACTTAAGGTCTAATAAAAATCGAGATGTAAATATATAAATATAATAAAAACTGGTGATTAAGGAGGCGATGAAAGATGAAATCAAAGCTTGGAACTTATTACCCTCTCCCTGAGCTGTGGTCTAATAGTATATAAAATAAATTATAATTTATGATACTAAACATATAATATTCATTGTTGTGCCTACTTTCAACACATTTTTAAGCAAAACATAATATTTTTGCTTACTTTTATAATAGGTATAAAATAATATAAAATAATTTCAAAAGTTAAAGTTTTGAATAAAATAATTTTCAAACTAACGTATTAAATAATAAATGCATTTTTTTTAATTTTTTTTTTTTTTAATAATTGATAATTTTTGTATAACAAGTCATAAAGTATAATGTACATTTTTATTACTATGAATATAGTATGTATGGTTCAAAAACTGGGTTAACTATTCTATATGCGAGTATAATATGACTATACATTTGTATTAGTATAAATATATGGCACACACTTGATAGGTAATAATTATTATTGATTTAACGAATAATATATTCATGTTTCAATGGTTTATTTTAGGTTTGGATAATTATTTTAAATTAAGTGTTTATTTTGGTATTGGTAAGTAGCATATCTTGTTATTATTTTTAACATTGAGTATTTTTATATAATAATCGATTAATAAATAACACACTCGCATAAATCGTATGAGTATCTAGTGATTACCATACCAATATGGTGCCATATAGAATAATAGTGCATGTGGTTTGTGTATGTCAAAGTTAAAGTAGGTAGACAATAATTAATTTATATACAATGCTTAAATAATACATAAATTATCACAGGTATCAAGCATTTTATATTTATGTGTTGTACTTAAACGAATATTAGGCTGTTAACAGTTTCAATATAAATTAATACTGAAATACTAATATTATTATACTTATAATACTTTAGGAATATATTATATAAAATGGGAATTTGTATTAACAATAGACATAATGGCATAATACCAGTATAAAAATCCTATTGATTCTCTGACCTCTATAATAAAATTGTTAATCGAAGATTGTATTTTATTTAAGTCTATAGAGTTAATTGTTTTTTAAAAACCTTAGAAATACTAGAAACCTAACAAATATAGGTCAAAAATTAGATACAATATAATAACTACCTGTAGATTTGGGGTTGAGTGTAGCCACAAAACAACATAGAAATGACACTCAATTAGCTGATCGGATTCTTGATTAACTGTGATCTTCAGATTAATTTTATGAGCCTCCAAGAAACGAGGAAATGAGTCCATAAACTAACCTTAGGATATGCATTTGTTCAGCTGAATCATGGAAATGTTTACTGATGTTGCGTTCAGATCATATTATCATAATCATCGGCCAATTAGGCCGAATCACACAGTGCCGTAAACCTGATGTAATGGAATTGAATTTTGAAACAATAAGTAAAAATAAAAAATTAACTTGGTCGAAAATAAAAAAGCTGTCTGAAAGGCACACAACTATTGAGTTAATAGTTTAATCCACTTTAATATTAAAACTAACAAACTTGCTATTGTACAAATTTGTACATAGAAAAAAACACAAACTAGAAAAACGTCCTTATACTACTCTTTATATGAAAACTATACTTAATGTGTGATTATAATTATATGATTTTATTATGTTTGTTTGATAAATAGATGAGATCACAGATGAAAATAATAAGAAATTATTTTATAAAGGGAGTAAGTTTTAATATTGTATAATATTGTCTGGAATAAAAAATGTGTAAAACAGTGCGTAACCCTAGTGCCTGATCTGTGGGAGGGGAGAAAGTGGGTATACTTTACCTCAAGCACTGATGGTAGGTATAAAGGCGCTCTTAAGCTTATGAAAATTTAAAAAAGATTATGAATATAAAATATATTATCATAATATATGTATAAATTATAATATATTTACAAACCGCCATCAAGAAAAAGAAAATAATATTACATACTCTAGTTATTTAAAAATATATAATGTTTGTCTTAACTATTTTTGTTCGGTTTTATCGTCTTTTATAATTTAGTTGCTTAATATATTAAAACATTTTGTTTTATGTTGACACCCGGCACACCGCATAGCTTAGTCTATGTAAGAGCGCTATATCGTATTAGCCCCAGACGTCAAGTATCCTAGTCCCTAGATCCTGCACTTAGTCCCCCACCTTAATTTTTATTATTTTATTCTGTAAATAATCAATATAAATTTAATAAATGTTAGTTTAATTTGATTTCGTTTAAAAATTAATATTTTTATTTGAACTTTCCGCATAAAAAATAATATTTTTCAGTGTTAAGGACTATGTTGAGCATCTACAACGCGTACATAGGTAAATTACTAATTAACAATTATTATTAAATAATATTTAAGAGTGCGCAATAGTAAAAAATATATGCAAAAAAAAATCCTCAACAACTAACCATGGTCCATGGGCTAGTGAGTAGTCTTATTGTAAAAACACCTAGGTATTAACAAAATTTCAATTATTAGAGAATAAGACATCTAATCATTAGATGTACTAAATGTCATTAAATTCACATCATTTCAAAGATAAATTTAATTGGTTTTTGGTACTTTTCAGTTATCTCGACTACAGGCCGATACCGTGACTACCACTGGTCTAACTGCCGTTAGGTTAGGTTTTTATTATATTTAATAATTATTACCAACCGCTGAATCACTGTTAGAAAAATGATGGGTATCGTTTTTTAACCATGTGACCCCGAATTAACCCGTGTCTGTAACTTAATTATTGAGGGATATTTTAATTTTGAATGTCCGCGTGAGCACAGCAAGCAAGTGGCAACGCTGGTCCATAATAATTCTCACTTTCTCAGACAGTTATTTGGTTAAATTCATATGATGTCAAAAGCACGATAATCAATTTATAAGTGTTTTAATGGAATGGCTGAATATTTTCTACTCGAGTTAGTTTTTAATTTTGAGTTTTATTTTAGTTTCTGTACCTACTAGTTTTAATAAATTTTAATTCATTTTTTTAAATTGTGTAGTATAAAGAAATGTAGTTGCGATTATGTGATACGGGATACCTATCAAAAGTTATATTATAATATACATTATATTAATTATATAAATGACAAATTCATGTTGGTCGAGACTTTGAGAAGGTATTCGAGATATGGAATTGAGACTCGTGGTAGTCGGGATAACCGAAAAGTACCTAATTTTTTAAATATTTTTACTTAACATGTATATTTTTATTTAAAAGTTTACACAGGATATTATTTTTATTATCTATAATATATTTTAAGAAATTTTAAAGATATAAATAATCTGACTACATTTAGTTGGAACTATTATAACTCTCCTAGATAATTGTTTTCTTAAGTGTTTTTCTATAAAAACATTCAATAACCCATATTCTTGGTACGCTCAAAGCATGTTTTTAATAAAACTGCATAAAATTACAAAAGATTGGAGCAGTTTTATGTGTACTATACACAAGTATTTAAAACGATCGTTACTCCCCATAACATAAACTTAATTTTTTTAATGAAATGCTTATTATTTATAGTTGGACAAGTAATTATTAATGACAAATTTTCCTCTGTGCTTAGCGGAATTT